>NC_134537.1:103351710-103657335 GCF_050624435.1 Tenrec ecaudatus
CAGAATACAAAGTCAATTTAAAATATAAAGAGGTGCATATTGATCACTGAGATAAGTCTACTGATCACGTGCTTTGATGTTGCAACTATGTCCAATTGCTATAAAACGTTTCAGCAGTTATTCTCCATTACTGTTCCTCTCATTGATTGGCAAGTAAAAGTTTATGAACTAGCACAAGCCTATAGACCACACTTGTAGGAACACTACTCAGATGCCACTTCTTATACTAGTAAAATGAATCACTCTTTGACTTATTAACTATCTACTATGGGTTAGGCTCTGAAATAAGCACAGGACCCCAAGAAAAGATTTAGACTCCATGTCTATGAAAGAAACCCCAGCCTAGTGTGTTAATATGTGAGAAAGAAATACTACACATAGAATCAATACTTTCCAGAATGAGTTCCTAGCCATACTGAAGGGGGGCTAGAGAAGAAGGGAATGCAAAGAAAGAGCTTCACTCATCAAGAAACCTTAGTGATGGTGAATATATTACAACAGGCCACATAGCACCAGGATAGAAAATCCAACACATACAATTACAAGCTGGATATCCTATGTGGATTATCTTTTGCCAAAATAGATTTTTAGGGAAACTTTTTTTAGCTTTATAACAAACTGACTTTAAATATCTTTCTTATGTTGTAGAAACACCCCAAATCTACACATTTTTAAAATTCCCTAACAGGTATAAGCATCATGGTTGAAATCCTAGGATTGATTTTAAACCGAGTATCTATTCTGTTTTCTATGTTACGCAGTCATAGTGTTAGAATTGGAAGTTCCCCCGAGATGAGTAGCTACTGAAATTTTGCAAATTAAATGACGAGATATCAAAATGTGCTGCTAGTTCCTGTAGCCTTGCTGAATCTAAAATCCCTTAGATCTAGTTGTAACACAAAGTTTAGGGTTTTTTCTACTAAGAAATTTCTGCTGCCTCCCTAGCCATAAAATAAATGTAAGGTATTAGCTGCAGCTGGTGCCATTGCATGTAATTAAAAATAAAAACAAACAAACAAACCAAAATAAATGAGAGATTCCTGAACAGAATCTTATCTTTAATCTACACAGAAAAGTATGTATAACAAGAATGAAAGATTTACAAGAGAGAAGAGGAAGCCTCCCCGGGAAAGAATGTAACTGAAAGGAAGAAAGAGGGGAGATTTGGGAGATCGGTTCAACCATCTTCAGCCTTCACCTAAATGAGTAAGTAAATCAGAAAATACTAAATTGCCATTAAACTATACTCAGTCCAATGCTTACTAACAACCAAATCCTAGGAAAAGGAAAAGTTGCAATATGACATTTTATAAAGTGTCAACGAGCATGAGTTACCATGGTCACGACAGTTTCAATGAGAATAGTGATGGGGCAGCATACATAGCAGATGTGTTGCTGCTGCCTGCATTCAGGGCTGCCTATAGTATGGACATACATGCCAAAACATAAAAATGCTCACTCTCATATCCAAACAACATACAGTTTCAAAAGTATAACCACAAAATGAAAAGAATAATTGACAATCTTCAATGAAATGGAGCAGAGCATCTGTATTTTCTTTTTTTTTTTTTACATTTTATTAGGTGCTCATACAACTCTTATCACAATCCATACATATACATACATCAATTGTATAAAGCACATCTGTACATTCTTTGCCCTAATCATCTGCAAAGCATTTGCTCTCCACTTAAGCCCTTTGCATCAGGTCCTCTTTTTTTTCCCCTCCCTCCCCGCTACCCACTCCCTCATGAGCCCTTCATAATTTATAGATTATTATTTTGTCATATCTTGCCCTATCCGGAGTCTCCCTTCCTCCCCTTCTTTGCCATCCATCTCCCAGGGAGGAGGTCACATGTGGATCCTTGTAATCAGTTCCCCCTTTCCAACCCACTCACCCTCCACTCTCCCAGCATCGCCCCTCCTACTCTTGGTCCTAAAGGTATCCTCCACCTGTGCCTCCAGCTCCCATATGCACCAGTGTACAACCTCTGCCCTACCCAGTCCTGCATGGTAGAATTCGGATCATGGTAGTTGGGGGGGAAGCATCCAGGATCTGGGGGAGAGCTGTGTTCTTTATTGGTACTACATCACACCCTGACTGACCCATCTCCTCTCCTAAACCCCTCTATGAGGGGATCTCCAGTGGCTGACAAATGGGCCTTGGGTCTCCACTTTTCACTTCCCCCTTCATTCACTATGGTATACACACACACACACACACACATTATATACACATTTTTTTTGCATGATGCCTTATACCTGGTCCCTTTGGCACCTCGTGATCACACCGGCTGGTGTGCTTCTTCCATGTGGGCTTTATTGCTTCTGAGCTAGAGGGCCGCTTGTTCACCTTCAAGCCTTTAAGACCCCAGACACTATCTCTTTAAATAGCCGGGCACCATCAGCTTTCTTCGCCACATTTGCTTATGCACCCGTTTGTCTTCAGCGATCCTATCATGGAGGTGTGCAGCCAATGATATGGTTTTTTTGCTCTTTGATGCCTGATAACTGATCCCTTCGGGACCACGCAATCACACAGGCTGGTGTGTTCTTCCATGTGGGCTTTGTTACTTCTGAGCTAGATGGTCGCTTGTTTATCTTCAAGCCTTTAAGACCCCAGACACTATCTCTTTTGATAGCCGGGCACCATCAGCTTTCTTCACCACATTTACTTGTTCACCCGCTTTGGCTTCAGCAGTTGTGTAGCATCTGTATTTTCATGAAAAAAAAAACCCCTGAAAATTATGTACATGTTACAATATGGTTGGAGCTTAAAGACATTATTCTGATTAAAACAAGGCAATCAAGAAATAACAAACACTGCATGAGCTCACTTATACAACGAGACAAGAAAAGTAAAATTTTTATAGGCCACAGTTTATTGTGGTTACAAGGGGTAGGGGGAGGTGGAATGAATGAGTTAATGGTGATGGAAAATTTCATTGATTAAGGGTTGAGTTGTATAGCCAATTGCCATAATTGTGATCAATAAGTTGTTCACCTGTACAAAGTTTAATTTTCAAAAGTTGTGTGATAGATGTATTTACAACAACAAGAGTAAGCATACTTATATACAACCAAAAACCTGATGAGATTTTATTCTTTGGTTTGGAGGTTTCAGGTCATGGTTTCTTGAGACATTCTAATTAATTGGCTTAGTAATGTGTTTAGTGTTTCTGTTCTACCCCTAGTTTGTTGTGTAAGGCTTAGGATGTTCAGAGCTTGCAAGGCCCCCTATAAGAAATAACAATTGGTTTCTATCTAACTATAGTAACCCAGGAAAAAGGAGTCAGGAAGAAGAAGAATATAGGAAATGTGTGGCTATTTGCCTCTGTAAAAAGTGATCATGAGGGCCCTGTGTCTGACCTCTTCTGGCTTCATAAGGGTGAAGGAAAATCACCATTGTCAGTATCCGCTGCCCAGAACAGATTTCTATGAGGGTAAAGTGTGACTTGCCTCCACCTGCCAACTTTCCTGTGTTAGACCAGGTTGACTAGATAAACAAATCCAGTGACACTTATGCATGTACAAGAAAGAGCTTTATGTCAAAGATTAATTGAATATTAAGAAAACATCCCAGTCCAGTCCAGATCAATTCCATGTTTGATATTAGCCAACAAGTGTGGTACTAGTCCAAAAGTCCCTCTTGAGACTCACATAGCACATGCAATGATGCAAAATGCAGGAAGATTACAGGCCAGTGCAAACTCTTGTGGATCCATGGAAGCATCACAGGGTTGGCGCAGGTCTCCTCAGTATATCTTACTCCGCTCCATATAGCTTGTCAACAGGAAGATGAAGCAGAGTGGGAGTGTTCCCTGAACCCTTCTGAGAAGGCCACACTCACAAGGAGGCATCATCAGGCCATGGCCTGATTGACAGGCTAGACTTCACCTCTATACTTGCTTATCAAGTTGACATGGAATTATGTATCCGCCACACTTCCTTATCAATTTTTAAACAAATTATCCCTCCCACAACTCTCTCTCTCCTTTTCTCCTGGGTTCTATAATTCTTTGCAGTGGCCACACAGAGCCAAAGATAATGGTGTTTATTAAATATGGTAACAGATAACAATTCAGAGCCAAAGATAATGGTGTTTTTTAAGTATGGTAACAGATAACAATTCAGATGTACAATTCAGGAGAGAAATGTTCAGGATGCAGTTGTTCAGTGAGCTCAGTTTCTCCTCTGTGGTACCCACAGGCAGGCCTCTCTATAGTCTTCAGCCCCTTGGCTTGGTTTCTTCTTGCTCATACAATGTAACAAAGTTATATTAATGTTACCAATATGTTCCCAAAGGGCAAGTCACTCTGCTTCAATCCATAGGCATTCAGCTCCCTCCACTGTCAGAGGTACTACATTATAAAAGCCCATCTTCTCCTTCCTCAAAGCATTCAGCTTTACATGTTATATGGACTGGGAAGTACACCGCTCTGTCTCAAGCTCTCACTCCTGGCTTTGCTGCTGCTGCTCTTCTGCCACTTCTTTGATGTCAAAGTTGCCTCTTGGATCAATGTGTAGGGTCCAATGTGTAGGGACTTTAGGGATATCAGGGTCCAAAAGACATGCTTCATTCCTAGTTCTTTATTCTTGCTGGTATAACACCCTCTTCCCAACCCTGCTTCTGCATGGTTCATTTTATACCCAGCAGATTGGCAAGCGCAACGTAATAGTTGCTGACAGCTAAATCATGTAATCTAATCAGTATCTCTTCTTACCTTCTTAACCAGACCCATTAGGAAAGAATAGGTCATTTGGTGGGAGTGGCAAAAGCTATGGATTAAACAGCCATTTTAAATAATTCACTGCAGTTTAGTCTCCATGAACAACTGCCTCCTTTGCTACAATATAAAAAAAAAACAGGGTGATGACTAATTATCTTTGTTGAACATTTGATAAAATGTTCTCTAGGAGAATCCTGACCCCAAAGAGGGATATGCACAACATTCTCGATGACTCCAGATTTCCTAGGAACTCAGTCATCCCCTGAGACTAATGGCTCAAGCTAATTTTTAAAGAGAAACCAAAATTATCTCCTGAAGGTTTTCTAAATCAAATTGATGCTCAGTTTAATTAGTAAAAATATCTGCCTTGAGCACCATGGTCTTTTAAAGAACTCTCTGTATGGGATCAAAGTGCCAACAGCATCTTTAATGATTAAATAAGAACCTTAGGGGCAGAGAAATTATGTTACTGGGAAAGGAACAAGTCAGAAACAGACCCACTGCCATTGAACTGATTTCAACCAACAATGGTCCAATAGGACAGAATAGAACTGCCTTTTGGGTTCCCATTACTGTAATTTTTCAGGAGAACATTAAGCTTTACCTTTCCCCCCCATAGCAGTTGGTGAGTTCAAAATGCTGACCTTGCAGTGAGCAGCCCAACACATAACCCACTCTAGCACCAGGCCTCCACTTAACTCAGAACCAGAGGGAGGTATTACTGCAACATCTGAAGAATATAACCTGTGTCACTGAGATGCAGTTAATTTATAGGGCCCTTCTGGCCACAATTCCTTATGTGATATAATTCTAAGATCTATGCCTTTGGCTATAATTCTATTTTGGAAGGAGTCAGGAGTCATGTGCTCCACTAATGGGCAGGATTAAGGTAGGGTTAAGGTCTGATCTAAATCAAGTCAAATCCTTTGTTTCTTTGGGCTATAGCTAGACTTTACTAGAGAATGTGACTTAAGATAGCATACTTCATTATGGATCCCGAATTATGAGAGTAGCGATACCAGGAGGGGGAGAAGGTTGTGGGGAGGGAAGGGGAGCTGATCACAATCATCTACATATAACCCCCAGGGAATGGACAACATGAAGTGGGTGGAGGGAGACAGTGGTCAATATAAGACTTGAAAAAAACAAAATATTTTATAAATTATCAAGGGATCATGAGGTAGGGTGGTACGGGTGGAGAATAAACTGATACCAAGGGCTCAAGTAGAAAGAAAATGTTTTGAAAGTGAAAATGGCATCGTATGTACAAATGTGCTTGACCCAATGGATTTTGATAAGAGCTGTAAGAGCCCCCAATAAAATGATTTTTTTTAAAGAAAGAAAAAATAGAACTAAAAAAAACAAACAACCACTATCCTTCATTTTCTTTGGAGGTATTATTTGCTAAAATACAAAAACCACACCCCCCTCGAAGCAATTTTTCTGTGTGCAAGACCCATCTTTATGAGACAAAGAAAACCAAAGACCTATGGAAGGAAGGGCATGTTCAAGACCGATGGCTGAAGGGTGGAGGTCAGTACCCCAGGGACCAGACCAGACAGTTGGTACTAGAGGACACAGAAACAATTGAAAGAGCAAGAGATACAGTGATAAGACCATGAGATTGTGTGGTAGATGCCAAGAGACATGACTGACAGGCTTAGAACAAGAAAAGACTTGGTTGCTGACTTAGGCAAGGTGCTGCCATGCAACAATGATTATATCCCTATTGTTTACTGATCCTGACTTGTGGTAACCTCTTAGCTTCCCTGATAAACCCTCATGATTGTGAGTCTTGCCTGTGAGTTCTAAGTGGCTATTGCAGTGAATTACCAAACCCAGCATAGAAGTAGAGTGGTATGGGAGGAATGGTTGGTGCCAGAGTAGGTACAGAAGGATGGAGAATAGAGGTATATTTGAGCCCATCTCTTGGCAATAGGAAAGTCAGATACTTGGGCAACTAACGGGCAGAGATTCATTTTTGTGTCAATTTCAAAGAAAGGTTACTAACAGAATGCTCAACTTCTAGAAAAATATCATTGATATCACATGCAAATAAAATCTTGCTGAAGATCATCCAATAATGGTTGCAGAAGTACATTGACTGACAGAAGACAGAAGAGGGTGTGGACCAAGGAATATCATTGCTGATGGCAAGTGGATCTTGGCTGAAAGCAACGAATACCAGAAAGATAGTTACTTGTGTTTTATTGACTGTGCCAAAGGTATTTATTTGAATATGTGGATCATAAAATAAACTAGAGATAGCCTTGAGAATAACGAGAATTCCAGAACAGTGCACTGTGCTCACAAGGAACCTGCACATGGATCAAGTGCCAGTTGTAGGAAAAGAGCAAAGGGAATACTGCATGGCTTAAAATCAGGAAACGTGTGCATCAGGGTTATATCCTCTCACCATGCTTATTCAATCTGTATGCTGAACAAATCATCAGAGCAACTGGCTTATATGAAGAAGTAGGTGCCAACAGGTCTGAGATATGCAGATGTTACAAACTTGCTTGTTGAAAGTTGGAAGGACAATTGATGATGAAGATTAAGGACTGCAGACTTCAGCATGGATCATGACTCTATGGAAAGATGATCAAAATCCTCACAACTGGACCAATAAACACCATCAACATAAATGGAGAAAATTTTGAAGTTGTCAGAGATTTTGTTTTGCTTGGATTCACAACCAATGCTCATGAAAGCAGCAGTCAGGAGACCAAAAGATGTATTGTGTTAGGGAAATCTGCTGCGTAAGACATCTTTTGAGTACCGAAAAGCAAGGAGGTTACTTTGAAGACTAAGGGATGCCTGACGCAAGGCTACTTTGAAGACTAAGGTGTGCCTGACCCACGCCATGGTATTTTAAAGGACAAAGAGATCAGTATCAGAAGAAGTAAGGCCAGAGGGCTCCTTAGAGGCAAGGATAGCAAGGCTTCATCTTGGGACATATTGTCAAGAGAGACCAGTCCCAGGTGAAGGATATCATGCATGGTAATGTGGAGGGGCAGCAAAAATTAGGAAGGCCCTCAATGAGATAGATTGACACGGTGGTTACAACAGTGGATTCAGGCATAGGAACAATTGTAAGAATGGTTCAAGATCAGGTAGTGTTTCATTCTGTTGTGCATAGGGTCGCTATGGGTCAGAACCAACTTGATGGCTAAAACAACAGCAGTGACAACACACACACACACACAAGTGTCACTGGTTTTGCTTCTCTAGAAAATCAATTGTCACTGGTTTTGCATCTGTAGAAAATCCAACTTAAAACTCTCCCCATCCCCTTTCTCTTTCTTACACACTTGGCACACTCTAAAATCTGTTCCTGGCTCACACACAGAAATTGGTCATGTAATTTATTTTTAGAATTTTATGCCCTCTTTTGAGCTGTGGTTCTTAAATATTAGTGAGTATTATAATTACCTGAAACGCTTCTGAGAACAGATTGCTAGGCATAACCATGCATTTGTTCATTTAATAGGTTTGAGATGACACCTGAGAATTGATATTTCTAATAATTCTCAGATGTTGTTGTTGTTCAGGAGACTTCACATGGGGAAGAACCACTTACTGTCTTCTTCCCTCAGGTTTCCTCTGCTAACCAGATCTACATAGGGAAAGTGATCCTATCTGCCTCCTTCCCTGTTCTACATATAGATCCTGGTACAGGGCAAGGCAGAGAGCAGGAGTCAATAAATAAATGAAATGCATAGGAAACGGAATGAAATGCATAAAATTTTGGCCTTTGTTTAATTAGAGAACTTTACTCATTCAAATGGTATAGTGCTCACTGTAAAGCAAAAAAAAAGAACCATACAATGTAGAAATACAAGCAAAATTATTTTATCTCAGAATTGAATCCCACTTATGCCATACAAACCACAGTAGCAAAAATTTTTTGGCACTTTTAACAAAGGATTACCTATATAACATAAGCTTCACAAAGTCTTACTGGCTCATCAATATATCATTTTAATGATTTACATTAAAAACATTTTGAACCATTAAAAAGAAATCCTTTCTAGCTATAGAAGCTGGAGTCCCTGGATGATGCTAAGCAAAAGATTGGGTGTTAAAATACACCCAGAGGATCCTTGAAAGTGCTAGTGATCTACTTCTGGAGAATCAACACTGAACATTTTATGGAGCACAGTTCTATTCTGACACACAAAGCATCAGGATGATTCGAATCCACTTGATGACAAATGAGAGTTTGGTTATGTTACACATGTTCTTTTCTGTTTCCCAGAATTCACCATCAAATATTCACAAAGACAAAAAATGACAGAAAAAACAACAATGGAAAAAAATAGGTCAATGTGAGAGCAAAGTGGTTTGTTCCTTAGGCAAAGAGACAGGACCCCACCTTCCACGGTTCTGGGATCGTGGGAAAAGCTGATGGGCCAGCTGCTAGAGCTGATGAAGCAGCGGCAGGCCCCCTCTCTCTCCACGTGAGATCACATGGACACTTTGCCTCCTGCTCCTGTGGCATACCAGCCCCCACAATCGAACAGCGCCTAGGAGCAGCTGTGTAATTGAGGGGTAAAATTAAAGAGACATCAGACAAGATAAGTCAGGCAAGTGCTCACTTGCAGAACCACCGTGACTTAAGAAGGTAGGTCCATGCAGAATTTATTTCCAACCGAGGGTCCTATACACTCTAGGGGGTGTGCAAGACCCCCTGATTACAGAGAACCACATACGCACAGGAAGGGGTTGCACTGGGAAGCACATGTGACAGGAAGGCATGCACATAACAAGAAAGCTCTAGTCAAGATGGCAGCCTACCCTGTCATCTCTGAGTTGGCTTGACCTTAGGTGGTGTTGGGCTCTCCTTCAGAGGAAGGATCCTTTATCCTTATCCGAAGGGAGTAGCCCCTACTTAGGGTGGGGTCTTAGACTATAAGATCTGATTGCCTTAGATGGCTGATAACCTTGAGACAGACTTTAAGCAGTTGACCTACAAGTATATAGTCATTGACTATGAGTTTGTTTGGCATTTTTATGGCGGGACGTTGTAGGGAATAATTTTTACTTAGGAGAATGTTAGTGGGACACATCTCCAACCCACAAACATGAAGGTTCCCTTCATGGGAGCCTTGGCCTCCCAGACTCCTTAACATATGAATGCTGAGAGTTGGTCTTCACACACTCTCTTTCCACATCTGTTTCCTACGTGCTCCCTTGCAAAAGCTGCAGAAGCAGCAGTCGGCAAACTTGTCAGCTCTTTCATGTCCCCAACCTTGCCCTTCCCTCCTGTCTGTGAACAGCGTGACTGGTGCATTAATTTTTCTTTGTATATCCTCAAATTAACTGTAAAGTGTCCATTTGTGTGAACTTGTCATGTGTTACAGCTATGTGCAGAGAGTAGAAATTAAACCTGCATCAAATAAAGTTCCAGTTCTGGGCGTGTCTGCACTTCAGGGACTCCGGAGACTCAACGTTGCCCATCCCTTTGTAGCTCTCCTCCATAAGTATTCTGGATGCAGAGCATTCTCTTTGGAACCTTATGGCGAGATAAGAGCTGGATGTGGTACTATCTCACAGGTAACCAATCCTCCGGAAGACAGACGTGGTGGCTGAATGGTCATTTTCTCAAGAGAGCTCAGAATCTGAATCCTGACTGACTGCTGGGGGGAAAGCCAATAACATATCTTGCAAGCCAACTAACGCAGAGGACCCAGACCAATCTCAGGAGTGGGAAGACCCAGACACGGCCTTGATGGGAAGATGAATTGACTCAGGAGGGCTCATTGAAAATTTTATACTGTAAAATTGGGCTTAAAGACACCCCAACATTATTCCATCACTTTAAGATCTATAAACATTTGGAGAGCATTGCTAACATGAAAGACAGAGATCAAACTTAATAGGAAATGTACTCTCAGAGAAAGCAGAGAGCAAAGGTGATATTTTTAGTATATAAAGGGACATCAAAAATTTTGTGGAAAAATTTCATTATCTTTTAAGTTATTAATGGAGTTTTCATTTTTCCATCTTTTTGAAGTCATGTATATATATATATATATGAACTTTAGAGGGGTGAGGGGAAGGTTTGCATTCCTAAAACAAACAAATGATTCAATTAAACAAAAGAAAGCCCAGTTCTACTCAGAACCAAAATACATTTGGACTAAATTAAAAGAGAGACGGTTTTATTGCAAAGCCAATGGTTTTGGAGACTGAAGTAAGAAGCATTTGTTGTTCCCCCAGCCGGGCGAAGTGTCTGCTGCAGTGATATTAAAATCTATACTCCCTGAGTCATGGTGAACCTGATCTGACCACAAACCCTGCGCTCAAATATGCAATCCTTTGGTTATTTCTACAGTTCAAGCCTTCTGTTTGATTTTGTGTTTCAGAGCTATGAAAAGCAAAATGAAGCATTTCACTTTAATAGAAGGTTCTCTAAGACTATCCTGCAAAAGGACAATCATTATTATGTGATTACATTAATGAGGAAATGGGTCATTTTTATTTCCCTCCCCACAAAGAATTCTAAAGCCTGCTGCTCCTGGACCGAGACCTCGCGGGTATGAGCCCTTCGATGAAGACAATCCATTGGAATTGATCCCAGCCGCATATCCTGGTGGTTCTTTCGCTGTGCACTTTCTGGAAACATCGGGTTGGGTCATGGCCTCCTGTGACTGCTGCAAGAGAAACGAGAGCTGAAGCCCCTCCAGAAAGAGTGCCCCATAAGTGCTTACTGCATTTCCACCTATGTGCAACGTATACTTCCTCCTCCCCTTTCTGTCACCCAGGATTCTGTCTCTGCCTGTCAGAATCTTACCCATCAATCAAGTCTTAGTTCAAAATACCATTTTCTCCAAGAATAGTTCCTATATGTATTATTCAATGACCTCTCATGATGGTCAGAGTAAAACACACGCTTCTTTAAAAAATATTTTTTGATGAATTTTTTATGACGTATGAGATGGAGGGGGTTTTATTTCAGACCATCAATTCTACTTTCAGCAGTTCAAACAACTCATCAAGCTTTCCTCCCATCCTCTGATTTCGCTCCTTCCCTTTCCCCAACTGTCTAGTCGTGGGTTCATGTTTCCATCCTAGCCCTACCTCCATTGGGAACCTCTAAAGTCTCTTCCCTTTGGTATGCAAATCTTTGTCTCAGTATATGCATCATTGAAGAACATTATGCTGAGTGAATTTCATCAATCAAAAAAGATACATATTGCATGAGATTGCTACTCAGTGTAATGTTCTTCAGATCCACTCCTGTTGTGGGGTGTTACATAGATTCAGCATTGCTTTTTAGTGATGCATATATAGTACACCATTGTGAAAACACACATTTTTAAACATGCTATATGAGGTCTGTCATGATCCTGCCCCAACTCGCTGGTCCAATTTAACCCTTCACCACTACTTTCTTCCACCTGTAGCAGTCTGTCTTCCAATCAGAACAACCGGCTTTATCAGATTTCTGAAACTTCTCCTTCCCTGCTTAACTCCTCTCATCTTCTGAGTCCATTTGAGAACACTGGGTCAGGACTTAAACCTAGTCTAACTTTAATACCCCATTTACATATCATCATTGCTTATCTTTAAAAATTGCTATCTATATCAATAACTACCATTTATTCAGTATCCACTATGTACCTGACACAGCGAGAGGTATTGTATTTATACCTTTTAAAAATTACTTTAACATCTCTCCATCATTTGATTTTTTTCAGAAAGGGAAAGTAAAACTTAAACCCATCTAGACATATAACCAGTATGTTAAAAACCTAACATTTGAACACAGATTGCTTTTATTTCAAAGCCCATTTATAATTTTGTACTTAGCACTCGAAATTTTATGAATGAATGTATGTTTATAGACTCATAAGGGGCAGGGAGCATATCCTTCTTCTAAACAGTTTATGCTCAATATGCATCATAGCGTCTGATTTATATTAGATGTTCCATAAATTTTTGTTTGAATAAATGAAGGAAAAAATTGTCTGTCTAAAGTTGTTGCTGTTTTTAACTAGCCTATATTATCTTGGAGACATAGGATAGGATATTAACCATCTTTGAATCCTGAGGTACCAGCAGAGGGTTTGTTGAATGAATGTACGGATGCATCAGATATTCACTGTTTCCCTCCCTGTGCTGTCTGTCCCTCTCACACACATCCCAACACATATACTCGTCTTCTTTTATTGCTCATGCAGGGCCGTGGAATCATTCTCTCTCCTGACTTGAAACATGTATTATTAAGCAAACACATTTCAAACTTGTAAAGGTCAGGAGCTGTGTCTCTTCTGCACTAGGCATAGAGCTTCGTTCTTACTGGATGTGTAAACACGGTATTTGTGTTGCTGTTCTTATTGCCTCTAGAAGTAAAAGACACGAGTCTTTTCAGTGGATTGTACAATAAGCTTAGGTATCATTTGCTTGAGTAACTCTGGTGTGTCCCTTCCAGAAAAACACATGTTTGGCTGTGGAGATCTGAAAGCCATGGGCCAGGCCCTGGCCTAAGTGATACACTGGTGCTGAGAGAAATTCTGCCAGGTGGTAGGTAAGCTCCGTGGCTTCCCATCTTGAGAGAGTTCCAGAAAAAGCTATACCTGTCCTTCAAAGCTGGGGGAACCAGATTATGGGTGAGAGTGGAACATTCCATTTTATGTCTAGAAATTAGATATTTTGGCATCCCTCGGGGGGGGGGGGGGGGATGTTGTGGCCTTTGAGAGCCTGCAGGAGCTGCTGCCAAATGTCTGTCCCCTTGAAATGGAAACTGTGTTCAAGTCTAGATAATTACCACTGAGCTATGCCAAGCCCAGAAATCCTTCTAAGCCAAGCAGCTCCACAGGGGGTTAGAATTTACATTTATAATCATTTACCTTCAAAGAATTTAGTTTCCAGAACCAAGCTTCACACACATAACCTTGTAATTTAAACCTGAGGCTGGACCCTACATCAACTGAGGAAACTCGTGTATCAAAAGGACAGCTTTTTTTTTTAACCTCTTTCATTTAATGGAGGATGTTTGGAGGGGAAATATTGAAAAACTAGAACAGCTAAAATATCAGAAGCCAGGCTGCCTTTGTAGTACCATGTAGCCTGTTTTTCTGGAACTTTGTAATACCAGAAACGAGCAGGCTGTTTTTCATCTGATCTCCAGGGGTCTCTTGTAGACTCAGGAGAGACACAGTTCTCAAATACATCTGATCCCTTTTTTCCTGGTTGAGCAGAGGCAAAAGGTGGGGGCCCAAATATTTGGCCAAAGAACGGAAGTACCCAGGCAACCGATACTTTGGGGGGGGGGGGGGAAATCAACTCAGAAAAACAGATTAAGTCATCTGTTTTTCTTTTTTTTCTGATAAAGGTTGAGTTTTACCATTGTCATCGAAAACTTTCATTGATAATCTTGCTGTCTGGTCATTTCAAAATGCCTGCTTTCTGTTTTACACCCATTGGTTGTGAATTCAGAATAATTTGTAAACTGTAGACACTAGATACCTTAAGCTTTCATTTCTTTTTCTTCCTTAGGAAAATAAATGCTAGTCCCTGCGGATGTCCCCATGGTCTCTCAACAAGGATGTAAAAGAGAGAAGACTCATTACAGAGCTCTCTGGCTCCATATGGTGCAGGGAGTTGGGTGTTAATGGTTAAAGTAAGTAGAATCACAGGAGCACTCAGCCCTCAGCACTATCTTCCCATTGGAATTCAGCAACAACAGAAAAGGAACTGAATTGTCCCACCCTCCCTTTTTTTTCTTAAGTGACTAGAGTAATGTATTACTGCCAAGCCTAGTGAGAATGTTCGGAAACATCATTCCAGCTGTTAGAGTCGATGAGGAAAGCCATGAGTCTTGTCAAGTCCCTTTGCTAGTTCACAGCGTAAAGCTGTCACTTCATTAATTAGATGAGCATGTTGCCACACGACTCCAGTAAGCTCACTCTTCATCACTGATCTTTGTCAATGTTGGTAATAAAACAGCAATTTAATAATCCCCCCTCACATATTAGTAACTGTTTTATGAGGGAAGTTAAGTTTCCTGGCGCACTTGATTAATCAGTCTGGGGAGGACTTAAATAGATATATTACAAGTTTAATTAAAAGCCAGGCTGCAAAAGGAAACCAACTGGAAGGAAGACACATTTCAAAGAAAATAAGTTCAAGTGAATCTGTGATGAAATTAATTACAGTAGGCACTACATTTACTGGAGGTGGTGCGTTGGGTTAGGCAGTTCAAACCTACCAGCTGTCTGTGAGGGAAAGATATGCAGTCTCAGAAATCCTGTAGAGAGTCTCTGAGTCAGACTTGACTCTTGAGTAGTGGATTTTTTTTCATGGGGGGAGGAGGGAGTAGACAAATTGTAGACAGATGGGCTCACTTGGGGCACGGTGGAAATCTAATGTTCGCTCCACACAATTCTACCAGTGTTCTCCTTAGAGCCCAGCACCCTACCCTATCTGCCACAGGTCCCTTCCTCCCACCGTGGCCTTGCTCTGAGAGCCCTTTTGGAAACCTGCATATGGCACTGGGTAAGGACTCACTTTGTGTTTGCAAGAAGGCTTGCGATAGCTCTTCCATGCTATGAGGAGACTCCATGGGAGATTTAGGAGTAAATTGATGCCCCTCCTGGGAGTTCAACCACAGGTAGTAGAGAGAGCACATTAGAAGAGTCAAGGAAACCCTGGTGCCATAGATCTTCCCCATGCTGTGGCTAACCACCAGTTCCACATTTCAAAACGCCCAGCTGCCCAAGGACTAATGGCAGGGAGAGAGAAAGGTAGAAGTGCCGAGGCTCAGCAAAATCTGGCTGCCTCTTTGGCACAAGTGGTAGGTGAGGGTTAGCATGATGAACTAGGAAATGCATTTGTCTATATCCAAGAGAAATGAATTCTGGTTCTAGTTATGCCAATACCCAAAACAAATATCCCTTGCATTAAGTAACAGTGATGTTAAACAATGGTGTATATATATATATATATATATATATGCTTCAATTTTTTTCTGTCCAATATACTGTCCACCTCAAATATCCCTTCACCTTCCAGACTCTCCCAGACTATGGAGCCTTTGCTACTGAGAGGAGGAGACTGGAGGTCTGGAGCCACGCCTCTCTCAGATCTTGTTCCAGGATCACAGCAAAACCATGACTCAAAAACAACCAGGCTGCACCCTTGGAACTTGAAAGAAAAAAAAAAAAGTATTAGCGAGAGACCCAGAGGAGCCAGCAATTCAAAAGATCTGGGCCCCAAATGACAAGTGGGCATAGCTTTTATACTTTGTCTGCACAAGCAAGGTCCCCAAAGGGGGCAAAGTCACAGATGCGACTAGGCAGGGATCTCTATTGCAGACAGGGCAATTAGTAAAGGAGGAAGAGGCTCGTGGGATGAGTGTGTTCTGGGAAAGAGAAATTCCATGGGGTAAGGCAGTGCATCGGGTTGGCTTGGTTAAAATTCTCTATTAGGTTTTCTCACACACTGCTCTTAAGAAAGAATTCCATTGAGGGACAGCATTCAAACCAGTGTCAGAGAAAAGGTTTACAGAACTAGTGAGCTTATTGCTGGAGTGTGCCAAACGGCCCACGGCGAATCCAAGGGCCTAAGAGAACGTAGAGCTAAACTTTTATTCCGATAATGACGGACCTTCCACCGATGCCTAGCTTTCTGGCAGGCCGACTGCTATTGGCTGGATTTCCATAGCGTCCTCTCCTTTCCAGGCCCATGCACCCTTGCACCATCAAGTTCCTACTGACCTCTTGTCACCAGGCCTTGTACCCTGAAATCCTGAGAATCTATTCAGCCATTCTGGGAGTAGTATGAATATCCTGTCTTCCCCGTGCACACCATTCACTGTCTCTTGAATTCATAACATATGTGTCTTATCTGTCCTTTATGCTAGGATGCTTTGGGGGACATGTGTGTTTTCTTCTCTTTTGTATTAGGACTCCTTTCATTGTCACCTTCTTCCACCAGCTAATACTTTTTTTTTTAATTTTTATTTTTTTTTGTTTTTTTTTCAGCTAATACTTTGACAAACACTCTGGGACCTTAATAGGGAAAGGTTGGGTTGCACGTTAACTAGAAAAATAGTCAAGTACATCCTTACAAAATAAAATTAATCAAAGCATTATACTGAGGCAGCACATTACAATCTTCAGCTAAATTATATATTTCCATAGACCAAAATTCCTCCAAAAAATGGGACAAGGGCAGTGAGTTGGGAAAAGAGCATTATAATGGCCAGGCTTAAAGGAAAGGTCACATACTTCAAATACTATAAAGAAATATCAGGAAGTCTTTTGAAAATCGGTGAGGTATTTAGTTTATTGTGCCAACCTGGCCAATAAACACATGTGGGATTAATTGAAGGGCGGAGGGATAAATGGTACACAAGCCTCGCTTTTCTTGTCTCTCTTTGATCATCGGACCAGTGTGTGCTGCCTTGCTTGTTCTGAGACTCAGTTTGCAAGCTACACTCCCTGTGGGACACCTAACCTATGGACTGTGTTGCTGTAATTTGAGGTCCCTTTAAGACCTGCTTCACCACACTATTGGAATTTGCATCTCTTGAGCTGGGGACTGACTGTTGTTGACCTGCTTTGCTGTTTGCTGCCTGTGCCAGGATAGCCTGAATCCCTCTACAGAGGACTACCTGGTGGCCCTCAAGACTTGAAGGACTGTCAGGGTCTCACAACTCTCTCTCGGGAGTGAGTTGCACTGAGCCATTTGTTCTGCTTTATAATTTAACTGTTCACTTCTTGTATTATATATCTATCTGCATGTAATTTAACAGTTCATTTCTTGTGGTTTTGTCTCTGTAGAGAACCCTAACACAATCAGAAGGAGGCAGAACCTAAGGTCCACATTGACACTTAAATTCTGGGAGCTTTTGCACAAGAAATAGAAAAGTTTGGCTAATCTTACCTCAAAAGTGGTCCAAAATGTCATATCCCAGAGTTTTCTTGAAGGAAAAATATAGTTATCCAGGAACCAGTATAATTTTATGGTCCTTGTCTCGAAGACTATGTCCTTTCTTTTGCATTTTAAATTCTGCTCCCTGAGAAGACTTGCCCATTGAGCTATTCCAGCTTATAAGGATTCTTATTATATATTATTTTAAAGAACTTCAAATGTAGAGAATTAGAAACATTGCAACACTTAGCTCATGATATACTATCATCAGTTATTAATTGTGGCATTAATTTATTTATTAATTTTACTAATTTTATTTATTTATTTTAACACTCAAGAACATACTGTGAAATCCAGTAATTTGGATCCCAGTAATACCTTATATCTACATATGTGCTCCTCCCATCCTGGTCCTCCACTTCTCATCTCACAAATTGAATATTAGCCTGGATTTTATGTTACTTATACCTTTAAAATGGAATATACATTATATATTCATGCCATATATTAGTTATTTTTTATTTGAGTGAATTTGTTGCTAAAGATTCCAAGTCTATTTTAGTTTTCTTATTTCTTTTTTATTTAAGACACTCAGACTCCTACCTAGGTTTGAGGTTAAAGAATCTGGAGGTATGTGTGTGTGTGTGTGTGTGTGTGTGTGTGCATGTGTTTTAAAGAAACATACTTATATATTTACACAGTCCATCTCAAGAAGTGAAATCAACAACACTATCCTGTTAAACCCTCCCTTCATGTGGTTCACTCTATATCTCATCCTTCAACCCTCCCTCCCCAATATCCGGTTTCTCCTCTCTGCTTGATTTTTTTCATTCACATCAGGAAGTCAATAAGATTTGTCCATGCCACCAGTAATGATAGCAAGAGGTCATTAAAGCCACCACTTTGGAACATTTCATTAATTGAAATATACTATCATTTAGTTATTCATTCTCTTAGGGTTATTTCCATCTTTTCATCATTGCAAAGTATCGTGATGTCAATATTGTTGTCCATATGTTCTAGTGATCCTGTGAAAGTATGTGCTTTGGATGTGTACCAAAACATATTTTCTGGGTCATAAGGTATGTGCTTGTTCAAAATACAAGGCCTTATTTTCTAAAGCAGAGATATCAAATAAATATTTCTACCAATAATTGAGAAGAGAAAAAAATATCTACATACAAAATCAATGTGCATTCTCTTTTTATTATTTGGAATTTTCATTGTTGTTGGGCACCATCAAGTCAAGTATTTCTTATATCAAGCCCATATGACAGGATAGTCCTGCTCCAGAGATGTCCCAATGTGGATATTCTTAGGGAAGTGGATCACCAGCTCTTTTTCTTGTGGAGCTGTTGCGTGCCTGAAAAATCACCAAATATTCAGTTAATAGACTTGTATCTTTAGAGCATTAAAGATACTTTATTTTATCGGTATGTTAAGGGTAGAAGGGTTATACCACTACGGGCTTACTTTGAGTTTTCCATATCACTAATGAATTTGGCCATTTTATCCATGACTCTTTATTGCCCATAACTTTGATGATTATTTTAATTGTGAATTTAGGAGAGAGATGTTACAATTCAGACCACCAACTCTGTGTTCAACTGTTCAAACCACTCTTCAACATCTTCCCCCTCCGCGACCTCCAATACTCTACCCCGTAGCACCTCGCTTGGTCTCTCTGCTCTCTCGTTTGGTACTCCATCCTCCTCGCTTTGAACAAGTGAATACCTGTCAACCCATGAGTGCATTGCTTTATTTACCTGGCCTTGCCTTCCTCTGTGTGGATTGCCAAAGATGATTCTCTTTGGCATGGAAGTCTTTGTCTTGATTTTTATCCTTGTAATAGTAGTCTCATGCACTATTTGTCCTTTTGCAGCTGATTCACTGAAGGAATTCAGCATACTATTCTTCAGGTCTATTCATGTCATGAGGTACCTGCTTCACTGTGTATCTGTACCAACATTTCTTCATCGGTTCTTCTATTGATATTGCTTGGGCTGTTTCCAACTTCTTGCTATCAGAGTGAAATTTCTTAATGTAGTTATTCTATTCCAGTCTCTGTAAATCCCTCCAAATGATTGGGTGGGACGATGTGTGCAAACAGGTTGTGTGTAACACTAATAAAGGGGATTGGTCAGTTGGCATTGCTAGCCCCTCGCTATAAGGATGAGCCATCTTTGAAACATCAGCAGAGACAAAAGACCCAGGGACCTGGAGAACACATTCAAGACCTCTGTCAGAAGTGGAGGAGACTACTGGGACCAGATGCTTCAGACACACGTGGGAGTAGCGCCGAGACTGCGGGGTTCCTTCTCATCTGGTCCGATGGAACTGTAGGACAGAGTGACAGGTCAGCTAACTTCCTGGCCCTTGGAGGCAAATACCAACAGAAAATGTGCTTTGGAGACTAAGGACCAGAGAAAAAATTAAGCCCTCTTAATTGTGGTTATTGTCTGTGGGATCTGTATAGC
This sequence comes from Tenrec ecaudatus, assembly GCF_050624435.1. Lineage (NCBI taxonomy): Eukaryota > Metazoa > Chordata > Mammalia > Afrosoricida > Tenrecidae > Tenrec > Tenrec ecaudatus. The sequence continues at coordinate 103,371,800 of NC_134537.1, forward strand.
CGTTGTAACGCATTCTCAAACCCAGTAGAGATGGATAGTTTCATGGGGGCACAGTTGGTCTCAGAATGGACAAAGATGGATGAAATATGGAGGCAATAGTGTGCTGAATGGACAGCTACTGGTCATTTTGAACCAGAAAAGCATATGGTTTCCTATGCTGGGAATACATAATCAAGAGGAATTCCATTTCGTTAATTGTCAGAACATTTCAAGATATATTCTGAAGTACAATGTGTTAGGATTGTATCTATCCACTTTCAAGAAAATCCTATTAATTCAACTATTCAAATTTATGTATCAGCCATCAAAGCAAGTGATGAAGAAATTACAGAATCTTACTGATGTCTTCAGTCTAAAATTGATAAAACATGCAATCAAAATGCCTGGATAATTTTTGACAGTTAGAATGTAAAAGTTGGAAACATAGATGAAGGGACAGCAGTTGGAAAATATGGTCTTAGTAATAGAAATGAAGCTGGAGATCACATGACAGAATTTTCAAGACTAACAACTTGTTCATGCAAATATCCATTTTCAACAATACAAATGGTGACTATACACATAAGAATCTCCAGATTGAATACAGAATATCAAATTGACTACATATGTGAAAAGAGGCAAGAGGAAAGCTCAACATCAACGATTAAAACCAGGCCAGTGACTGCCTGTGGAACACACTATCAATTGCTCAGTTTGAAGGTGAAGAAAATTTTAAAAAGCCCCAAAAGGGCCAAAATAAAACCTTGAGTCTCTTCCACCTGATTTCAAGAACATCTAAAGAATATATTCAAAACATTGAATGCCAATACCAGAAATGTTGGTGATCTATGGGAGGACATAAAGAACATCATACTTGAAGAAAATAAGCAAATGTGGTGAAGAAAGCTGATGGTGCCCAGCTATCAACAAATAGAGCATCTGGAGTCTTAAAGGCTTGAAGATAAACAAGTGGCCATATAGCTCAGAAGCAACAAAGCCCACATGGAAGAAGCACACCAGCCTGTGTGACCACGAGCTGTCAAAGGGATCAGGTGTCAAGCATCAAGGAACAAAAAATCATATCATTGAAAATGTGGGTGAGGGCAGAGTGGAGACTCAAAGCCCAATGGTAGCCAACCGGACACCCCTTGCTGAGGGGTTGTGATGAACCAGGCAGGGTGCAGGGTAGCAATGATAAAACATATAACTTTCCTCTAGTTCTTAGATACTTCTGCCGCACCCCCCTCCCCCACCACTATCATGATCGCAATTCTACCTTGCAAATCTAGCTAGACCAAAGGATGTACATTGGTACAGATAGCAACTGGAAACACAGGGAATCCAGGACAGATGACTCCTCTAGAGCCAGTGATGAGAGTGGCGATGCCTGGAGGGTGGAGAGAATGTAGGGTAGAAAGGGGAAACTGATTACAGGATTCTACGTATAGCCTCCTCCCTGGGAGAGGGACAGCAGAGAAGAGGGCAGGGGGAGACGTCAGACAGTGTATTATATGACAAAATAATAATAATATATGAATGATGAAGGTTTCATAAGGTAGGGGGGAGTGGGGAGGGAGGGGGAAAATGAGCAGCATATATTAAGAGCTCAAGAAGAAAGCAAATGTTTTGAGAATGATGATGACAACAAATGTACATGTGTTCTTGACACAATGGATGTATGTATAGATTGTGATAAGAATTATACGAGCCCCCATTAAAATGATTTTAAAAAAGGGAAAAAGAATATTTTAAAATAGGAAAGTAGTACAGACTGACATGGATGCCGGAGGAGATGCTGAAACTGCTGTTAATCAAAGAGTAGCTAAGGAACACAGAAGAAATGACAAGGTCGAAGAGTTGAACAGGGAACTTCAAAGGGTTGCTCTAGAAGACAAAGCTTCTAGTGCTTTGTTGAGAAATACTATAATAACATATAATAATTAAATCATCATAATAAAATATTTTCATAAGTATTATATTAAAATTATAATGAAATTGGTAAAGACCTAGAGTAAGAAAGCTAAAAGAAAGAATGTACTCAGCATATCTTAAAGTGAAAGAACTTAAAAAAAAACATTCAAGCTCTGAGTTGCAATATTGTAAGATTTTATGGGCAAAAGATTGACTGATGTTGGAAGCATCATAAGAGACTGGAAAAAATACAGTGAGTCACTGTAACCAAAAAGAATTGGTAAATATTCAATAATTTCAGGAAAAAGAATCTAAGCAAGAGTCAATGGTATTAAAGGAAGAAGTTCGCATTGCACTTAAACATTAACCATAAACAAGAATGATAATTGAAATGTTTAAACAGGATTGTGAAGTACTGGAAGCACTTACTTATCTGTGCCAGGAAGTTTGGACGACAGTTCTGCAGCTAACCGACAGGAAGAGATCCGTATTTGTATAAATTCCAAAGAAAGGTGACTCGATAGTATGCTCAAACTATAGAACTCTATCATTAATATTGAACACAAGTAATATGTTGCCAAAGATTATCAACCAATGGCCGTAGCAGTCCATTGACCGGGAGCTGCCAGAGGTTCAGGCTGGATTCAGGAAAGAACATAGAACAAGGGATCTCCTTTCTGATGCTGCCAGATGGAGCTTGCCTGAAAGCAGAAAATACCAGAAAGATGTTTACTTGTGTTTCACTGACTGTGCAAAGGCATTTGACTAGGGGGATCATCATAAACCATGGATGGCCTTGAAAAGAATGTGAATTACATTCCATCTTGCTCATTTGGAACCTGTAAATGGATCAAGAGGCAGTTGGGCAAATACAACATGGAATACAATATGATTTGAAATCAACAAAGGTTTGCGACCAGGTTGTATTCTCTCATCATACTTATTCAATCTGTATGCTGAGCAAATAATCAGAAAAGCTGGATTATGTGAAGAAGGATGTGGCATCAGAATTGGGGGAAGGCTTACCAACCATCTATGATATGCAGATAACATAACCCTTCTTGCTGAAAGCGAGGAATACTCGCGCCACTTGCTGATAAAGACCAAGGATTGCAGTCTTCATTGCAACGCATGACAATCTCATGTAAAGAAGAGCAAAGTGCTCACAACTGAACCTATGGAACACATCATGATAAATGGAGAACAGGTTAGCGTTGTCAAGGATTTTGTCTTGCTTCGATCCACAACCAATGTTCATGGAAGTAGTCAAGGGATCAAAAGAAGTATTGCATTGGTTAAATTTGCTGCACGAAACCCCTTTAGAGTATTGAAAAGCAAGGGTGTTCCTTTGAGGACTAAGTTGTGTCTGACTTAAATCATGGTATTTTCAGTCTCCTCGTCTGCATTTGTAAGTTGGACACTGAATAAGACAGATAGAGGAAGAATAGGTGCATTTGAAGTGCAGTGCTGGTGAAGAATGTTGAATGGACGGCTACAAGGACAACCAAATCTGTCTGGGAAGAAGTGAGTCTGGAGTACCCCTTAGTAACAAGGATGGCGAGGCTTTGTCCATTGTACTTTGCACCTGTTGTGAGGAGAGACCAGTCCTTGGAGGAGGACACCAAGTTTTGTAAAGTACAGGGGTAGTGATTAAGAAACCCTTCAATGAGAAGGATTGACCCATTGACCCACTGGATCCAACAATGGACTCAAGCATAGGAACAATTGTGAGATGGTGCAGGACCTGGCGGTGCTTCGTTCTGTTGTTCATGGGGCTGCTACCAGTCCGAATCTACGACATGATACCTAAGAGCATCAACAGAACAAAACTCATGAAAGCAGAGACCAAGAAATCAACTAACATTGTGGTAGGCAAACAAGGCATCTTTAAAATCTTAGAGAGCAAAAATATCACTTTGGGGACTAAGGTAGTCTGACCCGATCATGTTATGTCTCATAGTGTCATCTGCATTTGAAAGGAGGACAAGGACTGAGGAAGACTGGAGAAGAATCGAAGCATTAAAATTATGTTGTCATGAAAAATACTAGGAAGTACCATGTACTGCCAGAACAACAACAACAACAACCTCCTCCTTGCCCTGGAGGAAGTCTAGCTGGAATGCGCCTTAAAGGCAATGTTTGAGATACCTACCCTCATTCCCTTTGACCCTTCTATCAGCAGGACCCAATCTCTGGATAAGTATATCAGGTTTGGTTATGTAGCGAGTCCGTGAAAAGAGGAAGATTCTTCATGAGATGGATTGACATAGTATTTGCAACAATTGGCTCAAATATAAGAAATTGTAAGGATGATGCAAAATGAGGCAGCATTTCATTGTTTTGTATATCAGGTCACTACAAGTCATCTAACAACAGCAAGAAAAAAAGCAACCCATTTGCCCGTGTTTCCTTCTATCATTGAAATTTGCTGGCTCGTTATCTCTAACTCCTGCTTCCCCAGTAAATATTGACCTTCGCAGGGGTCTTGGCTCTGAGCGCACACACTTAGCTTTGTACTTACTACTTCTACGTGGATGCCTAGTGAGAATCTAAAAGTTAACGTGCCGTATGTCTAATTCAAAATATTAATAATTTTCATTTCTCATCTTCATTCTATCAGATTTTTCTCCACTCTTTGCCGTCTCATGAAAGAGCAATCATATTCACATTGTCATTTGGTACCCGAACCTAGAAATCACGCATGGTACCTCTGTTTGCTTCGTACACATATAAAATCCACCAGATACAGTTAGTGGTTCCCCCTGTGTAATAGACACTGGATTGGATCACTTCACATTACGTCCCCTGCTGCAAGTCTAATGAGATGGTAGCATCTCATTTCTCCAGAACCTCTCTCCTTCCTGTCATTCTTAGCCCTTTAAAATCAATTCACCTTTGTTCAGCCGCTGAAGTCTTCTGACTACAGCTCCACACCTCGATAATATTCAGAACAAAATCCACATGTTACGGGGATCATAGGACTCGACATGATCCAGCCCTGCTCTAATCTCTCAGGACCCATCTCATAGCTTCTCTCTCTCTCACATGATCCTAGCAACACAGATTTTTTCTTGCAACAGTTTTATTGGTATTTAATCCACATATCACACAACTCAATAGCAGCACATGTATTTTTGCTTTTCATTGAATGTACTGTGATCCTTCTTGCGTTTGGTGCTTTTCGTGTACTTTCCCCTCTGCCTGGAGCACTGCTCTTCCATGTGGCGTATGCCTCGAGTTCAATCAGATCCCTGCTCAAAAGACACGTGCTAGGAGAGCCTTCCTCTCTCGCCTATGGTGGCTTTCTATTTCCACAGGTTACTTTAGCTTGTCTTAGATCACTTACACCACATAATATTATGTATTGATTTGCTCATGTGTTTATGATCTCTCTTCCTAATTAGAACTATCAATTCAAAGAGGGTAGGCTCTTTGCCATTCTTGTTCCTGTCACTGTATGCAGTATTTAGGACAATTTCTGATATGTAGTCAATACTCAATAAATATTAGGGTTGGTGATAATATATTGAGGAAAATATTGTTTTGAATCAATATAATCTATTGAAATCTGACTCAGTTTTGAGACTGATTTCTCTCCTTTCTTACATGGCCTTCTGTTGATTCCCTCATATGAGATAAAAGAAGAAGAATGACTTTCAGTAAAACAGCGATATTCCAAGTCAAGTTTAGATTTAAATATTAAAAGCATCAATCATAATAATATCCCCTGTTTTAATAATACAATGTTTTTATAGGTACTTTCTTATATCTATTCCACTTAATCCTTACAATTCTTTATTAGGATCTCTACTTTTCAGATGAGATAATAAAAATTTAACAGAGCTATGGGGCTTGAAGTTCACATTGCTGAAAAATGATGCAGAAGTTTAGAAAATTATGTTTTCTGACTTATCATCAAGGATTTGTATCCTACTATATACACTCCCAAAACCTAAGCAAATTATTTTCTGTTCTGTGTCTGGTGTAATGTACACACATTATATTTTAAAAATTTTATTATATATTGATTAATTATTATATAAAATATATTATGAAAGTTATAGTTATATATAATATTATTATTATAAAATTTATCATTATATTAATTAATATAATACATGTATCATATCAGTCCATAGTTCAATAGCATCAAGCAGATTTGTAAAATTGCTACCATAAGCAGTTTCCAAACATTCTTTTTCTTCCTGGACTCCTTGACATTGTCTCCCATTTATATACTCTTTGCCATCCCCTCCCTGGCTCCCCAACTCACATTCCATGGTTCACCTGGTGGAAATGTAAAACACTTCTTTTGGGAAGAAAAAAGATATATATATTTATATGTGTGTGTTAATGATCCTAAAATGTGCAGGTATGTGCAAATAGAACATTATTATTGGGCATGAGGTACAGGTGCCCTAACTCAGGTGCCAGAGGACATGATCCATTGCGAGGGGTGTGCTGGGACCCAAGCTGGTACAAGGAACAGCACATGGCAAGAGCCAAGTGAATTAATCCAGAAGAAAGGTTGTGCATACGTGCACCATATATAATCTAGGGTTCATTTTATTTATTTTTAAAGTAGTGGAATTTATTTTTATTTATGATTAGTTTTACATATTTTTTGTTCTATAGGGTTCACCTAAAAATATTAACACCATAGATTCATTTAAAAAAATTAGCACACAGAGTCAGCTAGCTAACCACTTAAAAGCATGACAAAAACTACTTTATATGGGACATCTATTTTTATTATTCTTGAGTATTCCCTCTCTACCTGACTGCTTTTCTCATTGATGCTGTTTATATATCTCCTTAGATAATTGGCAATCAATCTTTCTCAAAAATTATTAAATTATAAATATGAGATGAAAGGTTGGTGGTTCAAAACCACCTGGAGGAATCTCAGAAGACAGGCCTGCTGATCTGTTTTTGAAATGTCAATTTCTTGAAAATGGTATTGAGCAGTTTTACGCTGGACATATGGGGTCTCCACGTAGAAGAGTCAATGTAACAGAAAGTAACAATAATCACAAGTATAGTCAAGAGAACTTGAGGTAACTAATGAAATGAAGTATGGACGGACCATAATAATGTCTGTCCATCCTCAAACCCAATATCTTTGGAGGGGTGACCCATCCTTGAAGGAAACAACAACAACACTGCCTTCAAATAAACTATGACTCATAGAACTGTTTCCTAGGGTTTCATAGACTGTAAGTGTGGGGGCATCAACCTCATCCTCTCCTACCGTGGATGGAGTGATTAAACTGCCAGTCTGCACTTAGAAGAATACTGCTTAATGCACTGCAGCACCAGAACTCCGTCTTTGAAGAGAGGACATTAATATAGGCCTTGCAGCTAAACTAGACCCATAACCAAAAGATTACCTGGCTAGATAGAAGATCTTCAGAGAAACAGCATAATAATTTATTTGTGAATGGTAGGACTCCCTACCAAAATACAAGTCAGCTTTTTATTTTCAATCACAGTTGGAAGGAATTGGAAATAAGAGAAGAAAAACAGGGCGACCGCAGACTATTTTTAGCAAATGTAATGGATAAGGGATTATGTGGACGTCTTTACTACTTCGGATGAAACCTGGACTTTGAGTTTCTCTGAAGCGAGAAGAGTGGTTATTGTCAGGGAGGGGAATTTTCATTTTAATCCCCAGGATAGAATGCATGGAAAGGACTCTCTGATTCTTTATGTGAGAAGTTCACAGTCCAGACTCTACTGTCAAAAGGCAAAGGCCTTCAGTCTAAGTGGAGAAAGACATCACAGCTGTAATAAGGTACCACTGTGACCATACGACGTACCACAAGTAATTATAAAGAGAAAGGATTTCAGCATTCAACATAGATTACAACTCAAAAGAAAAAAATCACCACAACTGGAGCCACAGGTAAAATTGTGACAGAGAAACGATTGAAGTTGTCCGGGACTTCATCATGCTTGGATTTGCAGTCACTGGACATGGAAGTAGCAGTCAAGAGCTCAAACAACCTCCAAAAAAATTAATCTGTCTTGGAGGAAGTAGAGCTAGAATGCTTTCTAGAAATGAAGATAACGGATTTCCTCCTGTGTCCTTTAAATACCTACTCAAGAGAGACCTGCCCCTGAAAAAGATCTTAGGTTTGGCAAAGTGGATGTGCGTTGAAAAAGAGGACAATATGCACTCAAACATAAAAGCAACTGTGAGGCTGGAGGAGGACCAGGCACTGGTTCCGGCTGTAGTACATTGGACTATCAGAATCCAGAACTGACCTGATGGCACCCAGCACCAACTGCCGCTTTGAGGGTTCCGGTTGTTTCACACCTTCACAAACACTACGCGTTATCAATATTCTTAATTCTAGTAGCTCTCTTTATGGGTGTGTAATGATATCATTGTGGCTTTTTCCAGATCATTAAACATGTTGAACACCTTTCCGTATGCTTAGTAGCTAGATGAATATCCTCTTTTGTGACATTTTCACCTATTTTTAAAAAACAATTGCCCATTTAGAAAAAACCCTGGGATATAGTTTTTAAATTGATTCAAATTGGTATGTTGGTTAGTTGCAATGGTGTTGCATGTATTGACAAAAAGAACGTTTCAAGATGTATCTTAAGTTACACTGCAGTGAGTGCTGCATTCATTGTTGAAAATAACTTTTCAAGGTCTGTTGTGCTTCTGGAAGTACAATTCTGTCTGTGATAGAATAATAACGATCAGCATACAAATAAATTAAGTCAATTCAAACATTATTCAAAATTATGCACTAACCATTAAGCTAGTGATGAAGAAATTGGAGAATTTTACCAATATCTTGTCTGAAATTGACCAAATATGCAATCAAGATCACTGATAATTATTGGTGATTGGAATGCAAATGCTGGAAACAAAGAGGAAGGAACAATGGTTGGAAAATATGGTCTTAATGAAAGTAAAGCCTGAGATCACATGATAGAATTTTGCCAGACCAATGACTTCTTCATGCAAATACCATTTTCAACTACACAAAAGGCAACTATGCACAAGAATCTCTTCATTTCGAATACACAGTGGGACGGTTATGTAATCTGTCAACTTGAAAAGGGGTGAAGTCTAGTCTGTCAATCAGGTCAGGGCAAACAATGCCTCTGTGTGGGCATGGCCTTCTCCTGAGCATTCTGAGAACTCCCTGGAGGTAGGACATACACTCCCTCTGAGACACCCTGATGACAATAAGATGGGGCTATGCTTCTTGAGACAGAGCACTGGGGCAGGAGGAGCCAGGTAAAGACCCACACCGGCGCTGAGATGCTTCCACCACTACTGGATCCATAAGACTTTCCATCCACTGGCCTGTGATCTTCCTGCATTTGGTATTATTGCATGGCTGTGTGAGTCTGAAGAGGAATTTATAGACTGGTATCAGACACAGAGGCTAATATTGGACTTCTGGACTTGATCTGGAATGGGTTGGGATGTTTTCTTAATACAATTACTCTTAGATATAAAATTCTCTATGACACATATATGAGCGTCTTTGGTTTTTTTCTCTTGACAATCCAGACTCACACACACAGAAATCAAAGTGACCATTTCTGCGGGGTAGCTTGATGCAGCTCAATATCAGTAGGTAAAATGAGACCAGGGGCTGACAGTGGAATAACACTTACAGTGCTTATATGTAACTTCTGATTGAAGCGGAAGAAAATTAAAACAAGTTCTACAAAGCCGAAATACAACTTTAAGTATACCCACTTGAATTTCAAGAATATCTCAGGAATAGATTTGATGCATTGAACACTAATGACAAATGACCTGGTGAGCTATCAGGATCATCAGACCTGAAGAAGGCAGAATGTCTTTAAAAAGAAAAAAGAACAAGAAAGAGAAAAAAGATTGAAGCAGATGTCTGAAGAAACTTGCTACTCATTTGTTGCTTCTGTCTTAATGCCTTATAAACATGGAGGGAATTGGATGTGTTATTTATAAGAACCAGAAGAGAAAATGGAGGATTTGAGAAGTTGTTACAGTTTTATGTCCCAGGCCTAGAGATTCCCTTGTGTAACTGGACAGGTTTCAAACAGATGGGCTCTTGGATCAGGTATAATTCAATATCCTTTAGAACTTTGAGGGTGTAAAATATTATACTATGTTGCACTATTACTAATTAATATATATTTATCCTCTGCATTGCAGAGTTAAGAGATGAGATCTATGACCACATTAACCCAAAGAGAGAAACAAATGACTGCTGTGCATAGGCTCAAACAATCATCAGCCTTGGAGGGAACATATAATACTACTTAGTCCCTTGATTCATGTATCCTTTGCATTCCCAACTAGTAAAATCCTTTCTTACACTTACATGTATTCTGGGATTGAAAATATAACTTTTTTTTTAATAATACTTGACTCTCAGATTGAAGCCCATAGGAATGTGGGTATTGTCACCTTAGAAGGGAAGACATCCATTTAACAAATGAGTACTGAATACCCATAACGTGAAAATCATTATGTGATCTTTTTACAATATAAAGGCACAGTTCTGAAGTCAAAGATTTCACAATGTTTCTAAGAAAAAAATTATAAGCAAATACGTGTTCATTTGATTAGTAGAAAAATGCAGGTGCAGAAGTCAATGACTAAGGCTGATTTCTGATGTGGAATGTTCATATCTTCTTTGTTAAGTACCTTGGAATTTCTTTTGGAAATAATTTGCCAATTTCTTTTCGAAGAGACTTTTCATAATAAAAGTTTCTTTTTTCATCTTCAATGAATTAATTAATATTAATTTATTAGAAAACAATCTGAAACTCATTAAAGACTGAACCAATTCTCAAGTATCACCTCATATTTGTGATGCTGTAACTCCATTCAGATTCCTATTAATTTAAATAATTTGTAGGGCTCATTAAACCATGGTTATAATCATTAAGTTAATGAATTTTACAGATTTCCAATGACCCTAACATTGCACTTCACTTCAGTAACTCAGTCTCTGGTCATAACCTGAAGGTGTAACCATCAGAACACTTAAATCTTTGAAACCTGCATTGAAATACACACTCCCTTATCACTGCAACATTTTTAGCTCTCTTGGTTCTTCATGCACATCAATACCTGATTTTAATTTCAGTGAGTGGTTGTAGTTAGATGCCATTGAGTTCATTTCCATTCATCATTGCTAGCCCCATGTTACAAAGTAGAATTGCCTCATAGGATTTTCTTGGCTATAATCTTTATGGAGCAGGCCATCAATTCTTTGTCTGCAGAACAAGTTTGAACTACTAACCTTTCAGCTAGCATCCAAGAGCTTTACTATTTAAACTACCAGGCATCTCTTTTCAAATGATACCAAGTCCTGAAGAAATAAATCAGTATTTCAGCTTTACTACGTTCCTTTACTGGTTAAATTCCAAAGCTGAAAAGCAACAAAGCCCACATGGAAGAAGCACACCAGCCTATGTGATCATGAGATGTTGGTGGTAATGGGCATCTAAGACCCAGAGAAAAATTATACCCAATGTGAATTAGGGAGTGGGGGGCATGAAGTGGAAACCCAAAGCCTCTCTGTAGACATTTGGACATCCCCTCACAGAAGGGTCACAAGGAAGAGATGAGCCAGTCAGGTTCCAGTATAGTAACAATGAAACACACAACTTTCCTCTTGCTCTTTGGTGCTTCCTTCCCCCAACTATCATGACCTCAATTCTACCTTACAAATTGGACCAAACATTCACACTGCTACAGATAACAGCCCACAATACAGGAAATCCAGGTTAGATAAACCCCACAGGGCCAACAATGAGAGTAGAGAAACCAAAAGGATTAAGGGATGTGGAGAGAGAAAGGGGAAATTGATCACAAGGTTCAACATATAACCCCCTCCCAGGGGGACAAATAATGGAAAAGTGGGTGAAGGCTGACAGAGGATGATCTCAGATATGAAAAATAATAATCTCTAATTTATCAAGGGTTCAGGAGGGAGGGAGGACGGTGGGGAGGGGATGAGGAGCTGATATCAAGGACTTAAGTAGAAAAAACATGCTTTGAAAATGATAATGGTAGCATGTGTGCAAATGTGCTTGACACAGTGGATGAATGTATGGATTGTGATAAGAGATGTAAGAACCCCCAATAAAAATATTTAATAAAAAAGGGATGGAAATCCCAAAGGTTCATCATTTAATCGCAAATTCTTATCTCTACATTTTTGCACAACAACCTTCCAATCTTTCGGCCTGATCATTCCAAGGCCCTGATGTTTCTATTGAGATACTAAGGTTGTGGAATGATACTTTGTATCATTTCCCAAAATTCACTCAATTATTAGCCATACTCCCAAAAGATTGCTTTTTTCTTTGACATCGATCTCTTCCAAAGACTACTATATAGTATTCTATTTAAAAGAAAAAATAACTATTAAAAAATCTTGAAACAAAATAATATTTAAAAACACACTGCTATCCTCTTGACTCTGATTCATAGGGACCCTATAGGATGAAGGAGACATGCTTGTGTATTTCCAAGGCTGTCAATCTTTGTTGCAGCAGAAAAGGTAATCTTTCACACAGAGAGCAGATGGTCAACTTGAACTCCTGACCATTTGGTTAGCAGCCCAAAGCATAAATCACTATGCCAACAAGACCCTCATAAAATAATACAGAGAAAAAATATAAAAACCATCTATAGTTCCTTTCTTTTAAAAAAGCACCACCACAACAACATCATTTTTAACAGACTGATGTATTATTTTAAGGTCTCATAATCTCCCCCAATGAATAGGATAATTTCCCATTCTTATATTCATGTATCAATGAATTTTAATTGTGGTGCTGGAAAAGAACATTAAAAGGACAAACTGATCTGTCTTGGAAGAAGTACAGCCAGAGTCTTGCAAGGATGGCAAGACTCCATCTTCTGTACGTGGGACCAGGCCTAGAGAAGGACATAGTCTTCGGTAAAGAAATGGGGAAGCAAAGGATAAGAGGCCCTAAAGGAGATGGGTGGACACAGCGGCTGCAACAATAGGCTCCAGCACAGGGACAATGGTGAGGATGGCGCCGGACCAGCTAGCATTTTGCTTTGTTGTGCTGTGGGTCAGAACTGACTTGTTGGCACCTTATCACAATATTCATGTAGCATATGAAATTTTGTATCCTGCTCTTTCAAAGAATCCTGCATCATGAGCAATTTTTTGTTATACTTCATGAGCAATAGTTAAAATTACTGCGCAATATAGAGAGAATTGTACCATTGTTTTACAATCAAGTTTTTTGAAAGTGTGGATGCCACTTATTTCATTCAGGTAATCATGTACAATTACCATATAATACAAATAGATAATATGGATGGTGGGGCTACTGCCTTTTATTTAATGGAAAATGGTCCAGCAAACTTTGCCTATGGTCTCCTATTAGTACAGATAAGTTTCAACAGCAAGCAAAATTAATATGAAAAATAAAAATGGCACAAGTCATGTATTAATGTATGTATATTTTGCTCCAAATTAAATCCTAATATGAGTTAAAAAGCAAAGATGTCATTTTGAGAACTAAGATATATTGAGCCATAATATTTACCATTGTCTCCTATACTTTCAAAAACTGAACAATGAATAAAAAAGACCAACTAATAATTGATGCATATGAGTTATGGTGTTGGTAAGAATAAGAACCGCCAGAGTATGCTCCTTAGAAATGCAGATGGCAAGTATTTGCCTCATGTACTTTGCTCATTTTATCAGGAGGGATCAGACTCTGGAAAAAAGCATCATGCTCAGTAAAGTAGAGGGCCAATGAAAAAGAGGAAGACTCTCATGAGAGGAGTTAACCTCGGGGCTACAACAGAGGAAAGGTTGTGGGGAAGGCAGAGGGCCAAGAAGTGTTTTGTTTTGTTGCACTCTGGACCAGTGTGAGAGTATCTAACACTAACAACACGATACTGTAGCAATGCTCTTTGACTTATCCTAGTGTATATGAGTTTCAGTCCAGGGCAGGCCCTGTTCTATATGCTGCATACTGTTTTTGTTTCACACATTCGGATCTGCTAAAAAATATTTGCATCTTAGTTCAGGTACCTGACTAACTCATCATGAAGATATTTCAGTTCTTGCTGTATATTCTTAGATATGACTTTTCAGTCCCTAGGATAAATAGTCAAAAGTAGAAGAATGTGACATATGTAATGTAAGAAATTTTAGCTCAGGCCTTCATTTTGCTTATGATCTATTCTTTCTTTTATATACTTTTACTGTTGGGATGTGGTTTTAAACTCCTTTTAGAGTTTTATGTTTACCCACCCACTAGGAGTGGAAGCTAAAATTTAGTCTCCCCTCTACATTTATAGTCCATGCAATTTCCCTCATTCCATCATAAAAATAACGACTCAGAACATTACATTTTAATCATTTTATGCCTCGTTCGGTGGTCTGCAAATTCCTTGTGTGGATGGATTACATTAGAATTTCCTCGGAAGTACATTATGATTATAGATTTTCTTGCCTCCACTCAATTACTTAAAAACATATCCATATTTGGGGGTTTGGGCTTTTTTTTAAGTAAAAGCAAATGCACTTTTCATTTCAGCCCAGTGTAGGAATTTATAACAACAAAATACTTGTCATTGTTGGAAAGTCATCTATTACCATTTTTTTAAATAAATCAATCAATTAATGGATGACATTCATAAACCATAAAAAAAGACATACAGACTCATTTGAGTCTTCTGGATGCCTGTTCCAGACAAATGAAAAATGACTCTTTTTAAGATTAAAGCAGTTCAAATTTCTGCAAATAAGTACAATGTAGAGGGTAGTATCTGGCCAGTACTTCTGGGAGAGAAAAAACAAACAATCAAATTAAAAAGTCAGATAAATGTTTTAAAAACACATCTTCTAAAGTCATCAAAGATATGTGGACTGAAAATCCAGAGGGTAAGAGTTTGTCTATGGAGCCTGATCATATCCAGTCATTTTTTTCAGCTGGGACATTTATCATTTCTGACCAGAGAGGCAGGAAAGGGTTTGCTGAGGGAATCTTTCGGGGGAGTGAAATATCAGTAACATTTAAAAAATACTTTGTGATATTCGATAAACAATTTGGAATTTGGAGAGAATAACCATGGTACAATATGGATGAGCATGGAAAACATGATTCAAAGTGAAAGAAACTAGGCACAAAAGACAATATATTTTAATATTTTCGTTTATGCCAGTTATCAGAAATCAAAGAATTAAAAATCATATCAGTAGGTGCTAACCTTCTTGATATGATCACTGAAGACAAACATGTGCATAAGCAAAGGTGGTGAAGAAAGCTGATGATGCCTGGCTATCAGAAAATATAGTGACTGGGGTCTTAAAGGCTTGAAGATAAACAAGCGGCCATTGAGTTCAGACAAAACAAAGCCCACATGGAAGAAGCACACCAGCCTGTGTGCCCACAAGCTGTCGAAGGGATCAGGTAGCAAGCATCAAAGAACAAAAAAAATCATATCATTGTAAATGTGGGTGAGTGCAGAGTGGAGACTCAAAGCCCATCGGTAGGTAACTGGACACCCCCTTACTGAAGGGTTATGGGGAGGAGATGAGCCAGTCAGGATACTAGGTAGCAATGATGAAAGATATAACTTTCCTCTACTTCTTTAATGCTTCCTCTCCCCCACTATCATTCTCCCAATTCTACCTTACAAATCTGGATAGACCAGAGGATGTACATTGGTACAGATAGCAACTGGAAACACAAGGAATCCAGGACAGATGACCCCTTCAGGACCAGTGGTGACAGTTGCGATGTCTGGAGGGTGGAGGGAATGTGGGGTAGAAAGGGGGAACCGATTACAAGAATCTATGTATAGCCTCCTCCCTGGGGGATAGACAGCAGAGAAAAGGGTGGGAAGGGATGTCAGACAGTGCAAGATGTGACAAAATAATAATAATTTATGAATTATGAAGGGTTCATGAGGGAAGGAGGAGTGGGGAGGGAGGAGGGAAAGTTAGCAGCCGACATTAAGGGCTCAAGTAGAAGGCAATTGTTTTGAGAATGATGATGGCAACAAATGTACAAATGTGCTTGACACAATGGATGTATGTAGGGATTGTGATCAGAATTGTATGAGCCCCCAATAAAATTATATATATATGTGTGTGTATGTATATATATATATATATATATATATATATATATATATATATATATCCATAAGAGGAAAATGTTTGGTGATGGTATGTTGACTAGTGGTTGACCATGGGGGCGGTAGAGAGCTGGGAAGAAGAGCAGAGAGTTATAGCTAGTAAGTTTCTTTTGAGGTAATGAAAATACTCTGAAGTTAATTATAGTAATGTCTATAGAATTGGGTGAATATCCTAAGCTACAATGAATTAAATACTATAAATAAATGAAATATATTTCAATAAATTTCTTTTAAAAATACCCAAATCAACATATAAATAGAGAGGTACATATTAAATAAAATGTATTCAAAGAGGGAACTACTTTAATGCAAATATTTGTGTGCTCTATTGAACAGCTACAAAAACATGGCACTCAATAATGACATATTTACCAAAGTAAATTTATCATATTTATATGCTGTATAATAAACACAATTTAGAAGATTGATCTCCTTCATAATATGTCTATGAACACAAAAACGGTGATCAGAAAACCCCAATCAATATGAGTTACCCACATTATTTTTCAAAATCCATAGGTCAAAATAAATATTATAAGGGAAATTTGACAATATTTTAAAACATATGACAATGAAAAATTTTAAAAAACCAAATTTGTGAGATGCAGCTAAAGCAGTGATATGAGGTAGATTTATATCCTTAAAATATATATACTAGGAAAAGAAAAGATAATACAGAATCAAGATGCTTGAGGAAAATATCAAAAGCAAACCTAAGAAAACTATAAAAAGAAAGAAATACAATGAACCTAAGGAGAGAAATCAGTAGAATGAAAAACAAATATATACTAGAAATCACAAAAGACAAAAGCTAACTCTTTAAACAGTTCATAAAATTGATATTATAAAAACCTAGTGAAGCAATAGGAGGAAAAAACCATAATTACCAATACTAGGAATTACATCCTTTTGGGTCAAGAAGGCAGCAAAAAATAATAATACTATGTTGACATTGACACTATTCATGTATTTCCATGAATGCATTTGATAATACGAATGGAATTAATAAATTCTTTTAAAATGTGACTCTGAAAGTTGACAGTCTGTTCATAAGGAGATTAAATTCTTTATCTGTTTTAACTTTCCAAAAAATAAATAATACCAATACAAATGGCTTCCTGGTAAAATTTTCCTAATGCTTAAGTAAGAAATTACACCATTCTGATATAGATCCTCAAAGTCCTGATGGCACTGTGTATTAGGCATCGGGCTCCCAACACAGGTTGGCAATTCAATCCCACCACCTGCTAGCAGTCACAATATGAGGCTGCCTGCTCCCATATATATTTACAGTCTTAGAAACACTAGATAGGAGGCTGCCTGCTCCCATATATATTTACAGTCTTAGAAACACTAGATAGAGTCGCTATGATTGTCAATGGACTACATGGAAGTAGAATTGGTTTTAGGCTTGTGTACAATCTCATTCCGAAAATGGAAAAAAGAACAAGTGAACATTCTGCTGCTCTATATGAAGTTAACATAGAAGTGGACTTCGGAGAGTTTGTGGAAGGAGTCTATTACCTAGCTACTCATTTACCCCACAGCTTTCGAAGTTCTTTCATATTCTCAATTTTAAATCTTGACAAATAACATCACAAGGAAGTAAAAATAGAGAATTATTTCAAATAAATATAGGCACAAAAATCACAAATAATTTGAACCCAATTTTTTTATTCAAGTAACTTACATGATAAATGGAGAAGTTGTCGAGGTTTTCATCTTGCTTGAATCCACAATCAATGCTCATGGAAGCAGCTGTCAAGAGATCAAAAGATGCATTCCATTAGGCTGCATAAGACTTCCATAGAGTATTGAAAAACAAGGATATTACTTTGAAGATTAAGGTGTAACTGATGCAAGTCATTGTATTTTCAATTGCCTTGCATGCATGTTACAGTTGGTCATTGACTAAAGAAGACTGAAGAAGAATCAAGGAATTTGAAATGTGGTGCTAGAGAAGAATATTGAAAGTCCCATGAACTGCTAAAGGAGAAAACTGATCTGTCTTGGAAGTAGGGCCAGAGTACTCCTTAGAGGTAAAGATGGCAATACTTCATCTGACATATTTTGGATATGGTTTGTAACCCATACTGAAGGCTGCAATCCTTGATCTTCATCAGCAAGTGCTTCAAGGGCTCCTCACTTTCATAAGCAAATGTGTGCCATTTGCATGTCACAGGTAATTAATAAGCCTTACTCCAATGCCTCATTTTTATTAATATACTAGAGTTTCACTGATTACTAGCTCAGCATGCAGATGAAAAAATATGGTGAAAGAATACAACCCTAAAAAAAAAAAAGAATACAACCCTGGCACACATCTTTCTTGATTTTAAGCCATGCAGAATTCCCTTGTTTTGGTTACACAACTGCCTGTTGATCCATAGGCAAGCTCCTCATGCGCACAAAGAAGTGTTCTGGAATTCCCATTCTTTTAAAGTTTATCCATAGCTTGTCATGGCCCACACAGTCTAGTGCCTTGGCATAGTCAATAAATCACAAATAAACATCTTTCTGGCATTCCCTACTTTGCACCAAAAGCTATCTGACATCAGCAAAAATATCCCTTTTTGTACATGATCTTCTGAATCCTGCCTTAACATATGACAGCTCCCTGACAATGGAATGCCATAACCATTATTGGATTATCTTCAGCAAAATTGTACTTGCATGCGGTATCAAAGATATTGTTCTCTAATTACAGTGTTTGGGGCTCAACTTTCTTTGGAATGGGCACAAATATAAATCTCTCCCAGTCAGTTGACCAAGTTGCTGTCTTCCACATTTCCTGGTTTAGAGGAGTAAATGGTTCCCATGGTTCATCACCTTTTTGGAGCCTGACTTTTGCCTAATGCTTTCAGTGATGCTTAAATTTCTTCCTTCAGGACCATTAGTTCATGCTCATCTGCTATCTTCTGAAATGTTGGAATGTTTGCTATTTCTATTTGGTACAGTGACTCTGAGTATTATCTCTTCTTCTGATGCTTCCTCCATCATTCTCTAATTTTCCCATAGAATCTTTCATTACTGCAGCTGGAGTCTTGAATTTTTTCATAGACCTGTTTTAATTTTCTTCACCTTTAACCTGAACTTAACATATGAACAGTTGATGGTCCATTCCACAGTCAGCCACTGACCTGATGTGAGCTGCTAATATTGAGCTTCTCCATCTTGTCTTCCCACAGATGTAGGTGATTTGATTTGTGTGTCTTCCATCTGGGGAATTTCATGTGTATATTTTGTTTTGTTGAGAAAAGGTATTTCCTATGAACAAGTCATTGGTTTTTCAAAATTCTGTCATTCAATCTCCAGCTTTATTTCTATCATCAAGAACATATTTTTCAACTACTGTTCCTTCTTGTTTCCAACATTTGTATTCCAATCACCAATTATTATCAATGCATCTTGACTGTACATTTGATCAATTTCCAACTGAGCATGCTGGTAAAATTCTTCAATTTCTGCATCATTAGATTTTGTACTTAGTGCAATAATTTGAATAATAGTTGTATTTATTGGAATTCCTTTAAGATGAATAAATAAAATCCCATCGCAGATGGCATTGTACTTCAAGATTGACTTTGCAATATCCTTTTGGAAAATGAACGTCAAATCATTCCTCTTGATTGTGCCATTCCTTGTATATTACTGTATGATTCACTGACTCAAAATGGCCAATACCAGTCCTTTTCATATTACTAAGGCATAAGATATTGACCTATATTCATTCCATTTCATTTTTGACAACTTCCAATTTTCCTAGATCCATACTGATCCAAATTCTGATCAGTAGCATATCCTCGCAGCTGTTTATCCTTCCCTTGAGTTGTACCCCATGTGCAAATGAAGATTCTGAAGACTTCACTCCCAGGCTTTACCCCATCCATGTCACCATGGTTGAATCCACTCAAAGGATGCAGGTCCTCCTCAGTCACATTTTGAGTTCCCTATGACTCTCGCACTAGCTCAACAATTACCTGCTTCCATCCATTAGGTTTCTAATAGCTGACAATGTTTTGATTCTGTGCATAAGGTTTTCAGTGGTTCCTTCCTCGGAAGCAGGCAGTAGATTCCTTCTTTGTTGTCTGTTCTTAGTTTGGAAGCTCTGCTGAAACCTGTTCACACTGGGTGACCCTATTGATATTTGAAATACCAGTAACATAGCTTCCAGTACCGTGGTAACACACAAGCCACCACAGTATGATAAGCTATTTGATATTCTTGGCATTGCTTGACAGTTTCCAAAATCTGTTGTGTCATCATTATTTGGAATGGACCCCAAAATAGATCAATTCAAGTCAGTTGACCAGGTAACTATCTTCCAATTTGGGGGGGGGCATAGACAGTGAGTGTTTTCCATGATTTATCATTTATTGGGAAACATTACAATTGGTATCACATCAATTCTCAGAGTCATATTTATTGCTAATGCTTTCAGTGCAAATTGGACTTCCTGCAGTATCATGGGTTCTTCATCGTATTACCTCCTGAAATGTTTAATGTAAATCCATTCTTTTTACAATTACTCTATGTACTTCAAGGTAGATCTTGAAGTATTCTTTTTGATGATAAATGTGACTCTGTTACTCTTGATTTGTCATTCTTGTTACAGTAAAGCATATGATTGTCTGATTCTAGATGGTCAATACCAGTCCATTTCAACTCACTAAGGCCTAGCACATCAACTTTTATGCATTCCATTATATATTTGAAAGTATTGTGGACTGTCAGAAGAACATTCCAGGAGAATTGCAGCAAGAATGCTTTTAGAACAACATTGGACAAGTTTTCTGGTAAGACTAGTCCCTGGAAAGTAACATCCTACTTGGCAAATGAGAAAGTCAGTGAAAAAGAGAGATGGATTGATGGAGTGGCTACAATAGTGGACGCAGGTATGATATCAACTGGGAAGATGGTACAGGATTGGACAGTGTTTCGTTCTGTGACAACTGCCTTATGATGAATCAGTCCTGATTCAAAGGCAACTAACACAACATTAGCAGATCTAGTGTCAAATTTAATCCAACAAAATAATATGTAGGATTATATTTTGTTCTATGTAAAGCAATATATATTTTAAATTTTTCTCAATGATTGAGATGCTTCCTTATTAGATACTTGATGAGATTTACTTGTGCCAGTTTCAGGTCTGTTTGCCCTTTAATCCATTGTTTGTGCTTCCCTTGTCCTGTTTTGCAGAGTACAGAGAAGCTGGCCCTTGATGACTGTATGGCCCACTCTGCTATTTCAACCTATTTCTAGCTGAATTTAGTCAGTGGGAGGCCGGGGTAGAAGATTGAAGGGTGAAAGAAAATAATATCCAGGTTACTTATCTTCTCTCAGACAGCATTTCAAAGGCAACTATGTCATCTTCATTCTCCCTATGTCCGTATTACATATCTATCATGCCTATAACTTTTCTAGGATCGGCTGATCTCAGTTATTAATCTTTCCAATAATGCCATTTCCTGCTTCTTTACCTCCCTACTTCCCACTGAGTCGCCTTCCTGTCAGTTTTTGGCTTCTCAGTTCTTTTGTCATCCGTGTAAGTGATTTCCTGCTTTTGAGTCCTGTTATAAATACTCTAAGTACTGTTGGCTGAATAGATCTGAGTAACATAACTCTTCATCTTTCAGATTGCAAATTTACAACCATCTTTTACTCACATAAGCATGAATTGATTATTTCATTAATGTCACAAGGAGTAGGAGGCCAATAACTTTACTTGACATCATCAACAGATCTTGATTCTAGAAATTATGGCTTCAGTTAAATTAGTCAGAGAAGCCGACAATTGATGACAAGCTTCAGCATGTCATCGCATATATCTACCAAATTCATAACAAGCTAGGAAAAAAGATGCAGCATTATTTCCTTTGTACTAGATATAAAACTTAAGTCAGATAAAGTAGCATTCTCACAGACTGCTTTGGTAAAAAGTGGTCTCAGACATAGCAGGGTCCTCAACTAAGGCTAATGTATGGGGAATGCTTTATCACTTCACCTTCAATATGGAGAATTCCACTAGTTCTTCCTCGAGTCTCTTATTTATGAATGGATAAACTGAGATGCAAAATATAAACTTTTTCCAGGGTCCAAAACACAACAACTCATGAGTTCCAAAATAATACTTCCATCAAAGCAAGGCTTCAAAGACTCCTCTAAAAGTTATAGTTCTCCAATATCACCATTCTTACCTTGAAAGTCAAAAAGAATAAAGCTGTTGCTGTGACCATTTGCAACATATTTCATAATGGCATGAGTCCATGTTATAAATAAATCACATTCCTCATGGGTCCTAGAAAAATGTTCTCAATTCCCTTCAACACAAAATCATTACTTTTCTACTGCATACAGAACACCATGCTATAAACATCTATGGGAAATGTCATCTTTATATCATTTTTCTTCTACTAAAAACTACATAGCCAATATATTTAATGGTTTAGTTTTTAATTCAATAAGTAGGTTTCAAACACATGCAATTGAATAGGCACTGTTTGGGGGTAATGATGGGAAAACAATAAATAATATGGAAATGGTCCTTGCCCTCCTGGAGCTATAAAGCTGATAGAGGAATCAGACACAAATAAACAAGAAATAACTATGATAAAGTGTGATGAATGCTAGAAATGATACAAACTGGATTCTGTCATGGGGAATAAAGGATTACTGGATATTCCATGCAAGCATGCTTGTTGGACATGATTCGCCCTTCCAGCTTTCTTTTAAAATCTACAGGTGCCACATACTATGTCTTTCTTCCGTAAAAACCAAACTCACTGCCACTGAGGTGATTCTGACTCACAACAATCCCACAGGACAGAGTAGAAATGTCCCAGGAAGCTTCCAAGAGTTTTAAGTCTTTATGGGAGCAGACAGCTTCATCTTTTTCCTGCAGAGCCAATGGTGGGTCCAAACTGCTGACCTTGTGGTTAGCAGCTTGATCCATAGCCCCCCACACCACAGGACATCTTAATGTCATTATGACAATAACTGCTACCATTTTTAGAACATTTATTAAATGGCAGGTACAGGGCTGGAATATTTACTAATGTTATCTTATTAAATGTCACAACAACCTAGACTAGATATAATTTCACCCAATTTAAGAGACCTCGGATTTGTTGAGTTGTGATTTTTAACCCGACTAGTCTGGCTTCCGAATCCATGCCCTTAACCCATTTTCTCAAAATGGTACATGGCTTATAGGAAGACTTCCATAAACATGAGCTGTTACTAGAGGCAGAATAATGTAGTTATAATGAGTATAAATTCTATAAATGAAGACTCTTGCTTTCCAATTTGCTCTTGAGATTATCCTAAAAGAAGTTATTCTATGCCCCCTAGGTGTCTTTAGGGAGAGAACCTCAGCGAATTCAGCTGCCATGGGACGCCTGCCTTCCTTGTTTCAGACAGACGTATGCACCTTCCCCAGTTCATTCAGCGTGCAATATCCGTCTTTCTCTCTTACCAGCACATCATTCAAGGAGGTGGATATGTACATCACAAGTAAAAGTTTATCATTCCGTTTTTTTTCTTCCCAGAGACTCCTACTGTAGTCCCCAAGCTCCCTAAATATATATGTAGAGATCATCAATTGACAAGAGGGTATATTTCCTTCCCTCTTGTGTACTTTCCCTTTCAAACATACTGTTAGAATATTAAGAGTGTTGTGTGGGAGATAATCACAGACATTTGCAATTCTGAAGTACTAGGGAACCTCACATCACAATATTAATTTGATAAAAAGACAATTCAAAGCCAAGGGTGTATTTAGACATGTCATTTTATTAAACATCATAAACTCTGCTGTGTTATAGGCACAGTGGAACCAATAAACCATTAATATGGCTTCATGCAGTAGCCAAGAGCAGAATGTGAACCAGCTTTGATCAAGAGCAGGTGTGAGCACAAAGCAGAAAGTAAATTGTTCAATCAATTAATGGGAACAGAGTTAAACACGCTTGTCTATCGGTAGGCTATAAATCATTGCATACCGGTGGGAAAGGCTATAATAATTCCATAACAAAGCTCAGTGATTCTAAAGCACTCTGCAGTAAATCTTTTATCAGCCTCAGCCTGGCATTTCTGTCCCAAGAGCCAATTTGTATTTTGTGTGTTCAGCCCAAGTCAGTGCCCAGAAAAGAAGATTTCAGTGAATAGGTCTACTGAACAACCTTGCAAAGGTTCACATACTAAAACTGTATAAATAACCACAAGTTTAGCAAATTATGTTAATTGTTGAAACATGCAGAGACAAAGTAAAATATGTGAGAATAGACATTTGGGGTAGAAATAAAGAAGCATTTCAGAGAAGTCAGGGAAAATAAAGAATCACTTAAGCAAGTGGTCATCCGTACATTTTTTATTTTAAAAATTAGCATTAGAAGAACTTTGCCTCTTTTCTCCCACCTTCTTCTAGAGAAATCTTTTTTCTTTTTCTCCTCTTTGACAAATCTGTTCCATGTGTCTCTAAAGAAGGCTCTCAAAGCTGAAAACTGCTTCCCTATACCTAGCTGAAATCAGAAGCAAACTCCCTGGGCAGGAAGGAAAATCACACTTGGGAATCTGTAAATCTTAACATCTCAAAAAAAAAAAAAACTGCCAACAAAGGCAGACATGTTCACCTTCAGATATGCTTCCTTTTCCTTCTCTGGCCTTAGCAAGTACTATCCACTGCTCCATCTCTGAAACTGTAACCCCTAAATGCTTACTCCAGTAAACCCCACTGAGAGACTCAGCTTCTCTGCACACCCTGAGAGGGATTTTCACCCATTGAAAGGAATATGTGTTGAGGCTTCCAAACTTCCTATCATCAAGTGGATGCCAATTCAGTGTCATTATATGTCAAGGTAGAACTGCCCCTATGAGTTTCCCAGGCTGTAACCCGTAACAGAGTAGAAAGCCTATATTTCTCATGAATAGTGACTGGTGGTTTCGAACTGCTGTCCTTGTGGTTAGCAGCCCAACATGTAACCCACGTTGGTACCAGGGCTCCATTAAGAGGAGGCTTAGTGTGGTGGAAACTCACCACTTAGCCTTACTGTTGAGGAACCTTGAGTACATTTACTTTTGGACCTTGGGAGCAATATTTCCCATGACTGGATCTAGTGTT
The DNA here is from genome assembly GCF_050624435.1 of Tenrec ecaudatus. Taxonomy (NCBI): domain Eukaryota; kingdom Metazoa; phylum Chordata; class Mammalia; order Afrosoricida; family Tenrecidae; genus Tenrec; species Tenrec ecaudatus. The sequence goes on from NC_134537.1 coordinate 103,396,981, forward strand.
CCTCAGTTGTAACAAAGTTAGTGCCTTGATACCACTGAGTTTTGCTCCTGAACCTTAATACCTCAATATTTGTTCTCTACAGATACCGCCAAGATATTTGCTTTTATCTGCTTATTATTGATCTGTATCACTTCTAGTTGAAATCCATATTGCCCACTGACTTAACTGAATTGTTTTCCTTATGATCAACTATTTTTTTCTAATGAGGTACCCTGATGTTGCATTGTTAAGCATTCAGATACTAGAGGTTAGCGGTTCAAACCCACCAGCCTCCATGGGAGAAAGAGGGGGCGGTCTGATTCTTTAAAGATTAGAGGGTTGGAAACTTTCATGGGAAATTCTACTCTGCCGTATCCAGTAGTTACACATTGGAATTCACTCAATAGCATCAGGTTGGATAGCATCAGAACTGAAGTTTGATCACAAATGAATGTCTACATTGAAAAAAAGTTTAAATAATTTGGTAAGTGTTATATCATCTTGATCCCTAACATATGAAAGTGATATGAGATTGTCCACCCAGATATTCGAATGGTAGAGCTCAGCAATCCAGTCAACATCTTTTGCTCTTGTATCCATTAATAACATATATGTTATTATATATATAACAATATGTTATATATATAATAACATATATATATATATAAAGCCAACTCTACCCAGGGAGAATGAACTCCCCAGAGACCAAACAGATGTCTTCGATGCTTCTGTCCTGTCAGCAGTCATGGAAGAGATACCCCACATTTCAGATTTCAAGACTAAGAACAAGCACTCTAAAAGATCATTCTAGAAAACCAACAACACACTTTAATGAGAAACGTATTATGCATTAGATCATTAATAATTACCTGAAGATTATGAATTCATCAGTTAGCAAGATATTGACAAGCATATTACTTATTTGTGGAAGGAGATATTATGTCTTCACTTAACCACAAACTGCCTTATTGATTGACCTTAGAGATGATAGGTCTAGGATGACAGATCTCTCTGTTGAAGTGGTTTTAAAGATGTCATATAACGGGGGCAATATATGGTTCGTGGGCACCAGGTAAGATCTCTGCCTTGTTGTTTGGGAGACTGGATTAGAAGAGTAAAGTCTTTACAGCAGAAAACCCCCTTCTTCTTTTATTTATCTTTATAGTAGTGACTCCCTTCTAACCAGAAACGGACAGCATTGTGAAGACATTTATGGCAGATATAGTTAGGTTAAAATATAACATTTTATAAGTCAATCTCCCTTTTGCCCCATTCGAAATTTAATTCAGGTTTTAATATTTTTTGCTTTCTTTTTGACCGAAGTGTTCCTTTGTTTTCTTTCATCATTGCTGTTAGATTTGTTGTCCTTGTTTGCTTCCTGTTTGTTTTGTAACTGGATTAGTATTTGCCTAGAGGAAGTTTCAGGGAGTTGTGGAGCTCACAGGGATAAGTATGAGAGAGAACATGTTTTGAAGTTGACTGTATGAGAGAGAACATGTTTTGAAGTTGACTGTTGTAATGTTTTGACTACTAGTCTCTATTTTACATTTCTATTGAATTCTAATATCCATTTTAATAGCCACACAGAAACGCAGATAAAATTCATGGTTAAAGGGTTTATTTGTTATTCCAATGAGAGATGCTCAGTGTAGTTGTTTACCAGGAGAGGTTACAGAGTTTCAGGTTTGCTAATACAAACCCAAAGCACATACTGCTCTGCAGTAAATCTCAATCCGAAGGCATTGAGATCCATGGGTAGCAAACCCAGCTCCCTAAATTAAGTGACCAGTGTTATCCCACTCCAGTAAACCTCAACCCAAAATCACCCAGCTGCACTTCTGTGGATCAGCAAGTGCCACTTCCCAATGAAATGCCCAGAATCACCCCACTCCACAAGCTGGCTTGCTGCACAAGGACACTTATCTGAACTTGCTCCACGGGTTGGGGAATCCATCCCTCTGTTCCATGATCCGGCTCTTGGTTATGCTGTTGCTCCTCTGATGTTGATTCTGTCATCTGGATCCAGGAGGTGACTGCTCGGAGAGCTCGGCTCCAGAGGATGTGCACTCCTGACTCTGTGGTAATGAGATCCCTCTACTTGCTTCTCAGAGGGCCCATTTTATTTGCTTAATTTCTTTCCTTTTCTTTCTTTTTTTCTTAAAACCATTTAATTGGCACTTTATCAACATGTCACCCAATTCAATAATTCAATCATAACAGAAGAGTTGTACAATCATCACCACATTTAATTCTAGAACATCTCATCCTTCCTTATACGCACTATTATTCATGTTATTATTATTTTTTACTTGTGGCAAAAATAGAAACAACAAAACATTCCATTTCAAAAACTTCTACATGTATAATTCAGTGCCATTTATTATACTCTTTGTTGTACAACCATCATTAATATCCTTTTCCAAATTATTACAGCACCATGAACATCAACTCAATGCCCCTTAGCAAGAAACTCTTCATCTTTCATCCATGGTAACCATTGGTTAAGTTTGGCTTCTATTTTCTTTTCTTTTTCTTAGTAGATTATTTAATATCGTATTCACTTATAAATTTCCATAGTTAAACCACCTTGGGCTCATTTTATGCAAAGCAGGATGGCACTCTAGGGAATCCTGTTAGAAATTGCATGTGAATCCTATCAGTTCCTTGTTCTACTTTTTTACCAAACTTATGCAGAGAAAGGTCATTTGGTGGGTGTGTTCATCTGGATAGACTAGAGAAACAAATTTATAGACACATATGTATATAAAAAAGAGGTTTATATAAAATTGAATATTGAGAAAATGTCCTGGCCCAGTCCAGATCAATACTAGCCCATATGTCTGATACCAATCTATAAAGTCTTCTTCAGACTAACAAAATACATGCAATGATGCCAAAATGCAGGAGGATCATAGGCCAGTGGGTTGGAAGTCTTGTGGATCCAGTGGCATTGTAAGCATCTCATTGCTGACAGGGGTCTCTTCATGCTTCTCCAGCTCCAGAGGTCTGGTTGCATCGGGGTAGGTCCATGTGGCTTTGACAGCTCCTAGGGATTAATGCCATGTGTCTTGTTAGTAGAGTGTCTCTCGGGGAGTGAGCAGAGAGAGTCTCCCGACTTCCAGGAGGAAATTCAGAAATTTCCAGAATTCTCAGGAGGTGGCCATGCCCACACAGAGGTCTCATTGACTGTGATCCCATTGACAGACTAGATTCCACCCCTTGACTCTTAATCCTCAAATTGACAAACTACCACATTGGGAGTTAGAGTCTCTGTCTAGAAGATCCACATTAATAATTCACTGCCCCTGATGATTAAGATTGTGATGATTATCACACAACTTTTCTCAATATGATCCAACTAGTAAAATACATGATATATGAGTTATATGCAATAAAACTATTTAAAAACAGACAATTTTGTGTTTCAACCTAATGTATATGTACCTGAATCATCCCTTTGCTTTTTGATCCCTATGCTATGCCCTTTAACAAATACGGTATTTTTTATTTATAAGACAGACCTACCTGAATTCTTCTTTTGCCACCTGGCTTCCAGTTAATTCTGTTAGTGACAGGGATAGTAAGAGAATCGAAGGGCAGAAATAAGCTGTGACATTTATTCCCCACCCCGATTCCTATCTTGTGGGTCTCAGTTTGACCAGCAGTCACATTAGTCCAGTGAAGCCCATAGCTCCTCACGATGTGCCTTCTCCTACAACTCCCAGGTGTTCTTGCTCCTGTGAGGTGCCGTCCAACAGAATGAAAGACTGCCCTTTCCTGGAGCATGCGCACAGTCATTCTTCTATGTGGACCATTGTCCCAATCACAGTGTCGCCCAGTTCAAGAAGGGGCTTCATCTCTTCCCAGAACCTCTGTGTTACCAAGCATGCTTTTTTTCTCAAGGGACTGGTCTTCCTGATAATGTGTCTAAGGTCTCCATACAAAGTCTTTCCATCCTCCCATTCTAAGGAACATTCGGGTTGTACTTTCTCCAACATCATTTTTTGTTATTCTTCTTCTAACAGTCCAGGCCACTTTCCATATTCTTCCTCAGCACCATAATTGAAGTGCATCTATTCGTCTCATGTCTTCTTTATTTTAGAACTCTTCTGTCAGTTTGTCACACCTATGTGTTGCTGAGCTGCTGGAAGGCAGCTATGCCAGTGGTGTTTCCAATACCAGCAGGGCTGCATCTGGTGAACAGGTTTCAGCAGAGCTTCCTGACTAAGAAACAGGCAGCCTACTTCTGAAGAATTCGCCACTGAAAACTTTATAAATAGCAACAAAACCAAATGTGAAGCCTATCTAAATGTTAAGCCTTTTAAAGCCTCAGTCCTAAGAGAACCCCAAGATTAATAGCCTCAGGGTACTCCGTCACATTTTTGTTAATTTCCTTAAAGCTAGAACTCATGTAAATAATTCCTTTATTAAAGTCTTCTGAATTACTCTCTTTGAGTATACCATGTTATTCCTACAGAGACTCAAATGAATATAATACATAACCGCAACATAATTTGCCTTGCTTTTAACAAATGCTCAACAAATAACAGTAATTGTCATGAAAATTCATTTTGCTGCTACTATATTTTTTCTATCCTTTGTTAATTATACTTTGAAGTATACTTCAAAATTATTCCTATGCTGCTAGAATGACCAGTGAATTATCTTTGCCAAAACCATACATGAATGCAATAAATTCCCGCAAGCATGTTGATTAGATTCTCCATTTGCCAACAAGCTGGTAAAGAAAATTAAGCTGGCTGAAGCTTGCCCTTGATGTCTTTAATCCTATCTGCATTCTCTGTCAAAAATGTGGTAGCTTCCTAGAAAATAATCTACCAGAGAGATAAACCAACCTAAAGATTAATTCTGGTTTTCATTCAAGGAAATTATATGAGCCATTATTGAAGATAAATTGTCCATCAGACTCTAACTCATACTCTGGTGTCCAAAAGTGTAAGAGCCTAACTATATTTCTGTTTCAGATAGAAGGAAGAATGATGGATTTATTATGCATTCATAACATTTAAGCTTCAGGGAACCTCATTTGGGTATGCTCCTTCCAAGGCTCCAGGAAGAATCCCTACAAATGTATGCATAAATCACTGCCATTGAGTCAGTGCTGACTCATAGAGACCTCCAGCGGTTTTCCAAGAGCATAACTATGTATGGGACTAGAAAGCCCAGTCTTTCTACCATGGAACTGCTGATGCTTTTAAACCACTGAACATGCAGATTACAGCCCCATGTGTGAACACTACACCACGAGGGCTCCCTACATATGTGTGGATATGGTCACATGATTTCATAAATTTTCAAAAGTAAAACGAACATCTCATTCCACTAGAGACTTCACCTGTAGGCTATATTCTCTTATAGTAGATGAAACTGAAGCAATCTGAGAAGATTGAGGATATGGTAAGGGACAATTGGATTGGGCATACATTAACTTTGAGATTATCAGGGTGTATTTATGTCATTTACAGGTATTTCTGAGTAAAATTAAGCCACCGTTCGATATTCTATAAGGAATGGACACTTTGCCTGACACATCAATCATTAGATGCTACCAACTGAAAGGTAGAAGTCTTATCACAATGTGAATGTGTCCTATAAAAAGAACCAGGTACATAAATATATGTGAGTAGTAGAGGAAAGCGAAAATATGCTCAATCTGGGAGTTGGTCGGCATACCAATTATTTCTGATATTGAGCTTTTAAGGTTGTTAAAAGGGGATTCAATTTCCATCGATGTTAAACAAAACATATTAAAAAAAACATATTCAATAGCCTAGCATATAAACTTATAAGAGCACCATATTTTTTTGTTACTGGATGGAAATCTAGAAAAATAGAGTTTATTTTTTTATGATTGTGTCAGAGTACTACAAACAGCAATCAACACTATCATGAAATAATGTTTTCTGAAACATTTTTTCATGAAATATATTTTTAAGAAACAATGTCATGAAATCAACATAAATGAAATCAACATGGTAGTTTTACAAATTTTGGCTTTAATAGTGAAGCTACAGGAAGATTTTCTAAATATGTATTCATTAAATAGCACAGATATTGATCAATCCTGGTATATAAATATGCATTGTTTATAATAAAAATAATTAATATGATAATTAAACATGTAATCTTTTTCCTAATGTTAAAAAGTGGGAATGTTCACATCTAATTTTGTACTTGTTTTCTCACAGAGATACCTTTAAATTGTACAAGATTCAAGCATATTAAAATTTGATTTCAATCATGAATAATGAGGAAAAGAGAATTCTATCATTCAACCTAGCAGAAACTTGAGGAATAGTGTGAGACATTTGCTTGCCTGAAAGTGATGTGCATGTTTCTGTACCTCAGTCTACCGTAGAGATTCCAAATATTTATTGAAACTATTCCTACTCAGAGTCAGAATAAAAGCTAAAAACAGTTCATACTTCTGACTTTTATGTGTGTCAGTTAAAGCACCTGCAGTTGATACTCTAGAAATGAATCATCATTAGATTCTCTTGTGTTTGGACCTGCACAATGAGAAGGGTTGTGGACAGAAGAGAAAGAGAGAGACACATATACTCTGTGATATTTTCCTGAGCATTCTATCAATCTGACAATTGCTAGAAACCCTATGAAGTAACCAACAATTTCCACATTATCAAAAACTGAATAATTTTGGATAAGGCTAGAAGCAGAGAAACGAAGACACTACTATGGTTCCCTTTCCCCCAAAAATGTTCAGGCCATCTTGGCCAAATTACTTGGTCCCCACTTGATGGACAGCTGCTTAGCAGTATCTAGCTTAGCTGGTATCTATCTCAGGGATAAGTTCTTATTTCTCACTCTATCGCTTCTGTCTGCCTAAAGAGGTTGCCAGGAATGTGGTGGCAATTCCCTGCTGCCCTTTTCTTACCCCACCCATCCTCAACCCCCGGCTCTATATAACTTGTTACTGCATTGACAACTGATTTAGAGATGGCACTTTTATTCCCTCTCCATATACAGTATTCTGCAAGGTCTTGTCTATATTAGGGGATGGATAAATAGTGATTTCTATTGCTTATAGTCATCTGGTTTCCTGGCTATCTTTCTTCCTTTTTAAATTACTTTTTGACTTGGAGGAACTTTTTTTTTTAGCTCCCCAAGTTTGACTTCTTCTGACAATTTTCGAGATTAATTCCACAGTAAGTGGGCAGTACCTGACAGGTAAGTAACTTTCATTCAGCATCGAGACTGAGTCATTCCTGTGGCTATCTGTTGGGAGCCGATAGTCATTAAGGCCCTGGCCTCAGACACAAGCAGAAACTTGGCCGCTTTCTAACAGCAAGGCTTTGTTTCCTGCCCAACTTCGCCCCCACATTCCAAACTACGTGCTCAGTAGTATGTGCAGTTCCGATAACTGACCTTGTTGCCATTAGTCAAAGTACTGAGCACCCATTGAACTGCAGATATACCATATTAGGAACATCATGGTAAGTTCACCTGGTAAGCCTTGATTTGCATGCGGACGTCACCACGGACGTCTTTGAGTACTGTTGCGCAACCTTTGTACCTTATTGGGAACATGTGGCTAATTGGTTGTTGTTCAGTGTGCGGTTGTTACACAGTGTGCTCAATTGGAGTATGTGCCTCCCACTTCCTTCTCTGCTGTGAATATATACCCAGAGTTTTGGCAAAATAAACGGGCTTGATCAGCACTTGTCTTGCCCCATGTCTCTCTTTCTTTTTCCCATCCAGGTTCGTTGCCCCTCTTGGTCACTGCGTGAGGGTCTCGCTGAATGAGACCCTAACAGCTATCATCGCACTTTGCTTGTTGCAGGACCGGGAAACAGTCATTTCTCATCTTCATGCAGTCAGTAGAATTCATCTAGGCAATGTCCAACAGAGGGAGATAGAGTTGTAGTAACCTGGCTTGTGTCATACCTACTTCTAGGTGGTGACAAGGGTTGAGTTTCACATGTTGCTTTATTTGAAAAATGTTCAAAACAGTCACCAAGGAGAAGGACAAACCAGGCTCTGTGGCAGCTGAGTGGATTGGCAGATTTCTGTAGAGAGGAACCATGTGGCATGAAAGAATGGGGACCAGGACAGAATCCAAATGCTCTGAGAATGAAAATAGAATATCCTTTTAAAGAGAACTGAAGTACTGGATTTCTCTAGAATAATCAGCTCTGTGAAGTATGGATCATTGTGCCCAAGGATTGTAACATTTATCACAAAAGATGTAGGTAAGAGAAGTAGAAAATACTCTCCAAATTGTTTGGTTATATAGGGGAAGCTATGTGTTTTATCTTGAACTTCCAAAATTGTATTGGGTAAGAAAATTCTGTTGTGATTTTTAAAAAAGTAATCCTTTATACCTATGTGCACATGTTTTATATACTCAATTAATGAGGCTGTGTTGTCATTCCAGAAGAATGGAAGTAGATCCTGAAGAGGGTATTCATAGCAGAATAGCTCAACCTAATTTCAGAACCCTGGCCCCAGATGTAGTTGTAATCTTGCATTCATTCTACCGAAGAGTGGATACCAAGAGTATTTGGGTGCAAGAAAGAGGTTTATGTACAGCAGCAGTTGGATATTGAGGAAACATCTCAGCCCAGTCCAGATAAAGTCCATAAGTACGATATTAACCCATATGTTTGACACCAATATATAAAGTCTCTTCGGACTAATGATACACATGCAATGATGCCAAATGCAGAAAGATCACAAGCCAGTGAGTTGGAAATCTTGTGGATCCAGTGGCATTGTAAGCATCTTAGCACTGGCAGGGGTCTCTACGTGACTTCTCTGGATCCAGGGTTCTTGCTGCTTCAGGGTAGGTCCATGTGGCTTCTCGAGCTCCCAGGGCATTATCACCATGTGTCTTGTCAGTAGAGAATTCCGAGGTAGTCAGCAGAGAGAGAGAGAAGTCTTCTGTCCTCAAGGAGGAAGAAACCACAAATCCCCAAATTCTCAGGAGAAAGCCAAACCCACACAGAGGCTTCCTTGGCTATATCTGATTAACAGACTAGACTCCACCCCTTCACTCTGAATCCTCTCAAGTCCCAAATTGACACCAGATTATGTAACTATCACAGTGCCCATCTGTAACTCCATTGGAAAATTTCATGTTATTTTTACATTGATTGCTTCTCTTATGCTGAGATTTCTTGAAGCATATGTATATGCCAGATATTGGAAAACATCATCCTTGAGGGTGAAGCTAAGGGAATGTAATGTCTCAGTTGCTGAACACCATTATCCAATGGGTAAATGGCCATCAGGGCACCACTTTGGCGTTTGCAGAGAGGACAAACATCTCTGTTTTTAGCCACTTCATGACTGCCTCAGTTTCCAGCTGCTTTGATGTATAATTGAATTCTAATGCATTAGGGCAATTCCTGTTCATGTCATAGTGGTTATATTTTCTCTTCCCTGGCTGGAATAAGTCTGGTTTCTTGATAGCTTTGAATCTACCTGGGTTCATTGAAGCCATAATGTATATCAGAGTACTATTGATTAGATTTGTGATTTCAGGGTCTTTCTCATCTGGGAACCAGGTGTTCAATCAAATGGAGCAGCAGTTCCCACCCAACTGTCTCATCTGCTTGCACATTGGCCTCGTAATTGAATCTGGAATCCCAATTCTCTGTTCCTTTGGAAACCTCCCCACCAGAAGAACCCACAGGTTTCTACCTTTCCCAGGTCTCCCAGAACTGTGAAGTGAGCCATAGAACTGTAGCTTTAAGCAACAGTCTTCAAAAGTGCTTCCTTTGATTCATGGTGGTGGTAGTTGAAATCCACAGCAGCTATCAAAGGCAGCAGCCCTAACCAGGCAGCATCTCACCCATCCTCTACACTTTTCCAACTACTGCAAAACACTAGTGAACATTAACAAAATATCATGAGAAACTTCAAATACTTTTTGTTACTTGATTTTTATATTGAAGCTTACATTTCAAAATTCAAAGATTATTACTATAACTCTTGCATTTATTTTCTCATCCTCAACACCATAGTCTAATTATTTTTCCCATAGTCTAATAGGAAAGCAACAAGTTATAGAATTCAATAAAAAGACAGTATGTTATTAGATAAGTGTTCATTAAACATTTATCTTATAGAAGAGAGGATAGAGTATCCCTAGGAAACATGTAAAATGTTTAAAAACTGATTTAATTGAGTGGAAAGGATATTAATTTGATTGGCATAGTGTCTTCTTTGATTAACAAAAACTGGGAGAGAAAATAGAAAGAGAAACATATCATGACTATCTGGATAAAAGTTTAGAGGTATATAAAATTATTGTTGCTCCCATGTCTGGAACAATGACTAGATGTACTTTCGCCACTTCCTCCTACTAGGTACAGTTGAAAACAATAGACATTATATAAAACCAGGAAATGAACAAAAATTCAAAGGTAGGAAAAATACTGGGTGGTGAGTAGTTTAAGGTTTAAAGACATGGTTATGATTTTCTCAGATTTTCCTTTTGACTAACACACCACAAACTTAAATCTGGAGAAAAAAAGCATGGTTGGTGCGGGTGCTTCCATAAAAAACAGATGTTTCCAGCCAAAGGATCAGGAAGAGAGCAGTATAAGAAGATTCTAAGTAAATTGCACACTGTTCTTCCCTAGCCAAACCATACAGAGCAAGCCTGCCTCAAACCATCAAATCTGAGTCTGAAGAAAGAAGCACTCTTTTCAGCATCCTCTCTCGGTCACCCGAAGGAGCAGTTCCACTCTGTGCTATAGAGTTGTTATGAGTCAGAACTGACTCAGTGGTCGGGTTTTGATTTGTGCCTTTTCATAGTTGCCTTTCACAAAGCCAATTATCACATCTTGTTCTCATAGAAACGACTGGTGGACTTGAACCACCAACCTTTCAGTTAGCAGTTGAGCATGTAAGCACTGCACCATGGGCACCACCAAGAGACATTTCTGAAAATAGCAGATCAAGAACATATTAAACACAGCAAGAGGAAACCTTACCTTGAGATAAAAATGTATTTGAATGAAAAATATTTCTCATCTGAAAATCTGGCAATCGTATATATTGGTACAAGGGATGATTAGAAAGAACTCACAGCATCCTATATCCAGTGAGCACATCCTTCATGAATATAGAGGAAATAATTCTGAGATGAAGAAAAAGAAGAATTATTTTCCCCAGAAAAATCTCTCGTAAAAGAATGTCTAAATGTAGTCTGCTAAACAGGAAAGAAATAATATATAAGAATATTTGAAATATTTTAAAAATTGGAAATAATAAATGTGTGGGTAAATACCATTTTTTCTGGTTTTCACAATTATGTAGTTGAAATGTAAATGGTATGTTATTTTGTACAATTATAAATGAGGGAGATAAAGGCATATAAAGAGAGATAAGGTTTTAAAAATTTATTAAAACTGGTGACATCTCAATTCTAAATTTCAAAATGATGTAAATATGAGCGCAACCATGGTAAAATCAATTCAAAGAGATAAACAAAGAAAGCACTATAAACAAGTAAAAAGTGGAATTCTAGAAAAATGCTCAATAATCCAGAGCAAGACAGGAAAAGAAAACATAAAACTGAGAAAAAATAGAATAATTTAGTGTTAATATATTATTCCTTTGGTTATATGTGAATGATATAAATATACCAATTAAAAAGCTAGAGGTTGGCATAATGAATTAAAAATCACCATCCAATTGTATGTTATCTACAAAAAATTCACTTTAAATATAATGTTGGATTGTTAGAAGTAAAAGTTGTGAAAATGTATATTAATCAGTAAAAATCAGGTTTAGGTTTTAGCCTGGGTTCTCTAGATGAGGGCAAAAATAGGGAACTATAGATAAATGATATCTAGGTAGATAGATAGATAGGTAGGTAGATAGATATGTTAAAAACAAACCTCACTGTCATTGTGTCAATTCTGACTCATAGATGCCCTATAGAACATTGTAAATCCATTGCTGACATTTCCCAGGGCTCCAGTTGTGTCACATCAGCTCCTACTCAGAGAAATTCTATGCACAACAGAAGGAAATAATACTCAATCTAGTGCCATCATTAAAATTGTGTGTTTAAGCCCATCGATGCCGCTACTGGGTCAATCCATCTTGTCGAAAGTCTTCCTTTTCAGTACCTCACTATGTTACCTCATATGATGCCATTCCGTACTTGTTCCTCTTGACAATATGTCAAAATATGTGAGGTGAAGTCTTACCAGCCATTTCTCTAAAGAGAATTCTGGGCGGTATCTCATTAGCGGCCAATGATACTTCAATCTACACAAACACCATAATCAAATGCATAGATAACTCTTCAATCTACCTTATTCAATGTCCAGTGTTCACATACATAGGAGGCAATAGAAAATACCATGACTTGGGTCTGGTGCACCTCAGCCCCTCAAAGAAACATCCTTGCTTTTCAACACTTTAAAGAAGTTTTGTGTATCAGAGTCACCCAGTGCAGCGCATCACTTGATCCCTCGACTGCTGCTTCCATGAGCATTGATTGTGGATTGAAGCAAGATAAAACCCTCGATAATTCCAATCTTTTCTCCATTTATCATGATGTTATCTACTGGTCCATTTGTTAGGAAATTCTTTGTCTTCTTTGCATTGAGTTATAATCCATAATAAAGTCTGTAATCCTTGATCTTCATCAGCAAGTGCTTCGAGTCCTCCTCACTTTCAGAAAGCAAGCTTGTGTCATCTGCATATGACAAGTTGTTATTACACCTTCATTCAAACATGAAACCCATTTCTTTATCATATAATCCAGTTTCTCGGATTACTTGCTCAGCAGGAAGCCTGAATATGTATGGTGAGAGGATATAACACAGACACACACCTTTCTTGATTAGTAACCATTCAGTATGATCTTGTTCTGGTCTCACAACTATCTCTTGATTCATTTACTCATAGGCACAATGTAGTGTTCTAGGATTCACACTCTTTATCCAAGTCTATCCATAGTTTTTTTGTTGTTTTTTTTTATGACCCACACAGTCAGCTGCCTTGGCACAGTTAATAAAACACAAGTACGTACCTTTCTGGTATGCTCTGCTTTCAGCCAAGGTCCATCTGACATCAGCAGTGATATCTCTTGTTCCATGTCCTCTTTGGAATTCAGCATGAACTTCTGATAGTTCCCTGTAAATAAATTGCTGCAACTGTTGTTGGATGGTCTTTAGCAAAAATTTAACTCGTATATGATATAAATGATATTGTTCTATAATTTCACCATTCTATTTGGTCAACTTTCTTTGGAATGGACACAATATGGATCTCTGCCAGTCAGTTGGCCGAGTAGCTGTCTTCCAAATTTCCTGGTGTAGGAGAGTGAGTGCTTCATCAGCTGGAACTTCCTCCGTTAGTACCACTGGTTCTTGGTCATAGTCTATGTTCAGAAGGATGGAATGCTAAATAGTGCGTTTTTGGTGACGCTGTGTTCATTCCAGCTTCTCCTGATGCTTCCTGCTTCATTCAATATTTTCCCCACAGAATCTCTCCATTTTCAACTTGTGGTTTGAATTTTTTTCTTCAATTCTTTCAGTTTAAGATAAGTTGAGCATATTCTTTTTTGTTTTTATAACACTAAGTCTTTGCATATTTCATAATAATATTTTACTTTGTCTTCTAGAACTGTCTTTTGAAGTTTTTGTTCAGTTCTCTGACTTTATCATTTCTCCTAAGTGCCTTAGCTTCTCCAAGATCAAGAACAAGTCTCAAAGTTGCACTTTGATCTTTTATTTCTTTTTAATTATCTTTTGCTTTCTTCATGAATGATGTTCTTGATGGCTTCTCACAACTCATTACGTCTTCTATCATTAGTATTCAATAGATCAAATCTTTCCTTGAGATGCTCTTGATATTCAAGTGGGATAGACTCAAGGTCTTCCTTTGGTTCTCATGGACTTATTTTAATTTTCCTTAACTTCAACCTGAATTTACATATGAAAAATTGTCAGTCACTTCCCCGGTTTTCACTTCTGACATTGAGCTTGTCTGTTGTCACTTCTCACAGAGATAGTTGATTGGATTTCTGTGTATTCCATCTGGAGAAGTCCATGTGTATAGTTGTGTTGTTGCTCCTAAGTGGACAGCCCATTCCTTCTTGTTAGGGTATATACGTGTTGGGGGAAAAATCAACAAAGAAAGGTATTTTGTACATAAACATACAAGGAAGAAATATACATAACAATTATGGTTTTCATTTCTGCAACTGGTCATGCAGTATTTAGAACTACCTTTTAGACCACCCATGCTGTATTCAATGTTTTAGCAAGCAACTCAGCTGATCATTGTTGCCTGATGGCTTGAACCAAACCTTCATCCCAAAATGGGTTGGGCCGTTAGTAGTCATGTCAAGATTCATTTACTACAGTTTTCCCTTTGTTTTAATCATAGAGCATGTTTATTGTAAGAGAAGTCAGAAGGATTTTGTTTATGTCAAACACAATCTCCTTTACCCATGCTATGTTGTATCAATCACGTTTCCCCCTTAGTAAGCAGGATCAGTCACACCATCCAGTACGATTTCCTTTTTGACTGTTAATCCATAGGCACGAAGAGCATAAAGTGGCTATGTGGCATTCTTAGCTTCCATTTCAAACGCATCAGTGCTGCGCCTCTTGGTGGGAGCATTCTTCCTTTTGTCACTAACTAATCTTCTAGTCCCCCCATTAATTATATAAGTGGCTAAGCAAAAGAGGCTGACTCAGAGGCTCTGTAGTCAAAGTGCTTTCTCAGCATGCTGGCCTCCTCCTGTTCTGAGCCCTACTTAAAACTAGTGCTTCTCCCCCACCCCACACATCATAAATGGAACAGATTAGCAGCCTCTGATGACTTATAAATTGTCTCCAAAGAAGCCCATAAGTATTTACACTTTAATATTAGTTGTGAAAAGGACCAGCTGGAATATTTTATCATCCACTTTAGAAGGGATCTTTAGGCATAACTCACACCACTGGATGCCTCTGTATTTCAATGAGGTAGAAGATAACTGGTATTTTGCCAAGTTATTTTCCCACCTTCTAGCTCATAAATACATACCAATGTACCTGGTCCTTGTGTAAACAAAGCATTGTGCTTTCATGTTGCATCAACGTCTATATCCTGGTTGTGATATCTGTTCATTTGTTTCAAGCTATCTCTACTGAGTGGACAAGTAAAGACTACATGGGTTGTTGCAAACGCACGTATCTATAATAATCTCAATTTTTTTTAAGTTAAAAGACGTTCACTATAAAAACTTATTGTTATCTATTCAAGGTGTTAACTCTTAAATATGGAGAATATAAGCATATTCATAATTCAAGAAAATCAAAAAGTAACCTCCTGGAATATGAAGTCAGATATACAGAAATAGTAAGTTCCAGGTAAGTAAAAGTAGCTTCCCTCAAAACAAACATCCCAGCAAACACTCAGCAAATTTAAAACAAGAAACACTGAATTTGCCAACTCAATAAGTGTACAAAATGCTGATTTCAAATAATCAAGATGTTTTTACTTCTGTGAAAAGTTTCTAGGCCATTCAGTCACTGAACAGACCCAAAGGAAACTGGAGAAAGGTTGTTTTTTTATTATTCAACTTATCACTGGCATTTGAAAAAATGAAACTTAACATACTTGAACTGATAATATCCACCTACCCTCCAGATTCTGACAAAAGGAAAGAAAAATTCAATATAGTGCTTACCAAAGAAATCAGCATGTGGTAGCTAACTGAATAATGAAGAAAGGCTGGTATGATTAAACTAGTGTTCTGAGACTTTATTGGAAAATGGAACACAGAAATTCATTTAGATCTCACTACAACCCTCCACTTAAGAAGAAGCTTCTTTATTTTCTCAATGAGAAATTAATTTTAACTAATAAATATATAAATTGCTTCACTGAAAATCTGCACCACACATACTGGAAAGTCAGCGAACTTGAGCAGCATATCTTTACATTTACTATCTTCAACATGGTCAGGCAGAGTGTTGAGCTCTCAGAAAACTCTCTTCTAACTCCACAAAAGTACATTTGGGTGAGAAAAAAAATGCTTTAAAAAAGCATTTTCTAAACTTCTCATCGTGCTTAGAGAACATTGTTTGATAATTCTTTTTTAAAAAAAATAATAACAGTGAAATTGCATGAATGTCAAAATTCAAAGTGCTGCATGGATTTCTTTATCAATTTTTCTGTGTTATTTTAAAAACTGAAATGTGCAGTTGATGTAAAATGCCTCCCAATTCCTTTACAAAAGAGCAGAGATATTTGTAAACATACCTACTTCTCCCATTCTTCCACCTCCCTGCACATATGCATTAATATCTGAATCAATGCCTCTCTTTGAGTGCCTCTAATTTTAGAGCATGCATTGCCCACATGAAATGGCTTCCCTAAAAACAATTTTTGTAGCTAGATGTCACTGGGTTTACTTCAACTCATATCGACCCTCTGAATAACAGGGCTGTGACATCCTCACAATTGTAGATATGTTTGAGTGGATGCTATCCAAGTCGCTGTTTCATTCCATCTCATTAGGGTCTTCCTTTATTTTACTGACCCTCTCCTTTACCACCCCTTTGCCAGGGATTAGTCCCTGTTGATAATGTGTCCAGCCTTGGGATATTTAATCAGTTTATCACACAGAAACATAGCACTCTCAAAGAAACTGAAAAAATGTTTCAGCATTAGATCGCACAAACAAACTAATAAAAGAGTTCTAGGAGAATTTGGTAAAAAGAATGCAGTTAGACACATTTTATTTTCTTCCTGAATACAAATGAAACTAAGGAACACACGGAGGTAAGAAATTATACAAGTTTTAAGAAGAAGAAGAAAGGAAAAATACGAGAAAGGTGGGAGCTAGAAGGTGAAGGAGGAAGGAATGGGATGGGGAAGAAAGAAGATACTAAAGCAATTTTGAAAAATAGAAAATGAGAAGAAATAGAGAGGGTCATCAAAGACCTACCAACAAAAAAAGCCCCAGGGCCAGATGGTTTCACAGCAGAATTCTACCAAGCATTCAGGGAAGAGTTGACACCGGTCCTCCACCATGTATTCACATAACATACAAGAAGATGGCAAACTACCAAACTCATTTTATGAAGCCAGCATTACTTTGATACCCAAACAGGGCAAAGACCCCACAGGTACAGAGAATTATAGACTAATATCTCTAATAAACACAGATGCAAAAAATCCTTAACAATATATTAACCAATAGAATACAAAGTATATAAAACATATTATCCACCACAACCAGGTAGGATTCATCCCAGGGATGCAGGGATTGTTTAACATCCAAAAATCCATCAATATTATACACCACATCAAGAAGAAAAAGGATGAAAACCATATGATAATATCCATAGATGCAGAAAAAGCATTTAACAACATTCAACGCCCATTCCTAATCAAGACACAAATGAAGATAGGATTGGAAGGTAAGTTCCTCAAGCTGATACAAGCTATCTATGAAAGACCAATCGCCAGCATCACAGTCAATTGAGAAAATACCAAAACAATCCCACTGAAAAAGGGTACAAGACAAGGAGGTCCCCTGTCCCCACTTCTATTCAATATCGAGTTGGAGGTTCTGGCTAACAACCTAAGACAGCGGAAGGACATCAAAGGGATCCAAATGGGAGAGGAGAAGGTGAAACTATCGTTATTTTCAGATGACATGATCCTGTACATTGAAAAACCCCAAAAACTCCACAGCTGGTGTACTTACAGCTATAGAGGATATTGAAAGAGTAGCAGGATACAAGATCAATAAACAGAAGTCGGTAGGTTTTCTATACACATTGGACAGGACCATGGGAGAGGGATTAAGAAGGAGTACCCTTCACAGTAGCTAAGAACAAACTGAATAAATATACCTAGGGATATATTTAACAAAAAATACTAAAGACCTATACAAGGAAAATTATAAGACCCTACTATAGGAAACCAAAAGCGACCTCCACAAATGGAAGAATATCCCCTGCTCATGGATTGGAAGGCTTGACATAGTAAAGATGACAGTTCTACCTAAAGCACTTTACAAGTTCAATAATATACCAATTCAAATACCATCAACCTTCTTCAAAGAATTGGAAAAACTGACCACCAATTTCATATGGAGAGGGAAGAAACCCAGAATTAGCAGAGAACGCCTCAAGAAGAAGGACACAGTTTGGAGGACTCGCCTTACCTGATTTTAATGCCTATTACACAGCTGCAGTGGTCAAAACAGCATGGTACTGGCACAACGACAGACACTCAGACCAGCAGAAAAGAATAGAAAGCCCAAGAATAAAACCATCAGCATATAGACAACTGATCTTCAACAAGTGTCCCAAAACCATCGAGTGGGAAGCGGATGCCCTCTTTAACAAGTGGTGCTGGAAACAATGGATATCCACATGTAGAAAGACGAAACAAGACGTTTACCTCACCCCATGCACAAGAATAAACTCAAGGTGGATCACAGACCTAGAAGTTAAACCCCAAACCTTTAGGACTTTAAGGATGGAATTGGGACTAACATCAGAGCCCTGGCCCAGGGAACTCATAGGCTCACTGCAGTAGAGAAGGGTATACACACAGGTGAACTGGAAATCGACAAATGGGATTTAATACAAATAAAGTACCTGTGCACCTCGAAAGACTTCACCATGAGGGTGACAAGACAACCCACAGACTGGGAGAAAATTTTTAGTAATGACACATGGGACAAAGGGCTCATTACTAAAATCTACAACACCATCATGACCTGCAAAAAGAGTAAAACAGTTAACCCCCTAAGGAAGTGGGCAAAAGAACTGAAAAGAACTTTCACTAGGGAGGAGACCTGTAAGGCCAATAAGCATATGAGAAAGTGTTCCAGGTCATTAGCCATAAGAGAAATGTAAATCAAAACAACCATGAGATACTACCTAACACGCCTGAGGCTAAATCAAATCAGCAAATCAGAGAGCAACAAGTGTTGGAGGGGCTGTGGTGAAGTAAGAATCCTCCTCCACTGCTGGTGGACGTGTAGATTTGTACAGCCACTGTGGAAAGAAATCTGGCGACACTTAAAGAAAATGGAAATTGATCTACCTTATGACCCAGCCATCCTTCTACTGGGCATATAGCCGATGGAAGCAACAAATAAAACATGACCAGTCATCTGTGCTCCAATGTTTATTGAGGCACGATTCACAATCACAAAGACTTGGAAACAGCCAAAGTTTCCATAGATAAATGAGTAGATCAGTAAACTCTTGCACATATACACAATGGAGTACTATGCAGCGCTGAAAAGCACAGACGATCACATGAAATGCGTCGTTTCGTGGGAAGAGCTGGAAGGAATCAGCTCTTAAGGAATTAAGCGAGGTAAGCCAAACTCAAAAGGACAGGTATAACACGAGTCCCCTGAGGTTAAGTATAATCAGCATGCCAGGAATAGGAGAGTAAACACCTATCTTGCAATAAACGGGTGGAAGCATAGATAGTTGGAGGGAGGGCAGGCCACACCTAGGGAGTTATATGAGAGTCCAACATAAAGAAGGGGGAGGGGGGCAGATGGAGGGAGAAGCAGGGTGGGGAGAAACCGAGCAGATGGCATGGGGGAACAGGGCACTAACCCACCCAGGGCGAGACTATTGGTTGTGTCCCCATGCATACGGACTCTACCATGCATGCCAAACCATGAGGGCAACGTAATGTGCGGAGGAATCCACAGAGACTGGACCATATGCCGGCCCTAACCAGAAATTAGCCCGACCCCACCATTGAAGGGAGTACCACAGAAAATGAAAATAGGTTTTCTGGTTTGGGAAAGGAACTGACCTACCACACCACACCCAGAAGAAAGCTGAAGCAAAGGAAGGAGGAAGAATGGAGCAGAACACACCTGGGCCCACCAAGCTCAGAGGACGATAGCCCAGCTTGAAGGGCCCAATGTACAGAGAGGACCATATAGCTGGCCCGACGGCGAGATGCGACATCCTGCACTGACTCATGGCCCTACACTGGACAGCACCTGAGACACAGTGGGGGATGTGCGACTGAGCTGACCCCAACACACTGAGGCAAAACACTGGGGGTATGCAATGGAGTGTTGGGGGGAAGCAGAGCACAGAGGTCCCAAGGGAGTATAAAGGATGAACTTTGTGGCCGGGATGTAGCACCCCTTCAGACTTGTCCAGAAAACACTCCTAAAGGCCAACAAACAGGGCTCTTAAGGGCTTGAAGGCAAACAAGGGGCCATCTAGCTCGGAAACAACAAAGCCCACAGAGAATAAGCACACAAGCCTAAGTGAACATGAGGTGTTGAAGGGATCAGGTAACAGACACCAAAGAACAAAAACCATCATTGCGTGATCACCTTCCCCACATATATGCTGAAGACAAACACATGCATAAGTAAGTGTGATGAAGAAGACTGATGGTGCCTGGCTATTGAGAGATATAGTGTTTGGGGACTTAAAGGCTTGAAAGTAAACAAGCGGCCCATCTAGTGCAGAAGCAACAAAGCCCACATGGAAGCAGTACTCCAACATGCGTGATCATGAAGGACCGAGAGGACCAGGTTTCAAGCAACAAAGGCAGGGGGAAATAATCATATCATCGTGAATGAAGGGAGTGCATGATGGTGACCCAATGCCCATCTGTAGACAACTGGACGTCCCTTGCAAGGGGGTAGTCAGGAGGAGATGAGTCACTCGGGGTTCAGTGTAGCAATAATGAAACTCACAACCTTTCTCTAGTTCTTAACACTTCGCCCCCCACCCCCAACTACCATGATTCCAATTCTACCTTGCAAACCTGGTTAGACCAGAGGATGTACAGCGGTACAGTTGGGATCTGGAAACACAGGGAATCTAGGACAGATGAACACCCCGGGATCAATGGTGAGAGTCACGATACCAGGAGGGAAGGGGGTGTAGAAAGGGGGAAACGATCTCGGAGATATACACATAACCTCATCTCTCAGGGGTAGACAACAGAAAAGTGGGTGAAGGGAGACACCAGGCAGTGTAAGATAAAATTTATAAATTATTAAGGGTTCATGAGTGAGGTGGGAGCGGGGAGGGAAAAAAGGAAAATGAGGAGCTGATTCCAGGAACTCAAGTGGAAGGCGAACTTTGAGAAAGATGAGGGCAACGAATGCATAAGTGTGCTTTACACAATTGATGTATGTATGGATTGTGATGAGTTGTATGAGCCCCAATAAAATGATTTTTTAAAGAAAATTGAAAATGAGTTGAAAAGCTGTCAAGAAAAAGAAAAGAAAAGCTGTTAATGAATGAACAGAGTAGTGACCTGTGGAATCTAATTAATTAGTGGAGATCACTATGACCTAAGACATTTCCCATCGTGGGCATTTTTGTGAAAAGGACTTGGGCTCTGCTGAACCTGAGAACAAAAGAAGGCCCAAGAAGAGCAGGAGCGCTGGGATGGAAAAGCAAACGTCCAGAAGGAACGTCTTCATAAGGAACCATCAGCCTCTTCCTGTTGGAAACAAGGCAACAGATCCTTTCTTGTCAGTGTTCTGTCAGGAGACAGGAGACAACCAGAGAATCCACATTTGGAGACAGTAGGTATCAAAATAAAATGGGCATAAATGTCTTCATAGAGAGGGGTATTGTGTGAAATTGTGTAGACTAAGGTGGGTACCTACAGATAGTGCTATCTTATAAACTCCCAGAGAAAAGAGCAATATTTAGACCTAGCCATGAAATCAAAAGATTTCTTGCTGGTGCTAAAGATAAATGCCCATGTTTGAGCATGTGCACATACTCGTTCCTGTAGATACACATATATCCCTAAAAACTTGGGCATATATATATTTCCCCCAAGTGACCACTCTCTACTAAGTAACATTTTACTGAAGCCCACAAGTCAACAAATTACCCTTACACATACAATTTTAAATCAACACTTTTGTGACTTCATATGAGTAATTCATAGACATTTTGAATATTTTCTAAAATCAATGATAAAGGATTAAGAATGCTTCATAGAAAAACTGAATGTATTGAAATGATTGCTGTGTTTGTTAGGTGCTGAGGAGTCTGGTCTGAGAGCGCTGGAAGAAAGGAAACACTGTGTAATCTCACTCTATTGCCATGCTTGGGCCCAATGTTGCAGACACTGCGCTAAGCCATCTCACCGAGGACGCTTCTCTTCAGTGACCCTCTACTTCCCAAGCATAGTATCCTTTTCCAGTCACCAGTCTCTTCACATTTCTGAAGTATGTGAGGTGCTGTCTCACCATCCTTGCTTCTTAGGAGTACTCTGACCACATTTCTTCCAAGACAAATTTGTTTGCTGGTGGTGTAGAGGTTAGACATTGGGCTGTGATTTGTAAGGCTAGCAGTCTGATACTACCAACAGCTCCATGGAAACAGGAAGGCTGCCTACACCCACAAAGAGTTCCAGGCTCAGAAGTGCACAGAGGCAGTTCTGCCCTGTCCCAGAGGGGCACTAGGAGCTGGCATCGGCTCGATGACAGTGGTTTGGTTTGGGCTTTTGAGCCTGGAAGTCCACGGTTCTTTTACTGTTCCTTGCCAGTGCTTTAATTCAGATGTGTCCGTTCTTTGATGGTCTTTCTTATTTATTATGCAACTTCCATGTGCATGTACGATGACTGAAAACACTATGGCTTGAACCAGGGAACCTTAGTCCTCACAGGGGCATCTTTGCTCTCTAACACTTTCAAGGGCTCTTGTGCTGCCCAGTATAACATGTGTTTGATTTCCTGACTGCTATTTCCTTGAGCCTTGGTTGTGGGCCCAAGTAGAGTAATCTTTGACAAAGTCCGTTGTTCTCCAGGTTACCATGATGCTGTCTGTTGGTCCAGTTATGAGAATTTTTGTTCTCTTTACATTGAGTTAAATATACTGAAGGCCACAGTCTTTGATTTCCAGCAGCCGGTGATTCAAATCCTCCTCACTTTCAGCAGGCATGGCTGGATCTTCTGATTACTGTAGATTGTTAATAAGCCTTACTCAAATTCTGATGCTACATTCTTCTTTACACAGCCCAGTTTATCTGTACAGCATATAGACTGAATAAGTATAGTGAAAAGATATAATCCTAATATACATCTTTCCTGATTTTAAACCACTCAGTGCTCCTTTGTTCTCTTTTAAAAAAGGGAAGAAAGAAAGAAACTCTCAGGCTATGTACAGATTCTGCATGAACACATAAGGAATTCACCTTTTCCCCAGTTATCCAGCTTCTGGGATAATCCACACAGTTGAATGGATTTGCATTGTCATTCAAATATGTAAATGTCTTCCTGGTTCATTGCTCTTTATAAAGTCTTCCTGGCTAATCCTCCTAATGTGGACACCCTCTTTCTTCTTTCTCCTCTGTTCTTATTCTGGAAATCCCACTGGTGACCCTGCTAGTATCTGAGATAACAGTGGATGAGTCTCCCTCAGCACAGCAACTTGCAAGAACAAAATCTAGAACTATCAGATGAGTGTGACACCAGAGACAACAAGCGCACAGAAGGAAAGATGATATTTTAATACCATAGCACATACCTTTACATTTGTTTTTCAACTGCTCCTCCCTGGAAAGTATTTTCATAAAAATGGAAACATTTCTGGTTTTTTTGTTTTGTTTTGTTTTCTTAAATGTCACAAAATACCTGGGGAGAAGAGGAGATTGGTAAACAAATGTAGACAGTGCATGTTGTTTACATAAAAATATGGTATATGACAAAAGAAGCTATAATGTCCTCCGAAAAAAGCAAAATGTCATTCATGAAACAAAACAGGAGTATCTATAAAAATCTAATAATTAGAAAAAAGTAAAAACTTTTGAAAATTAAAAATATAGCAGGAAGCTTAAAAAAATATGTTTCTGTTGGAAAACGACATTGAGGAAATCACTTAATCAATAGAGTAAAGGTAGAAAAGCATGGATTATTTGAGGGGTTTAAAAAGCAAGACATTGAATATGAAAATGCAGGAAGTTACCAAATGAGAAAAGGGGGAAAATTACAAATCATTTAAGAAATTTTCTAGCATTCAAAGACATGTTTCCAAATTGAAATGTCTACTGCCCACAACTAGCCATCTATGATAAAAATGGCCAAGTCCCCACTACATAATGAAGAATTATGAAATTTCAGAAAAATCTGGATAGAAAACATCTTCAAAACTAAGGGGTTTTGTATGTTAATTTTTTAATAAATCATTCTATTGGGGGCTCTTACAGCTTTTATAACAATCTATACAACAATTGTATCAAGCACATTTTGTGCATAAATAGCCATAATCATTTCCAAAACATTTTCTTTCTACTTGAGCCCTTGGTATCAGCTCTTTTCCTCTCCCTTGCAGCTCTCACCCTCGTGAACCCTTGATAATTTATAGATTATTTTTATTTTCATATATGAAAATATCTCTCCCTTCATCCACGTTCTGTTGCTCATTCCCCTGGCCAGGGGCGGGGGCGGGGGGTGTATATTAATCATTGCTATCATTTCCCCCTTTCTCTCCAAAACTAAATTTTGAAGAAAAAAGTATGTGTATATACAAACCCAAATGAGAATACCTTTGATCATTTCAATAACATGAAAGCTAGCAGATGATGGGATGCTTTCATAATTCTGAGAGGAAGTAGTTTCTACCTTTAATTCAAAATGACTCACTTTTCTTAAAGACAAACTGTTATTAAATTTTGGAAGAGCAAAATCACTTTTGAATTTTCAGACTCCATTTCTCAGAAACCACAGAGGAATATAATTAACAAAAACAGCAAACACCAAAGAAACAAAGAATAAATTCACTGCCATTGAGTCCATTGCAACTCACAGTAACCCTATAAGGACAGGTAAAACTACTCCCTAGGGTTTCAGAAACTTTAATTTTTTACAATAGTATTTAGCCTCAAATTTCTTAAAGTAAGAACACTTCCAAGTAAAGGAGAACTGGAACATCTACAAGCCATGGTAAAATGATTTTAAAAGGAGGGAGGCAAATGGAATTCCCCCAAAGATGATCAATCAAGGTTCCAGTATGAGTATGTATTTGTGAACTCTCTACTTTTGAATGCAGGTTTTATAATTCATTGCAATTGTCACCCAGACAATAGTCATTACTAGAGAATTTATTAAAGAAGTTACTGCTACAATGCAGATGAGTAATCCTCTGAGTAGAGTTTTTCAGTCAGGACATGTTACAAAGGTCTTTCAGGGCCACTAAGAAATGCCCAGGGGGCAGTGAACTCAGGTCCCTGGATTAAGTGCCCAGAGGGATCCTACTCCAGTAAACCTCAACTCAATGTCATTCAGCACCAACTGTGATGGTCAGCAAACCCAGCTCACCCAATTAAGTATCCAGAGGCAATCCACTCCACAAGATAGTATCTTCCTCCAAAGAACTCAGCTTTACTTGCTCAGTGGGCTGAGAAGTCCACCACTCTCTCATACTCTGGCTCTTGATTCCATGATATCCCAGCTGTCTTATGGATTAATGAGGTTCACTGACAGGGAACTCAGGGTACAGGGAATACACTTCACTCCTGGTTCTTGATGGTAGTGAAGTTTCCTCCCTCCTGCTTCTCAGAAGACTCATTTTATAACCAGCAGGATGGTAATCATAATGGATCTTCTTAACAATTCCTCACAGGTGAGTCCTATCAGTGTCTTCCTCCACCGTTTAAGCAGGACCCATGCAGGGAAAGATCATTTAGAGGGAGAGTTAATGAGCTAACAGCAACAGCAACCAGGTGTAGGCAGTAAAAGGGGGAAAGGAGGAGTAATTGGTTAGGGAACCTTGAGTTTATTTTAGAGGTTATGGGTAATTTGGAAAACATGATTGTGTTGGTTGAACAATATGATGGACATAATTGTTACTGCATTATAGATGTAAAATGAAATATGGTAAGAAAAAAATTTGTTGCATGCATATTAATCACTGTAAAAAGAGTCAAAATGAAAGAAAAAAGAAAATACTATTATTCACTCTTGCAAATCATAGAAAGGAAATAGAATAATAGTGCATTATCTCAACTATACTAGTGATTTGAAGCGCAAAATTTGCTACTATTTAACCATTTTTAAAAGGTACTTCATATTATTCCACCTGATATTTCTATAGTCAGAAAAATTAAAATACCAATTAGCTATGATATTAAAAGTTTGAGGAGAAAGGAATCGGGTAATTGTGTGTTTGTGTGTGCATGTGTGTGTTTGTGTAAAAAAGGGGCAAAAGTTCAATTTCTATAATAAGAATTCAATAGATAATTTATAAAATGGAAGATAAAAATGGAAGTCTTGGCATATGTTTCTGAAATAAATAAGCAAATTAAAGGAAAAATTGATAAAATACTGATAGAGGCTAAGGGATTTGAAAGTGATTTCTCCTCTTCAATGGAACTCAGTAGTAGTAAAGAAGGCAGGGATGAAAAATGTCTTTTATGTTTTATCTTATTTCAGCTTTGTTGTATAACATTTTCTATTTTAAACCATGTATACAAATCATTTCAATAAAATAACATATTTTAAAAATTTCATTTTATGAAAATACTTCAAAATTTTTGAGTTGCCATTATCACAGTCCTGCAGTCTTCCAGCTACTTCTTTACACACACTTATTTCTTTCTGTAGTAACAGACCATTTTATATGTTTTTTTTAATTTTCATTAAAATTTAAAATTATAATAACAGTTAGTCTAAAGTGAAAAAATACATATAAATTATAATCCTATGTTACAGCCTTAATATATATGCATCTTCCGGAATAAGATCCATACGTAATGATGGATCACCATACTAGTAGTAATCACCATATTACAAGAATGTTATCTGTCCTAGTCTGTGTGATATCATTAGAACTCAGCACCATTCCAGGCACATTATTGTTGTTAGATACCACTGAGTTGGTTCCAACCCATAGTGAATGTATGCATAACAGATCTAAACACTGCCCAGTATTGATTGCACCAGCATAACAATTATTCTTATGTTTGAGCACATTGTGGCAGCTACTGTTTCTACCCACCGTGTGGAGAGCCTTCCTCTTTTTTACTGCCCTTCACATATCTAAGCCTGATGGAACTAGTTTCTTTTGAAACATCTCCTAAGTAGTATGTGAGATGAAGTTCTGTCTTCCATGCCTCTAAGGAGCTTCCTGGTTGTCATTCCACCAACACAGATGTATTTGTTCTTTTGGCAATCCATCGCACTTTCAAAATTCTTCGTTAGAACCATAATTCAATATACATCAGTTCTTCTTCAGTCCTTTCTCAATGCTCAAGTGTGTTAGACAGGGTTCTCTAGAGAAACAAAAACCAAGACATTTATGATTTTATGTAAATATAAACACAAACAGAAACATAAATATAAATAACACAGTGAAATAAACAGCTAATTAGTCCACAGAGCAGAACAGAGGGGCTCTGTTCAACTCATCTCTGTGGGATAGTTAATATACTGGCAGTCCTTCAAACCACGAGGGCTGCTGGGTGCATGTCAAGGAAGCAGAGTCTTCTGTACAGCAATATAGGCAGTCCGGCCACAGGCAGCAAACAGCAGGGCATGTCATCAACCATCAGCCAGATGACGGTGTTCAACAGCCCCCCGCTCAAGTGATGTATACTCCAGCAGTGTGGAAAAGCAGGTCACGAAGGACCCTCGGACTATAGCAACAGGGTCCACGGCTTGGGTGTCCCACAGGCAATGTAGCACATAAGTTGAGGCAGAAACTAGCTAAGGCAGCCGCACAATGTTCCGATCATCAGAGCATAAGAGACAGACAGGCAAGGCTCACTGAGCCATTTATCTCTTTGCCCTGCAATTAAACTTCAACCTTATTAATCCCACATGTGTCTATTGGCCAGGTTGGCACAATAAACCTACCTGTCACACCAACTTTCACATGTCTATGAAGCAATTGAAAATGACATGGCATGGGTGTGTCACACATTAGTCTTTAAAGTATCACCATTGCTTTGAAAGGCTTTAAAGAGGTCTTGTGCAGGGGATTTAATCAATGCAATGCACCCTTTGATCTCTTGACTGTTGCTTCCATGAGTATTGAGTGTGGCTAGCAAGATGAACTTCAGGACTTCAAGTTTTTCTACATTTATCATAATATTAGGTCCATTTGTGAGGATTTTCAGCTTCTTCACTTTGAATTGTAATCCATACTGAAGGCTGCGATCTTTGATCTTCATCAGCAAGTGATTCAAGTCCTCCTTACGTTCAGCAAGCATGATTGTGTCATCTGCATAGCTCAGGTTTTTTCAAGCTTTCCTCCAATCTTGATGCCACATTTTTCTTTAAATTAGACAACTTCCATGATGATTTTGCTCAGCATACAGTTTTAACAATATGGAGAGACAATACACTTCAGAAGCACACCTTTCCTGATTTTAAACCATGCAATATGCCCTTATTCTGTTCACACAAGTATGTCTTGATCTATGTACAAATTTTGCAGAAGCACAATGAAGTGTTCTGCAATTCCCATTCTCCTCAAAACTATCCGTAGTGGTTACGCTCTGCACAGTTGGATGCCGGGGCATAGTTAATAAAATATAATAAGCCACTTTCTGATACTGCCTGCTCTCACCCAAGATCGATCTGATATCAGAAATGATCTATCTTGTTCTACCTCCCCTTCATAAGGCAGCCTGAACCTCAGGCAGTTCCCACTCAATGTTCTGCTGCCACCTTTGCTGGATGATCTTTAGCAAAATTGTGCTTGCATGAGATATTAGGGATATAATTCTATAATTGGAGAATTTTATTGGATAACCTCTCTTTGAAATGGGTACAAATATGAAGCTTTTCCAGTCCTAAAAATTTCCCGTCACGGGTGAGTGAGTGTTTCCAGTGCTTCATCAGCTTATTGAAGTATTTGAATTGGTATTGATCAATTCCTGGAGCCTTGTCTTTGGCTTATATTTTCAGTACAGTTTGAGCTTCTTCTTTCAGTACCATTGGCTCTTGCTTATATACAATCTCCTGAAATAGTAGAATGTTGACTAGATTTTTTTTTTGTTTTGGTACAGTGAGTGTGTATTTTTACATCTTCCTTTGATGTTTCCTATAGCATTCAATAATTTGCTCATAGAATCTTTTGATCTTGTGACTTTGAGGCTTGGATTTTTTCTTTCATTCCTTCATTTTAAAATAGACTAAGTGTGTTCCCTTTTGGATTTCTAACTCTAGGTCTTTGCACATTCAAGTATTATATTTTATGTTTTCTTCTTGAACTGGTCTTTGAAATTTTCTGTCCAACTCTTTGACTTCATCATTTCTTTCATTTCCCATAACTACTGAATGATTAAAATCTCAATGTCCTACTTTGGCTCCAAGGGACTAGCTTTAATCTTATTCAACTTCAAATTGAACTTTCAGATGCGCAATTGATAATCTCTTCCACTTTCAGTCCTTGCTCTGGTTTTAGCTGCTGATATTGGGCTTCTCCGTTGTTTCTTCCCACAGATGGAGTCAATTTGATCCTATGTATTTAATCTGTAGCCATCCAAATATATATAATCACTTTTTATGTTATTGAATAAAGGCACTTGCATTGGAGTAGTGGTTGGTCTTGCAAAATTTTATCATGTGATCTACAATGCCATTTCTATCACCAACACTACATTTTCCAAACACTATTTCTTCCTTTTTGTTTCCAACTATTACAGTCAAGTTTCCAGTAATTTGCAATGCATTTCAATTTCATGTTTGATTGATTTTTCACCGAAGATGTTGGTAGAATTCTTTACTTTCTATATCACTAGCTTTAGTGTTCTGTACATAGATAAGTCTATGAAGCAAAACCTGCCATCAGATTTTGGGGAAAGAATGCCAGCATCCTCTGAGATGGAGAGGACGCAGCCTTGCTTGCTGAAAACTGAAAAGAATGGAAACATCTCATGATGAAATCAGGGACTGGAGCCTGAATAACTCAATGTAAAGCAAATAGAAATTCTCATAGCTGGATCAACAAATTGATAAAAGAGAAGCAACTGAAGCTGTCAACTATTTTTTTTCTCTTGGATCCACAATCACTGGTCATGGAAGCTGGAGTCAAGAAATCAAATGGCTTATTGCATTGGGCAGATGCGCTGCACACGATCGCTGAGGACTGAAGTGCACCTGCCCCACACCACGGTATGTCCAGTCATCACACATGCATGGGAAAGCTGGACAATAATTAAGGAAGACCAAAGAAGAATGGATGCCTTGGAGTTATGGTGCCGGTGGAGAATATTGAAAGTTCCATGGACTCTCAGAAAACCTGTCTGGTTTGAAGTGCAGCCAGAAGGCCTTTTGAGAAGCTAGGATCGCAGAAGAGACCAGTTCCTGGAAAAGAGCATCATTCTCGGTATAGTAGAGCACTAGTGAAAAATAGGGAGACACTTGAAGAGATGGGTTGAAATAGTGGATGCAGCAATGGGTGCAAACATAACAACACTTTTGAAGATGATGAAAGAGTCTTCCGTGCTTCATTCCGTTGTACATTGGGTGTCCATGAGTGGAAATCCACTTGATGGCAGCAAAAACAACAACAACAAAACCCAGCATGCTGATATTAGAACCTCTTTGACAGCTCCTGTTGGCCAACTCATTGCAGCAACTCCATGTTCTCAAATTGAATTAGAATCTCCTGTGAGTATTCCTGATACTGGGTTCTATCATCAGGAGTACAATACTTGCTTTTTGAAGTCAGTACCGGTAAAAGTAACGTATCCTTGATGTCTATGGCTCTGTAGGGTTTGCTTTATCGAAATCAGCATTTCTTTTCTTTCTTTTTTTTAAACGTTTTATTAGGGGCTCATACAACTCTTATCACAATCCATATATACATCAATTGTGTAAAGCACATCTGTACATTCATTACCCTCATCATTTTCAAAGCATTTGCTCTCCACTTAAGCCCTTTGCATCAGGTCCTCTTTTTTTCCACCTTCCCTCCCCGCTCCCTCCTCCCTCATGAGCCCTTGATAATTTATAAATTAATATTTTGTCATATCTTTCCATGTCTGACATCTCCCTTCGCTCTCTTTTCTGTTGTCTGTCCCCCAGGGAGGAGGTCACATGTAGATCCTTGTAATCGGTTTCCTCTTTCCAAGCCACACTCCCTCTACCCTCCCAGTATCGCCCCTCACACCCCTGGTCCTGAAGGGATCATTTGCCCTGGATTCCCTGTGCCTCCAGCTCCTATCTGCACCAGTGTACATCCTCTGCTCTCTCCAGACTCAAAATCAGCATTTCTATCTCAGGCATAAATGATTTTTCTCACATTACTGCTCTGGTCAATTAGCAAGTCAAACGGGCCTGCTAATCTAGCCCCTCACATTCATCTTAACTAGAGTCATCTAGCCTCTTGGGATTTCTGGTTCAAGATGAAAATGCCTCTGTGCCTCAGGCAACCGTGTGTGGTGGGTCTGGACCTCTGTGCATAGTATTATCACCTCTAGATCCTGGTTGGTTGGTAGGCTCAGTTTATTGGTTTGTAAACAAACATGGTGGGTAGCAGGAGGAGGGACATGTAAACTCCAAAACATCTTTTTAAATTAATCCTCCGCGTCTCTTTTTTTTCTCTGTTGTTTCTAAGGAAGTATATGGGGTAATATATTGATGAAAAACCGGTGATGAGGATGCTTCTCTCTTGTTTTTTAATTCAATATTTTAACAAAGATATGTTTACCTGTGCATCTCATTTTGTTAATTTTTCTTGGTAGCTATTTTTATTTTCAGATTTAAACCTCTCTTTAACTTAAGAGAATGATTTTAGATGTTTTCTTTCCACTTTTTTATATATCCTGGCTCTTTTTTATGAGACATAATTTATCTCTATTAATAATCTCCAACATCTGTCAGCATATTCTATCTTATTATTCCCCCTCCCCTATTTTGGGGATATTGTCTGCATTATGTCATCCACAATTCAGTATAGTACAATATTGATTCTCATATTTTTCTGCAATTAACATGGGTCTAACCACACTATTGCATATTTGCTTTTGGTGCTGTTTCCAGTTTTATCTCTTCATTTCTCTTTTTATCCCTGCCTGTCTTTCCCCCAGCATACCTTAAATTTCTGCTTCCTATTTTTTCTTAATATTAACTAATCTCTTAGAGTCATACATTTTTTGAGAATATGAGCTGCATTCTTTATAGAATTTACTTCTGCTTCCAGGTATAAATCATTTCAGAATTTTTTTAAGTTTCACTTCTATTATTTTTACTACAGAAAATTCTTATAGGTCTCATTTTCTTTATTTTCCCTTTCTTATTAAGCTGCTTATTTTCCTTGTCAGAAGAAGCAGATCAATTTACCCAAATATGGTGGGAATATTCTTGTTGGTTAACTTTACTGACTGCTTTATGATTCTTCTTCTCAGATAGCAGGCAGGAGAGTGAAGTTTTACTAATAGGTTCACAGCCTAAATTCCAAACTTCTTTAATTATATTGACTGATCTGAGAATTCTTTGTTGTTGTTTTTTTAAAGCAAAAGGGAAGAAACTTATTGGAGCCCATATAGGAAACCTTAGAGGGGCCCAGCATACCCTACTGTGTAGGCGTGCCCAGCAAAGGGTCATACCATTCACTGTACCCCCATGTTCCAGTGGGACTCCCCTTGAGCCGAGCCCCAAAGCCCCAGGACTGGCTGAGGGTGGGGACCTGACATGAGAAGGCTATGGCTGACTTCTTGTCTTCTCTTTGTTTAATTTCCTATAAGATCATAGCTTAGTCTGAATAATATGAAAAAAGTTGTGTTTCTTTTCATACCAGAAATATTAAAAATACAGATCCCTGAATACAATAATCTCACAGCTCTCAGACATTTCCCTCTGAAAATAAGACACTAACTTGTAAACTACCTCTTCCTTTCCATTTAACCCTCAAATGTATTTCAAACTGGGAAGTATTTTGTAGAATTATAATGAAAGAGAAAGACATGAAGCGCTAAATTGGCGCTAATCTATAAAAATTCTCTTATTTTTCTTTGAACATGAAAAAGTTCTCTTATAAATACATAAGAAATATGTATTTATTGGAGATTTGATGGATTAAATTTCCAATAACTTTTTCTCCATATGACCTTCCCTACTATCTCAGTACTCTGAATTGTGGTATGGGGAAATTTGTCATTAAACCTCTTTTATCCCACAATATATGCCTTAAATTTTGATTCTGAACACATAATTTGAACATCATGTTTAATCAATGAACAGTTGAGCCTTGTTGGAAGATGAAATAAGCCGTTTCAGTTTTGTCATACAGAGTAGTTCAAGTCCCAGTTGAGTACCTATTCTACACAGATTGTCTTTGCGCTAATAGAAATCCTGCATGACACAGATCATTAAAGAGCTTTTCTTCAATCCTGGTGGCATGTTCTCCTTCATATATTCCAGTTTCTCAGAATGATTGCTCAGCATATACCCTGAATCAATATGCTGAAACGAAAAAATTATGATGCACATGCTTTCTGATTTTTAACCATGTAGTATCACCTTGTTCTCTTTGACTGATTAAGAGCCTATGATACAGAGATGACCCAACTTTCATTGTTGACTCATTTTCACTCACTCACTCACTTGCTCACTCATTTACTCACTCTCATTCACTGACTCATTGATTCACTCACACTCACTCTATCACTCACTGACTCACTCTCACTCGCTCACTCATTCACTCACTCATTCTCACTCGCTCACTAATTTACTCACTCACTCTCACTACTCTCAGTCTCACTCATTCTCATTCACTCAATCTCTCACTCTCATTCACTCACTCACTCATTGATTCACTCATACTCTCTCACTGACTCACTCTCACTCACTCACTCACTCACTTGCTCACTCATTTACTCACTCTCATTCACTGACTCATTGATTCACTCACAATCACTCTCTCACTCATTGACTCACTCTCACTCACTCCCTCACTCACTCTCACTCTCGCTCACTCTCTTTCACTCATTCTCACTCACTCTCACTCACTCACTCTCTCACTCTCTTACTCACTCACTCTGTCACACTCAGTCTCTCATTCACTCACTCTCTCACTCACCAGCTCTCACTCAATCACTCACTCTCTCACTCACTCTCACTCACTCATTCACTCACTCACTCTGTCACACTCACTCACTCAGTCTCTCACTCACTCACCCTCACTCTCTCTCACTCACTCTGCCACTCACTCTCACTCTCACTCACTCTGCCACTCAATCTCACTCTCACTCACTCACTGAATCACACTCACTCTCACTCAATCTCTCTCTCACTCACTCTTACTCTCTCACTCACTCTCTCACTCTATCACTGTTACTCATTCTGTCACTCACTCTCACTCACTCTTACTCACACACTGAATCACTCACTCACTTTCACTCAAAAAAAAAAGGAGCAACAATCCATTGAGGAATAAGTATTACGATTTTTTCTGAGGGGAAAAGTTGCTGACTACAGCAGCAAATGCCTGAGAGAAGCCATCAAATGACCTCTGACATTTTTAAAGCAACAATTCCCTGGGATCCAGAATGCATGGGGCCAGTGACCGACTAAAAGTTCACAATTTGAACACACAGGTCTCTATCTAGAACTTAGTAAAGATGGTCCTCAGAGATCTGGGTTTAATTGAGTTAAATTTTAAAAAGGAAAAGGAAAAATCTGAAATGAGTTTAAAGCATATTCAACAGTAATTCTGTAGGCAATGACAGCTGCAATTTCAAATACCAAGGCGGGGCTCTGCTGACTTGACGATGGGATTATCCGAACACGTGGTCCTGTCACACAATTTAGGGGAGCGCTTCTTTCATGAATTCCTCATGGATGGCTACCGCATTCTTGGCTTCTGGCTTTTCTTCATGCTCCACTTTGACAATCTTCAAAAGAATATCGCCGTTACCACAGTTCTTCAGGAACACGTAACATTTAAATAAAGCATAATGATTCATCTCTGCTTGTTGGATAAACCGCTTCAAATTATTTGTGTCTTGTATGGCCTTCAATTTAAAGTTCTCCAGTACTTGTCGGGAGAGAAATGGGTTGCCCCATTTACAAAAGGCACACATCCAATCCTCACAAAACCGGTTGCTTCCTGCATTGAAGAATCGAGGTCAGGGACCAACTACAGCCGATGACCACAGACTTGTGCTGCGCCTCCGTCATGGCCATGCGCAGAGAGGTCATGGTGCCTTCATGAATAAGTCCCTGAAGACTGGCCACACTCAGAAACCTGCCACACACGTGTCTGCTAATGTCTTTCCATCTGATTCTATCACGTCGACGGGAGTATAGCTCAGTGCGGCACGCATCAAAAAGGTAAGTTTCTCCTGGAAGAGAAGAACGACTCTTTGGATCAGATGGACAACATCCTCACACCAGTTGCTCAGAGGGGATTTTATGTGGCTCTTGAATGCATGTGTTATTTTTCAGCTCTTGAATGTATGTGTCCAATTCAAGCCTGAAAAGCTCAAGTCCTTTCTCAGAGCCTCCGAGAACGCAGAGCGCACATTGGGAAGGTGGAGCTTCAGGGCGCACTGTTGCCTTTCGGGAAGCGGGTCGTGTTGGAAAAGGGAGTAGTAACAACCGACTCGGTAACCTGGAGAACTCAGCTCCATGGACGTGACATTCCCCAGACCTTCAAAGACTGCCGCCTTAGAAAGACGCTTCACAAGGAAACAGCAGCTGTGGCTCCGCTTCGGATGGGAGATTAGGGTCCACCAAGGAGAGGCTGAATTCGTCACTGGCGGGCGTTTCTGCATTTGTGCCACTTCCATCAGCACTGTCCCTTTGCTGCAGCGCCCATCTGCTTCCGCGGTAGCTGTAAAGGCAGTAGTGGCGCTGGACGGTGGTTTGAGTCTCCGCTCCTCCGTGGAGCCCCCGCCTCCCTGCTCTGGAGCTCCTTTTCGACCCCATCCAGCGATCCTTGCAAAGAGGGGAGCATAGCCCCGGTTTCCGGGCAGCCTGATGTGTTGTAATAGTATTCTCATTCATTTCTAGGAACTTCTGAATTTTCTCTTATTTGGGCTATTACTCAGGCTTTTTTGAGTGGCGTACTCTTAAATCTCCAAGTGTTTATATTTGTTTTTTCATTCTTTCTGTTGTTGATTTCCAGTTTCGTGGCTCTGTGGGCTGAGAAGATGATTCGAATGATCTCGATGTGTTTCAATCTGTAAAGTCTTGCTTTCTGGCCTGTGGTGTATTTAGTGACAGAGAACACTGAGGCTTTGAATCCTGGGTCTTCAAGGCTCAGAACATGCTCCAAAGCCTGTACCAGAAAGGGCTGCTGGGGAAGCTCCGCTCAGTGAACTGGGTTCTACCTCAAACACGTTTGTAACCTAAGGACCTAAAATTCGTTGTGTTTGAAGAAACAGATGTCAGCTATACCATGATTATCTAAATGCTGGTAGGTGAATTATGCTGAATTAAGATATATATTAGTCCAGAAAACCTGTGACGGACATTTTCAGTGAATATTACTATAAAATGTCATTGATGATAAACATCTCCCATTGTGTAAATAGCGACTAGCCATGAAAGGATTGGTTCTGTATAAGCTAATAATTCTGTTATTGTGATATGGAATTAACCTACATTGGCCCAATATCCCTCTCTCAACAGTGCTTTTTAAAAAATCATACCAGGGCCTAATCAATGACAATATTAAGAGAAGATCTTTATGTCCCCAAGAATATGATCAATAAGACTCTCTACCATAAATTAATAAGGAGGTCTCTAAAGGGACCTAAAGGCAGCTACAAAAACATACATCAAGCACTGGGTTTGGACTCACACCAAATACTGGCTCCAATTTAAGAAAAAATAGTTCTTATATCATCACCCTGCTCGATACTCACTCTAAGGTGGGTAGTGAACAAATTAGATGGTACCTGGCTATCCAATAAAATAGTGTCTAGGGTCTCAATGGCTTGTTTCCAAATAAACGGCCATCTAAGTGAGATACCAATTAAGTCTACATGGAAGACATTCACCAATATCAGTGACTGAAGGATTATAAATCATACAGTCTGAAACAAAGTGGGAAATAGTATCAGAGTCTAAATTATGAAGTTCTAGTTTGCGCAAGGCTATGGATGACCATGGGAGCCCAAGAAACATTCACAAGATTCACAGAGGAACTAAATCCTCTGGTGATTTCCTTCAATCCATAATGGAGGGAAGAACCTGGCCACCAAGCAGAGTACATTGGAGAGATGACTATAGGAAATCGAAACGATAACTGACTTGAATGGTTAAAACTTTGTCAGTTGAACCTCTCCTTTAATGTATGTTGGGCCTGATGTGGTTTTAACATTTTCTGGGGTTTTTATTTCCTTGCTTTTTGCTCATATTTATCTTAGATGAACTTTGTCAATGGGATTGATGCTCTTGAATTTTTGTTATATATTTTTCTGTTGTCCAGTATATGAAACCCAGGATTGATGGCCCTATAGAGCAGTAAGTAGAACAAGGGTGCCTGGGGGTACACTGGGGGAGTGGGGTAAAGGGTTGCTGATATCAAGGAGTTCAAGAAGGAAGATTATATTTTGAATGTGATTGTGGTGGCAAGTGTACAATACTGCTTGATGTGATCAAGCTATGGAATGATATGATATCTGCATCAGCTCCCCAAACAGTGGTTTTGGAAAACAAATGGTAATCTAATGCAATTTTTTAAAAGAACAAAAAACTAGTGGGTAATTGAAGAAATAAGGAATGACATTTCAAAATTCCTTGAAACAAACAAGAATGAAAATACTACATACCAAAACTTTTGGGACACAGAAAAGTTATTCACAGAGCAGTTTATACCAATAAACTCACACATACAAAAGAAGAGAGAACCAAACTCAACACTTTAACACACATCTTCTGCTATTAGAACAAAAACTACAAAATAAACCTTAAGCCAACAGAATAAAAGACTGGAGCAGAAATAGATGAATTAGAATCAGAAAACAAAAAAAATTGAAGAAATTAACAAAAAATATGTTTGCTCTTTGAAAGGATTGATAAAATTGACAAACTCCCAGAAAACTTAAAAAGAGAGAGAGAAGAAGAAGAAGAAGAAAAACTTGCAAATAACCAGAATAAAAAACTTTGAGAATTGGAAGTGATACATAAGACAAGGGACTGATTTCTAAAATCTGTGAAAAACTACAATATCTGAAGAAGAAAAAGGCAAATAAAACAATCAAAATTCAGCAGTGCATGTGAAGAGGCAGTTCACTAAAGAGGATATCTAGACAGCCAAGAAGCATGAAGAAATGTCCATGATCACTACCCTTTCAAGAGAGTCAAATATAAAAACTAAAAACAATGAGTTACCTTCGAACTTGAGAGAACAGTTAAAAAAGAACAAACAAGAGCAGAAATAACAAATGGTGGGGAGTTTTCAGAGATATTGGAAACCTTCCTATATTGTGGTGGGACTGTGAAATTGTCCATCTCCTGGGGGAATCGGTATGGCATTTCTTCAAACAACTGGAAATATCACATGACCCAACATTCCTTCGACTTGGTACATTGCCTAAAAACAGAGGCACTGCAGCATCCGCAGAGACATGCCCGCTATGTTCGTCACAGCTCTGTTCACAATAGCAAGAATGTGGAAACAACCTGGGTGAAAAGCTGGATGAGCTGCGGTGCACATGGGCAATGTTAGCCATTGCTGACGAATAAGAATGAAAGTGTGAAGACCTCACAGCATGGGTGGACTTGGAGAATATTCTGCTGAGTGAAGTTAATCACAAAAGAACAAGTATGGTATGAGACCACTATATAAATGAATAAACCAAGACTAAGTTTTCACACCAAAAGAGTGATTTTAATGGTGCCTTGGGGTAGGAGGGGAAAGGGAGAAGGGGAGACAATAGGCAAGAGAGTAGACAAGTGTTAACTTGAGAGAAGGGGAGGATAGTATTCTAAAAGAGGGAAAAGGGAAAAAAGTGTGGGTCCAAACTAGCTATTGGTATGTTTGAGAAGTAGTTTAAGTTGTTTAATAAAAAATGATTATATGAAATGTAAACCCCAATTAATTCAATATTTTAAAGTTTTGTAAAAGAAAAGAAAAACAAAAACTAAAGAAATCAACCTAGTGCATTATCTTAATGTGCTGTATGAGACATCTGGAAAGAGTTAAAGAAGAAAGATGTCCCTTTGGGGCTAAAGTTATGCCTCTTTCAAGTCATACATAATATGTTCAATTGCCTGGGTGCATATATTAGATAATAAATTAAAATGCAAAGGAAAAATTAATACACATGAATTATGGTGCTGATGAAAAGTATTTAAAATATCATTGTGATAGATCTTTTATTAGCTTGCACTTGTGGATAGGGTAAGTCCAAACTGTCAGCTAAGTCACAGCCTGAAGGTGCTTCCTGGGAGCTGTAGTCATTTTATAAAAGTCAATGGGGACAACCCCAACTTCTCTCTCTTCCTTCACCTTGCTGAGATTCTGTGCCTTCCTCCAGGGGTGGCCCATGGAGGCTGCCTGACTGTGGGAGCCAACCTGGGAGCTCTCAGTACCTGCCATGTTTCCACTGACTTTGGATCCATGAGGCTCTGCATCCACCAGCCTGCTATCTCCCTGCATTTTGCTCCACCTTTCAGCTTTGTGAGTCTAAAGTAGGTCCCAGCTAGCAACAGATTTACGACCTTTAGTTGGAATGGGCTACTCTGACTTCTTGACTAAAGTTACTTCTTGATTTAAAGTTTCTTTCTCTACATAGATAATGCGTGTCAATGATTGGTTTCTATAGACAACCCAGCCTAATATGACCATGGACTGCCAGAAGAATGAATGACCCTGTCTTGGAAGAAGTACACCAGAAATCCCTGTAGACATAAGGATGACTACAGTAAATGAGACTTTCTCATTTACTTTGGACATGTTATCAACAGACATCATTATCTGGGGAAACAGCACATTATGTAAAGTATAGAGTCAGTGAAAAACAGAAAAGGACCCTAGATGAATCGGCAGTGGTTACAATAAAAATATTTTTATTTGTTCTTCATAGGAACACCTTGAGGTAGAATCAACTCAATGTTACTGAACACCACCACCAATAACTCCTCCTCTTTCAAAGAGAATCATGTCCTTATTTACAATTTTAAATAATTGTGTGTTGCCTCCAGAGAGAGTATCAAAGAGAGACCAATTGTTTTGCCAAATCTATTCTTTACTAGCTGGTTTATGTCATTTGTGCACTTTTCACCTCCCTAACAAAATCCATGTAATAAGGTGATATGATGATAAAGAACACAGGTATAATCCTTGCCTTTATCCTATTTCTGTTAGGTTGTTGTATTGTGGTGGCTTCCATGTTGCACGCTGCAACCTATGTTACAAATATTTCATATAAGAGTAGAGTGGTTCATAATAAGCAGGTTTCACTGGAGCGTCCAGATCTAGAAAGACTAGGAAGAAATACCTGGCAATCAACTTATCTAAAAATATCCAGTAAGAATTTTATAATTAGAAGATGAACATTGCCTGATACTGTGCCAGAGGAGGAGCTCCTCACAGTGGAAGGCATGCATAACACAACTTCAAGTGAGCTGTCTCCTCAGAGTATAGTCAACCTTAATGAGGGGGGTGGAGTAAAGCTTTTGAGACTTTAATTTGCTTGCCTTGTGACTGAAAATGAAAAGAAACATCAGCAAACATCCATTCATCATCAGAATGTAGAATGCACAATGTTTAAATTTAGGAACATTGAAAGTTGACAAGAATGAAATGGAATCCATAAATATGGATATAATAGACATTATTGACCTGAAACAAGCTGATGTTGGCCATTTTGAAGATAAATGGTATCATATTCATGCCAAAAAGCTCATTTAAAGATATATCCTGAGACACAATATTGTCAGTGATAGGCTAATATCACTATCTCTTTAGGGAAGACTAGTAAATACAATAAACATTCAAGTTCCACACCCACCATTAATGCCCAAAGTTAAGAATTTTAACTTTTACTTTTACCAACCTCTGCTGTCTAAAATTGATCGAGCACACAGTAGGACACAATGGTTATTAATTATTGTAATGT
The DNA here is from genome assembly GCF_050624435.1 of Tenrec ecaudatus. Classification (NCBI taxonomy): domain Eukaryota; kingdom Metazoa; phylum Chordata; class Mammalia; order Afrosoricida; family Tenrecidae; genus Tenrec; species Tenrec ecaudatus. The sequence continues at coordinate 103,437,964 of NC_134537.1, forward strand.
GAAAGTTGGACAGAAGGAGAACCAGTAATTAGAAAGCACAGATTTGATGATAGAGAAGATGGTAGAGATCAACAAGATGAAAGTTTGCAGAATCAGCAACTTTTTCATTGTCAATGCCTGTGTTTCCAGAACATAAAAGGAGGCGATGTGTGTTCAACTTGCTGGATGGAATATACAGGAGTTAGGCTGAGTACATCTGAGAAATGTGATGAGAGAGTAATGAACCTGTCTGATCTGGTGAAGGTTGACATTACACAGGGTCACTGTGAGTTGGAATTCACTTCATGCAGTAGCTATCAATAGAGGCTGTGAAGAAGTTCAATATCACCAGTCAGAACAAGGACAGGGGCTGAGTGCAGAACAGTCCATCAATTGCTCATATGAAGGTTAAAGTTGAAAATGAAGATTTTTTAATCTATAAGAGACAAAATACAACTTGTGTGCATCCTGTCTGATTTTAGAAACCATCTCCAAAATAGATTTGACCTACTGAATACTAATGATCTAAAACTAGATAAATTCTGTGATGACATTAAGAATATCACACATGTGTCAAAGCCATGTTCTTATGGGCCACTTGGGTGCAGTCAAAGTCATATCCATTTGTATGCACATATTACTATGTCAGCAGGTCCACCTAGACAAGATAGGCTGGACAAATAATGAGAGAAGAAAACAACAGGACCAACGGTCCTGGAGGGACATGAGAGTGTGGGAGGTAGGGGAAGGGAGGAGGTGTCGCCCAACACAGGAACAAGGGAACAGCGAATGGTTCAAAACCAGAGGAGGGTGGGGAGGGGAGGACTGGAAGGGAGTGACCAAGAGCAAGGTAACAGAGAGGAACTACTGAATCCAGAATGAAGGCCAAACATGGTAATGGGTCGGGAGGAAAGCGAAAGGAAATAGAGGAAAGGAGTAGGAGGCAAAGTGCATACAGAGAAGCCTAAATACAGACATGTACATATGTAAATATATTTATGATTATGGGGGCAATAGATTTATATGCATATATTTATAGGTTCAGTAGTAGGGTAGCAGATGGACATTGGGCCTCCTCATGCATAATCCCCCAATACAATAGCACCTCGCCCTGCTAAGCAGCCATTGCAGGATACCCATCTTCCCGACATGATCACTGAAGACAGCCGTGTGTGTAAGCAAATGTGGTGAAGAAAGCTGATGGTGCCCGGCTATCAAAAAAAGATATAGCGTCTGGGGTCTTAAAGGCTTGAAGGCAAATAAGCGGCCATCTAGCTCAGAAGCAACAAAGCCCACAGAGAAGAAGCACACGGACTAAGCAAATACAAGGTGTTGAATGGACCATGTAGCAGATACAAAGGAACAAAAACAATCATTGTGTGATCACCTTCCTCACATAATGGCTGAAGACGAAAGTGTGCATTAGCAAGTGTGGTGAAGAAGGCGGATGGTGCCCGGCTACTGAGAGATATAGCGTCTGGGGACTTAAAGGCTTGAAAGCAAACAAGCGGCCATCTAGCCCAGAAGCAACCGAGCCCACATGGAAGCAGCACACCAACATAGGTGACCATGAAGGACAGAGGAGACCAGGTCTCCAACATCAAAGGTGGGGTGGTGGTGAGAATCACATCACCGTGAAAGAGGGGGAGTGCATGATGGGGACCCAATGCCCACCTGTAGAGAGCTGAACATCCCTTCCAGAGGGGTAGTGAGGACGAGATGGGCCACTCAGGGTTCAGTGTAACAACAATGAAACTCAAAACCATCCTCTAGTTCCTGAACGCTTCCTCCCCTCCCAATCATCATGACCCCAATCCTACCTTGCCTTGCGGACCTGGTTGTACCAGAGGATGTACAGCGGTGCAGTGGGGATCTGGAGGCACAGGGAATCTAGGACAGACGAACCCTTCAACACCAGCGGTGGGAGTGGCAACACCAGGAGGGAAGGGCATGTAGAAAGGGAGAACCGATCTCGGAGATCTATGTGTAACCTCCTCTCTGGGAGATTGGCAAGGGGGAGGCGGGTGAGGGGAGACACCGGGGAGTGTAAGATAAGATATAATAACTATTTATAAACTATCAAGGGACCAGGGGTGGGATCGGGGAGGGCGGGGGATGGGGGGAAAAAAAGGGAAACCGAGCTGATTCCAGGAACCCAAGTGGAAGGTGAATTATGAGAGTGACGAGTGCAACGAATGTATAAGGGTGCTTTGCTCAATTGATGTCTGTACAGATTGTGTTAAGAGCCTTATGAGCCCCAATAAAAAGATTTAAAAAAAAAAAAAAAAAGAAAATGATTAGGGCAAAGAATGTACGGATGTGCTTTATACAATTGATGTATGTATATGTATATGTATGGATTGTGATAAGAGTTGTATGAGCCCCTAATAAAATGTAGAAAAAAAAAGAATATCATACATGAAGAAAACAAATGGTCATTAGAAAGACAGGTAAGGACGAAAAGGATTTAAAAGGAGACTATGAAATTTGCTCTTCGAAATCGAGTACCTAAATAAGTGGAGGAATAATGAGGTGAAAGAGCTCAAATTTCAAAGGGTAACTTGAAAAGACAAAGTAAAGAATTATAATAAAATGTAAAAAACCTGTATTAAGAAAACAAAAAGATAAGAACATGCTTAGCATTTCTTAAACAGAAAAAAAAAATCAGAATCAAAGTTACAAGCTTGGAGTCTTATCACTGAAGGATTACATAATGGGGAAAATGCCAAAAGTCAGTGCCCTAAAAATAGTCAATGTTCAATCATTTCAAGAAGTTGTAGGAACCTATGGGATTGAAGGAAGAAGACTCACATGCTGCAATTAAGGCATTGGTGGAAATAAAAACACGACTAGACTACAGGAAGAAATATTATCCACTGAACTTTTCCAAAAACATAGGCAATGCTGAAAATGCTCACATGTCTATGCCAAGGAATTTGGGAGACAGCTACATTGCAAACCAGCTGGAAGAGAGCCATATCTGTGCCCATTCCAAAGGAAGGTGATCCAACCGTATGTCCAAAGTCTCAAACAATAACATTAACATCGTATGTAAATGAAAGTTTTGCTAAAGTTGATTTTTAAAATGTTATAAAAGTTAATCAGAAGAAAACTTCCAGAAATTCTAATCAGATTCATCAGAGGATGTGGTATGAATCATACGGTTGTTTAAGTATTTTGGTTGACATCAAAAACTACCAGATATATTTTTATTTGTCTTATTGATTATGTAAAGGCATTTGACGGTGTTGATCATAAAAAAGCATAGAAAACATTGCAAAGGATGAAAATCTAGAACATTTAATTGTGCTCATACAAAACCTGTACATATGTATAAGCGGTCATTCAAGTAGAACAATGGGCTATTGTGTAATTTAAAATCAGGAGAGGTGTTATCTGGGTTGGACCTTTCCCTATATTTATTCAAACTATATTCTGATCCAATAATCCAAGACATTGGATTACATAAATGGATGGCATCAGAATTGGAGGAAAACTCAGTCTCACCTATAGTATACATGCAATACAACTTTGCTTACTAAACACGAAGTGTGATGTAAGCTCTTACTGATGAAGAAACAAGCCCACAGCCTTCTGTATGGGTCCCATCTCAACTTAAGACAAGAAAAATCTTCACAACAGGACCAATAAGCAACATCATGATAAATAGAGGAAATATTGAAGTTTTCAATGATTTCATTTAAATTGAATCCATAATCAGTACCAATGGAAGTAGAAATTAAGACATCAAATTACGTACTGCATTGGGCAAACCTTCTGCAAAAGACCTCTTTACAGTGTTAAAAAGTAAAGATGTTCTTTGGAGGGCTAAGGTGTGCCCGACGAGTCAAGGTATTTTTCATCACTGCGTTTGAATCTGATAACGTGTCCAGAGTGTATGAGACAAACTCTTGTTATATTTGCTTCTATGGATCACTCTGAATGTATTTCTTCCAAGACAGATTTGTTTGTTCTTCTGGCAGTCCATCACATATGTATATTCATTTCCAGCACCATAATTCTGTGCATTCTTTTGGTCTTCCATATTTACTGTCCAGTTTCTAGTCAAGGGAGAAATACATGCCTGATAAAGGGCCAGTGAAAAAGAGGAAGGCTTCAGTGACACAATAGCTGCCGCAATGGGCTCAGACATAGCAATGATTAGGAGGGTGATCAAAGACTGGACAATATATATATATATGACATTGCAAGTCAAAACCTACTAAGCTGCACTTCATAACAATAGCAAAGTCCTTTCTCTAATAGAATTTATAGTACAATGATACGAATGCGTTAAGGAGTTCTTTAGTAGCCAAGTACAGTACAGTCATTGGCCTCTATCATTCTTGGGGAAAGAAAAGTGAAAAATTTTAAATATATGAAACAATATATAAACAGCAAATTAAAAGATCCCGTAAACATCAGTCTCTATAATCCTAACCCCCAAATAACTAGATGGTGCCCAGCTACCACTACCACCTGCTCTAAAAAGGAGGACACAACAAGGTCCTCAGCAGAGTGGGAGAAAAACGTGTACAAAACACAAAGCCATAAAGAAGACCAGGCTTGTTGGTAGGAAAAGGATAATGGAACCCCAGAAATTTTGATCCTTAGTCACCCTTTTTTTTTTCTTGGACAGGAAGCTGTGGGCAGTGCAAGCCCTCCTTTTATTGGTCTGATTGGTTCACAGTTGAGCCACATGCTCAGAGAAGCGGAGGGCAGGGGGTGCTGGGACCTTGCAGAGGTTCCTGCCCTGCCAGGGCTTGCTCTCCGCCCCTGGGCCTGGAAGGGGTCGTGTGCTGACTGGGTCGAATCAGAGTGGGGACCAGAGCCTGTCTTCACAGGAAAGACCCTAAGGTTCTTTAGGACAGACCTACAAAAGATGGGAGAATGACCTATTCCTCTCACTGTTCCATTTGGTTTGTTTTTTGCCACAAAGGAGCAGCAGGAGAGACAAGGGCAGAGGAGGGCTGGCTTCTGATCAGAAAAGGCTAAGGAGACGGGAACCAGTGGTTCTGGCCCAAGGGTCCCAGGCTGGCCTGCTCCTCCTGGGAGAACTGGTTAGCCCTGGAGGGCGGTGGTCAGGAAGACAGCTGGTCAGGGTCCACAGCGGGAGCAGCACTCCCCTGAGTGGATACCCCCCGGCTGGGCAACTGTATGGCCTTGCATGTTTCCTAGACACAGGCCCCAAGGGCCAGCCAGGGGGAGCTGACAATAGGGGCCCGGCCCTCCCTGGACACCTCCCCGTGTCAGCCAATCAGTTTCTTCAGGAAGGTCTCCAGCTGGTCTTCATTCTTGATGCCCACAAACATGTCCACCACGTCACCGTTCTTGATGGCCAGTACTGTGGCCACAGCAGACACCTCATATTCAATGGCAAGGTTTGTGTGGTCATTGATGTCCACCTTGGCCATCAGGACCTTCCCATGCTGCTTGGCCACCGCTTTCTCCAGCCTCGGGCCCAGGATCTTGCAGGGGCCACACCACAGCGCGTGGAAATCCACCACCACGGGGGTTTCACTGTTGGCCACCAGGAGAGCCCTGTGCGATCTGGAGGACCCGGGAGGGGAGAGGTGCCCACCGACCCTGAGGGGGCTTCCTGGGGATGACGGAGGCGAGGAACCTCCTCAGGAGAAGTCGCTGTGCCATCTCCCAGCAGCGTGAGCGGAGGGACGCACAGCCGGGCCCTCCCCGCGCATCTCCTTAGTCACCCTTTATATCTGTAATGTCACCGACCATGTGGTTATCAAAAACAACAATAACATACAAGCAAACACATGATGTTAAAGCAACGGCATTTAGCCAACGTAAGAGTTCAGAGGGTTAGGAAAGAAGGAGAAAAGAAAACAGGAAACCCGGGGGGAAATGTAGGGGATTACTGTTCAGTGAGCGATTGCAAGGAATCACTAGAAACAAATTGTGTGTGAATTACTGAATATAAAACTGATTGTTTGATCTGTAAAACGTCACCTAATTCACAATAAAAAGATTTTTTAAAAGAATGCATGAATAAAATACACGAACGAAGAAATATGAAAATTGTGTTACTCATTACAAAGAAGGTAAATTGTAAGCTGTGATGACAGTCAGAGGGGCTGATTTAAATACAGTAATTAGAGATTCCTTTCATATTTCCTTTGAGAAGGACGAGAAAAGATCAGTGAGGTAAGTGGCGTGAGAACGACAATCTGTATCTTAACAATATTGCAACCGGAATTGCCCTGGGGTGGAAATAGGGGAATAGTTTAAACATAATGAAAATGGAGCTGAAATATGTGGAATAGACTCAAAAATGCCTATTTCAAAGGAAAGAATATGGGATCGAGTTTTACTACTCAGGGAAGCCATTGAAAGAATTGTAATACAAATTAAGAGCTTGGCTGCAGAACTATAGATTGGGAGTTCAAACCCATTCAGTGACCCTACTTTGTAAACCCAAACAAAAACAAACCTAGTGACCTGCTTCCCTAAAGACTGTAGCATGCAAAATCCCAAGGAGTAGCTCTACTCTCTAACAAGAGATTGCTCCGGCTCAAAATGAACACAATCACACATAACAAAACATCTTGGAATACATATGAAAATATTCCCACTGAAAAGGGGGCTCAACAAGGATGCCCCTGATCCCCATTTCTATTCAACATTGTCCTGGAGATCCTAGCTAATAATAATAGGCAGAAGACATCTATCAAAGGTATAAATCTGAGGAAAGAAGAAGTGAAATTATCACTACCTTCATATGACATGATTTAATATCCAGAGCACCCCAAAGGCTCCACAATGGGAATTTTTGGAAGTGATAGAAGAATATGGTAGAGGGACAGGATATAAGATCAACAGCAGGAGAAAATTGGATTGCTATAAACCACTGAGGGAGAGTACAGAAAAAGAGATCAAGAAGAGAGTACCCTTCACAATAGCCAAGCATAAATTGAACATCTAGGGATATACCTAAGCAAACAAACAAAAGATCTGTACGAGGAAAACTACAGAACATTCTTACAAGAAACCAAAAGGGACCGTCACAAATGGAAGACTATCCCATGCTCATGGATCGCTGGACTCAATATCGTAAAGATGTTGATCCTGCCTAAGGAGCTATATAAGTTCAATGAAATCCTGATACAAATACCAGCATCATTATTCAAAGAAATGGACAACCTGACTACCAACTTCATATGAAAAGGGAAGAAGCCAGAATTGGCAAGGGACTCCTCAAGGGAGAACAAAGTGGGGGGGGCTTGGACTACCTGACTTTAAAATTTATTTTACTGGCACAATCATCAAAACAACATGGTACTGGTATACTGATAGATACTTGGACCATGGAAGAGAATAGAAAACTCCTTTCCAACCCACTCACCCTCCACTCTCCCAGCATCGTCCCTCACACCCTTGGTCCTGAAGGTATCATCCACCCTGGATTCCCTGTACCTCCAACCCTCATATGCACCAGTGTACAGCCTCTGTCCTATCCAGCCCTGCAAGGTAGAATTCGGATCATGGTAGTTGGGGGGAGGAAGCATCCAGGATGGGGGGAAAGCTGTGTTCTTCATCGATACTGATTACAAGGATCCACATGTGACCTCTTCCCTGGGAGAGGGACAGCAGAGAAGGGGGGAAGGGAGACTCCGGATAGGGCAAGATATGACAAAATAACGATGTACAAATTACCAAGGGCATATGAGGGAGGGGGGAATGGGGAGGGAGGGGGGGGGAAAGAGGACCTGATGCAAGGGGCTTAAGTGGAGAGCAAATGCCTTGAGAATGATTGGGGCAGGGAATGTATGGATGTGCTTTATACAATTGATGTATGTATATGTATGGATTGTGGTAAGAGTTGTATGAGTCCCTAATAAAATGTAAAAGAAGAAAAGAGAAAAAAATGATTAGGGCAAAGACTGTACAGATGTGCTTTATACAATTGATGTATGTATATGTATGAACTGTGAAAAGAATTGTATGAGCCCCAATAAATTGTTAAAATAAAAAAAAGAGAATAGAAAACTCAGAAATCATATCAGCAGCATAAGGATGACCGATTTTTGACAAAGGGCCCAAAGATACCAAATGGGAAATAGATGCCATTTTCAACAAATGAGGCTGGAAAAACTGGATATTGGCCTGCAGAAGAATGAAACAAGACCCTTACCTCACTCTATACATAAGAACAAACTCAAGGTGGATCACGGACCTCGAAGTAAAACCCAAAACTTTCAGGATCATTAATGAGAAAATTGGGACAAAGCTAAGAACCTTAGCACAGGCAATATGTAGGCTATCAGACATAAGGAAGGGCACACACCCAGAGGAAGATAAAATAGATGGGTGGAACCTACTAAACATAAAACACTTGTTTACATCAAAAACTGGGAAAAGATAATTTAGTAATGACATCAGAAAAAGGGCATCTACAGAATCCCGCAACTTTACAACAAGAAATAAAATGAATAGCTCACTGAGGAAGTGGGCAAGAGACTTGAACAAAGATTCACAAAGGAGGAAACCCAAATGACCAATTGGCATAGGAGAACATGTTCCCGATCTTTAGCCATCTGGGAAATACAAATCAAAACAACCATGAGATACCACTTAATGCCCACAAAGATAGCCCTATTGGGGCTTGATGATAAACAAGCAGTCATTTAGCTGAGAAGCAACAAAACCCACATGGAAGAAGCACACCTCTCTATGTGATCATGAGGTATCGATGGGATCAGGTATCAGGCATCAAAGACTCAGAACAAAAAAACATATTAACGTGAAAGGATGGGTACGCATGGAGTGGAAACCCATCTGTAGACAATTGGACATCCCCTTACAGAAGAACCACAAGGAAGCGATGAGTCAGTCAGGGTGCAATGTAGCACCAATGAAACATACGACTTTCCTCTAGTTCTTTACACTTTCTCCCTCCCCCCACTATCATGACCTCAATTCTACCTAAAAAATCTGGCTAGACCAGAGCATGTGCATGGGTACAGATAAGAGCTGAAAACACAGGGAATCCAGGACAGATAAACCCTCAGGACCAATATTGAGAGTAGCGAAACCAGAAGGATAAGGGGAAAGTATGGAGAGAAAGCGGGAACCGATCACAATGATCTACCTATAACCCCCTCTCAGAGAGATAGACAACAGAAAGTGGGTGAAGGAAAACATCGGTTAGTGTAAGACATGAAAAAAATGAATAATTTATAAATTATCAAGTGTTCATGAGGGAGGGAGGGGGAAAACGAGAAGCTGATACCAAGGGCTCAAGTAGAAATAAAATGTTGGAAAATGATGGTAAACAGATATACAAATGTGCTTGACACAATGGATATATGTATGGATTTTAATAAGAGTTGTCCTAGCCCCCAATAAAATGATTTAAAAACCAAAAAACAGAAAACAATAAATGTTGGAAGGGCTATGGTGAGATAGGAACTCTCATTCTGGTTGTGTAGAAATGTACAGCCATTGTGGAAAGCGATTTGGTGATACTTAAAACAGGTGGAAATCGAACTACCATAGGGCCCCACAATTCCACTGCTGGCCATATACCCAGAAGAAATAAAAAACAGACCATACCTAGCCATCTGCTCTCCAGTGTTCATTGCTTTGCAGCTTACAATCACCAAAAATTGGAAGCAGCCTAAATTTCATAAAAAGAGGAATGGGTTAAAAAAACACCTCTGGTATATACACACAATGGAATATGATGTATCCCTAAAAATAGGGATGAAACTATGAAATATCTCATTCCATGAACAGAATTGGAGGATTTTATGGTATGTGAAGTTAGCCAAATACAAAAGGTCAAGTACAATATGAGTCCCATGAGGTAAGTTCAAACAGCAGGACAGGCAGAGGGGAAATGGCACACAACAACATTACTCTGGCAGAAGACCACATATTTTGGCATAAACCAAACCAAACCCAAAGATTCATATGTCATCAAAAAATGATGCAGATAGCACCTGGGGTGAAAGGCATCCCCCCACCCTCAACCCACAAGCCCCTCATATGCCTTTAAGACCCACAGAGGGGGGGGGGCGAACATGAACCACCCAAGGGGACAGTATTGTTTACATCTCCACAGGAAAGGGAAATTGAGAATATACCTCATTCCGGTGTGCCAGTCCTTGAGGGCTATGTTCCTGCTTGGATCAGCTCATTCCCAGAGATGACTACAGGGCTGACCTCAGCTCCAGGCGTGCTGTCCTCTCCCTAGAGACAGCGCTTCAGAGGACAGCCCTGAAGATACAGCTCAGGGAGAACAGCCGGTCTGACCTGCACACATGGGGGCTAGTCAAGCAGTGATGGGAGAGAAGCCACGAAGTCTCCAAAGTATCCCCATCATAGACTTCTGACATGGGGGGCCGATTCATCTGAACTGGTTGGGGATTACTCACAAGGCAACACACTGAATGTTGAAAGGTGTAGCTGTCGGGATGGGCACTAAACCGCTCTATCCCTGGCTGCAGAAATAGCAATGGGGACGTGTAGGATGTGGAAGACTAAAAGGGTGTGTGAGTTGCTAGGTAACTGGAATCCAGGATATGCAGCTCTGGGAGAAAATGGGACTGGACTGATGGTCTATAGCAGGCCCTTTTCTCTATTTACCAGAGAGATATTCATCTGCTCTGTCAGGATCCCTGATAGTCTTGTGACTATTTATAAGTTGATTGATAGACGTTTTCTTTTGGTTGTTTATCTATACAAGTATACTGGATAGGCAATATTATGGAGACAGCAACTGTTCTGACGGTTCCTGAGGGGCATAGGAGTGGAGTGGGGGTGAGTTGGGAGCCAGCTATGGCTGTACAGGGGAACAGTAATTGTTCTAAAATTGATGGCAAGGAGGGTGTAGCTTTTCTGATTGAGTTTAATCAACTGAATTGTGTCTGATAGGAATTACTTAGAGGTGAATGATGGGTAAATATAATAGTGTGGTAGGAGGAAAGAAACACTATATAAATATATGCATATTTTATGTATGTATATATATATATAAATGCAATAAGGAAGTTGATAGACCTTTGGCCTCTACTTGAATCTTACTTCAATTCAACGATGGTCTGTTCTAATAATATTGTTGTATGATACTTACCTTCCTGACAATATAATTGAACACAAAATGGGTGCATAAGCAAATGTGGTGAAGAAAGCTGATGGTGCCTGGCTACTAAAAGATATAGTGTCTGGGGTCTTAAAGGCTTGTAGTTAAAGAAGCAACCATCTAGTAGGGATGCAATAAAACCTACATGAAAGAAGCATACCAGACTGTGTAATCATGAGGTGTTGAAGGAAAGAGGGACCAGAAGTTCTAAAATCAAGCAGCCAAAGTGATGTAAAGGGGTGTGGATGCAATGGAGACCCCAAACCTACCTGTAAGATAATTGGACAGTGCCTCTCAGAAAGGCCACACAGAAGGGATTAAAAAAATCAAGGGTGTGGTATACCACTGATGGACCATATTCTGGCAACTATCCTCTAGTTCTCTAATATCTCCTCCCTTTACTACTGTGGTATTTATTTGTTTTACCTCATTAATCATGTTAGATTTGTGTATGTTCATTTGTATATTTAAGATCACTCTGTACATTCAAGCCAAGATCGCTAACCCTCCAGAAACAATTACAGGAGTAATGGTTCCCTGGGGTTACAGGAAGAGAGATGGGGAGGGGGAAATAGGGAGTGGATAGCATCGATGACTGTACAGGCGCACTCGATGGGATTGAACAGCAGAATTGTAAGTGAATGGATATATTGGACTGTGTAATATATGGAAAAATACTATTATAGGGGGAAAATAATAAGGGTTCCTTGGTGGGGATGGAGTGGGGGAGGGAGGGGATAAAGGGGAGCTGATGTCCAGGAGTTCAAGAAGAAAAAAGTATTGAAACTGATTGCGGTAGCAATTGTACAATACTGCTTGATGTATCAGAAGACTAAAAGGATGTGTGAGTTGTTCGGTAAGTGGAATACGGGATGTGGAGCTCTGAGAGGAAGTGGGACTGGGCTGATGGTCTATAACAGGTCTTTTTCTCTATTTACCAGAGAGATATGTTATGATATCTATGAGTGCCCAATAAAATTATTAAAATTTTAAATAAATAAAAGGGAGAATTCAATAAAGAACAAATAAAACTTGGCATTGAAAGCTAGTAGAGGACTATCTTCAGGAAGCTGGAAAGAGTCATTGTATCGAAGCTGCTGGAAGTCTGAGGGGGATGGGACTTGTTTCTAAATTCGTAAATGCTAAGATCATTAGTGAACTTGACAAGTACCATTTGATTTGAATGGTGGGGTTTGGACAAAGAGGAAAGGGAGTTGGAAATGAGTGACAAATTAAAAACTAATTTAAAATAAAGGGAGATCATAGAGTGATTGACAATTGAGCCTGGGAGACAGAATACTTAGATAATTGTTGTAAGAGTTTGAACTTTTGAGGGGGCAAACTGGGGCAGTAACCAGAAAAGGACAGGAAATCTAGGGAGATTTTTTAAAGATTAGAAATTCTGGATCATTTTTATCCCTACTAATCAGAGTCTCCAGCAGGAGTGTAAGAGAACGATAATGCAATCAAATGAAGATCATGTGAAGGAATAGAGAAATAGAGAGAAGGCAGGGTCCAGAAAACAAACAGGATTTATTTCGCTCTTTAGCATTTGCAACAGGAATAATGAAGAAGATGAATGCATTCAGGTATGCAATAATACTGATCAAGTCCAGACTTTGCCAATTTCTAATATGTTAGTCGTTGGAGTAGACCTAATTGCATGCAGAAATCTACTATTGGAAGAGTGACCATGTGCTGGTTCATCAGAAATAAAATAGCAACCAAACAATAACCATCAGGAAGTTAGGACAACTGCTCCTGGTTTCCTGATCAGCACAGCCCTAGATGCTGACTTCTTCAGTTTCTCTGTGCTGTTCACATATCGACCTTGGATGACAATGCAAGAAGGGAATAAAGGTAACTTATTGTTAACATGTGGAATAGATTTGCCTGCATTTACCCACCTATTGTGTTTTCGCTCCTGGGAATTCTTTCTGATCAGTATCATAAAAACTTATTTTGTTTTAGTGACAAGAATTAGAAATCATCACTTTTATTTTTAAAAGCCTTAAAATAGGGAGGTCCACACACCGAGGTTTGGGGAGGGAACCACTGAGTCTTAGGAATACAAAACCACTGCACTAAAGTGTAAAAGAAGAAGAAGAAAACAACAGGACTAGAAGCTATTTTAGTATGTTTTTATTTTTGTGTTTTTGTATTATCTTCAATGAAATGCCCTGGGATTTGGAGCCATGGTTGGTCTAGTAAGCTGACACTGACATGTGCCTTTGTAAGGCATCTGACAAGCCACAGCCTAAATACCAGCCAGCTTGCAGTAATGTTTATGGATGCCTTTGAACTCAAGCACACAGTAAGTAAGAAACACAGAAGAAGGAAAGCAATGACAACTATGATACGACAGCCAGGTTATTTTACCATGTGACTTAGTCAGTAGATCAAGGGTTAAATGCACATATTAAGGGTTAAAATGCCTACTATGAAGGGAAAACAAACAATATTATAGTTGAAAAACATTGAAGAAGCACCAGGTAGTCTTAAAAGATTTTCATTTCCCAAAATGAAGCATCATTTTTAGTTTCTACCTATATTTGTCGATTTAATTATAAAATAGATTTTATAAATCAGAAGCAATAACGAGGTGCTGGGTGAGTGGGTGAGTGTGTATGTGTACATGCATGTGTAATTTTAAAATGTGCAATGTGCAGATTTTGTACTCCAGAGAATTAATCAAACTGTCAGGCCCCAAACCAAAAACTGCAAAGCACACACAGTGGTATGTCATGGTAACTTAGCAACCAGAGCTGAAGAGGTTAAGACAGAAATGGCTGTCATTTTCTTATATTTAAGAATATCTACCTTAGATTTTTCCTACTAACTCCCCTCGCCCCACAAGCACACAGAGACATACACATTCTGGTAACTCCAGGAGGAAGTTCACTGAATCAAATCTTTTATATATTATAATGATCTTGTGTTTGACAATTTCTATTTGTGGCGGATAATAGGAATCACCTACTGAGTTGTGAATTTCAGAGCATCTGTGGATACTTCATTGATCAAGACTATAAGTCTTTTGTGCATAGCACAGGTGTTACCAACTAGACTCATAATTCTCCATCAAATCATGAAACATACACAGGTAATGAGCCATTCCTATACATATAAGTACAGCACTCCAGGGACATAACTAGCGCCATGGTGGGTTTGTTCTGGTGCTAAATGGACCATTGTCTCTGTCTGCATGACAGTTGTGTAGCAACCCTAGAATGTGCATCCTGAAATGGACCTTCATTGTTAGAAAAGGTCTGAATCAAGGACACTCTGAATTACAATATACAGAGGAGTTCTTTTTGTTTGAGTTTGAACAAAGGATAAATATGAAGTAGTCTGGGGTGGGGCAAAGTAAGCCTGTTTCCATTGCCTAACATTGTTTTCTAGTGGACTCTGACTCACAATAACCCCATGGTCCCAGAATAGAACTCCCCAAGAAGTTTTCTTCACTGCATTCTTTAAGGGCAAGGATCATCCACCAGCAGGATTTGAACTTCCAAGCTACTGATTACAAGCTGAGCACAAACAATTTGTATTACCCTGGGCTCTTGTACTTCTGGTTGTTGGTGCTAGGCACCATGGCGGCAATGCCAACCACAGCAGCCTTATACACAGCAGAAAGAAGCATCGCCCAGGCCTGCTGGGTCCTCACAGAAGCATCGCCCAGGCCTGCTGGGTCCTCACAGCTGTTACTCCGCTTGAGTCCATTGTGGCAGCCACTGTAGCAGTGCATCTGCTTGAGGGCCTTCCTCTTTTTAGATGCCCTCTACCGAGGCTAGTGTCCTACTCCAGGTCTCTCCTAACAGCATGTCCAAACGATGGAAGATGAAGTCTTGCCAGCCTTGCCTCTAACGACACTCTGTTCATACTTCTTCCAGGACAGATTGGTCTGTTCTTTCAGCAGTCCATGATACTTTCACTATTTTTCTCCAGCATCACAGTTCAAGGGCATCAATGCTTCTTCATCTTCCTTATTCAATGGTCAACTTTCACATACATTTGAAGTAATTGAAAATACCATGGCTTGAGTTAGGTGCTTCTTAGGCCTCAATGTAACCCCCTTGCTTTTCAATACTATTAAGAAGTCTTGTGCAGTAGATTTACCTAATGAAAAGCTTTCGATCTCTTAATTGTTGCTTTCATGAACATTGGTTGTGGATTAAAGGAAAACAAAATTCTTGACAACTTCAATATTTCCTTCATTGATCATGATGCCACCTATTGGTCCCATTGTGTGAGGATTTTGGTCTTCTTTACATTGAGTTGTAATCCATACTGATTATTGAAATCCTTGATCTTCATGAAAAAGAGCTTCAAGTTCTCAATGTCAGCAAGTAAGATTGTGCAATTTGCATATCATAGCTTATTAATAAACCTTCCTCCTGGATTCTTCTTCATGTATTCCAGCTTCTCTGGTGATTATTCAGCATACAAAGTGAGTAAATATGGTGACAGAATTCAACCCTGGAATTCTGGTAGGGTACTCCAAAATAATGTATTTAATAGTTTTCGCAATGTCTTCCAATTAATGAGCTCACTCACTGCGATTGAGTAGATTCGGGCCCATAGCAATCCTATATGACAGGGTAGAACTGCCCTTGTGTGTGTGCTAGACTGTAACTCTTTACAGATCAGAAAACCTTATCTTTCAAACAAATGGCCTTGTGGCTAACAGCCCAGCGTGTAACAATTTACAGCACCAGGGCTCCTTGAATTAGTGAGAAGACTCAAGAGGCATTCTTTCTTCCTTTCTTTTATTTTTATTTTTTTAAGTCAAAATTCAAAGGAATTGTGTGAACAAGTAGAATGTGATCACAACAAGCAAAGTGACCACATATTGGGAGTGAAGCTCCGGTCCCTTCTTAATTTTGTTGGCTTATTGCCTTCTTAATCTTTACCCCAATAGTAACTAATTCACAGGCCCCTGGGCCCCACAATAAGGGAACAGACAGTTCACTGGATTGTTCACACTCGAGATGATCAAGAACTTAACTATGTAGTCATCATTTTATCTTATTAAGAAGACCCAATAAAGCAACTCTAGAAATAAAAATACCTAGAAGCCCAAATATTACTTATTGTTTTGTATCATTATTTTTTATGTGTTGTTTTGGTCAATCCTAGTTTTTGTTGTCTTAACAGTAGTGCATGAGTTGTACATTGAACTAAAAGCCATCAGGTCTGTGATTCAAGCCTACCATCTACTCGTGGGAGAAAGAAGAGGTTCTATGCTTCTGAGATATTTAGTCTCAGAAACCTCAAAGAGAGTTTTATTCTGTTCGGTGGTGCCACAACATGCCAGAGTCAACTGTTCTTAGGTTCGAACCCATTGTTGTAGCCATTGTGTCCATCTCTGTCACGGAAGGACTTCCTCTTCTTGATGCCTCTCCACTTTGCCAGACATGATATCCTTCTCATGGGGCCTCCTCTCCTGACAACATGGTTAAAGTATGCGAGACGAGTCTTGTCATCCTGCCTCTAAGGAGCATTCTGGCTGCATTTCTTTCAAGACAGGTCTGTTTGTTCCTTTGGCAGGCCATGGTACTTTCAATATTCTCCACCAACACCATAATTCTAATGAATTGATTTTTCTTCAGTCTCCCTTATTCACTGTTCTACTTTCACATGTACAGAAAGCAATTTGCAATATGGTTTTGCTCAGGTACAGCGAAGTCTTTAAAATAACATCCACAGGCTATAAAATCCACAGGGGCAGTTCTACCCTGTCCTATGGGGTAACTAAGAGTCAGAATTGACTCCATGGTGGTAAGTTTTTGAGACTTCACTGCTCAGCCCTTCTGCTCCTCTTTCTGTCATTCATTAGGCTATTTTGCAGTGCCCGTTCTCTCTGTGGAGTCACATGATTGTTCAGTTAAGGATTATTTGTTGATCTCTTCTGGGCAAAGTTTCAAAACCACATGAAAGAGTAGGACATTTTCTTTACCCTCAAAGAGCTCCAAACGGTCGCCTTCATATTGGAAGGAATTCCATATTACCTCTAGTTAGGGAAGAACACTCTCTAGTTTGTGGATGATGAGCTGCTGCAGTGTGGAAAGAAGAAACACTAGAATGTTGCTTAATATTTTTATTCAGAGAAATAAAATAAATTATGTACAAAGTCACATTAGTGTATTCATTTCTATCAACTTTCAAGGAGATAGATAAATAGATAGATAGATAATTAGATAAATAGATGATGGATAGATGATAGATAGATAGATAGATAGATAGATAGATAGATAGATAGATATCCTCCTAGAGGATAGCATACTGATGCATCAACAGCAGCACCCTCATTTGCTTTCATAGTATTGTAATATCTTATAGCTTACATTTATCCTATTAAATAGATTTATAAATTACACTCTCTAGTTTTAACTAAACGAATCCCTAAACATATGCAATTGGTATTAAATGCCAATTGAATAGTCATTCTGTATTAACTTTTGCTATTATTTCATTCTGGTATAATAATACCAGTATGAAGTGACCACAAAAATTAATAGAAGTGGCAATGTATAATTATTTTATTTTATTATTTTTAATAATAAAATATTATTTCATGTGCATATTATTTTTGTGTTATAAAGGGAAAAAATCAATGTGACCAAGTGTCCCAAGCAGTTACAAGAAATTTTAGCAATTATTAAGCTGATCACTTGAAATATGGGTATGTAGCCACTCTTTTATTTACATTTTATTAGGGGCTCATACAACTCTTATCACAATCCATACATATACCTACATCAATTGTATAAAGCACACCTGTACATTCTTTGCCCTAATCATTTTCAAAGCATTTGCTCTCCACTTAAGCCCTTTGCATCAAGTCCTCTTTTTTTCCCTTCCCTCCCCGCTCCCCTCATGAGCCCTTGATAATTTATAGATTATTATTTTGTCATATCTTGCCCTATCCATCCGGCGTCTCCCTTCACCCCCTTCTCTGTTGTCTGTCTCCCAGGGAGGAGGTCACATGTAGATCCTTGTAATCGGTTCCCCCTTTCCAACCCACTCACCCTCTACTCTCCCAGTATCACCCCTCACACCCCTGGTCCTGAAGGTATCCACCCTGGATTCCCTGTGCCTCCAGCTCCTATCTGCACCAGTGTACAACCTTTGCTCTATCCAGACTTGCAAGGTTGCAAGGTAGAATTTGGATCATGGTAGTGGCAGGGGGGAGGGGGGGCAGTCAGTTGGGGAGGAAGCATTTAGAAACTGGAGGAAAGCTCTATTCTTCATCAGTGGGGTATGTAGCCAGTCTTAATGGCTATCACTAGTTATACCCCCTAGTGAATTCCTTAGAAGGGTGTGGGATTATAAAGAGATTTTTCCTCAGCTTTGTCTCCCCCAAAGATATGATCAACATGAGAGGCTATTTGCCAGCATATGGTGGGAGGTCAGCTGCTTAAAGACATCCTCCCTGAAGGCAGTGAGTTGCCAGACTACTGTCTGGGCCCACCACAGGTAGGCCCCACTCCTTGCTGTTAAGGACAATGGACTACTTCTCCCTAAAAGCTTGTGATCACTAGTCTGGTCCCTGGAGGTGGGGTTTACACCCTATTGATAATGGTTCCTATGGAGATCCAGAGACCAGGTCAAACTTGCTCAGTGTACATCCAAAGTTAAGCTGCCATCTGAATCTAGAATCCGCCCTTCTTGTCACATGTGTGTCCCCAATCCCTCCTCTTCCAATTGCGTGTACATCCCTCGATTTCCCCTTCTCTTTGCTGTAAAACCTATAGTGCAAACTCTTCCTGTGACATATGTCTTTACATGTAATTAGTGGGCTTACACTCCCCTCACAGGTATATAGGCCTGGGTCAGCAATAAGAGCTCTCTCTCTGGCTCCCCTCCTGGCCTCTCATAGGTTCCCCTCCCCCTTCCCATCCTCCTTCCCCGGTTCCTTTTCCCTTTGTCCTCCTTCCCCTCCCCCTCTCTCCACATGGACCACCAAGCAGGGCTGAGGGGAGCATGCTACTATGAAATATGTCTGACTCCATTATTTTGATCTCTCTTCTATCTCTCATGCTCTCTAGGACTTTACTACAATCTTTATCTATCTCAATCATACAGTTGAGTCTATCGAACCCACGATTAATTGTTGGGGGCTGGCATTTTCCCCCACAGAAGAGGGCTTCAAAATGTTTGTGGAAAATGAAGTTGAAAGTTAATAGAATTTTTCTTTAAAATGTTTAAAGCCCCCTTACAGAATGTATGAAGAATTAAATTTGTTTATATCGGGGTGTATTCTCAAAAAATTAATGACATGGATTTGTACTAAAAAAGATGACAGACTAAAACTCTAATCACTCACACTTTCCCTCTGATTTCATTGAAGCAGAATTGGAATGCAGTCACTTATTTCCTCAACTATCTTCATAGAGAAATTGTAAATGGAGTTTCCATGTGGTACAAAGGATCTCTCAAATGTTCCAAGTACAAGACTGAGCCCCCTTGATTAATCTGCCTCTTGAACCAATAGTTACCTGTCTACCATGTGTTCGTGTGCCGTCTCTAGAGCACAATCGTGTATACATATCTAATACAGATGAACAACTCTTGATTTTTGTGAGGATTACTCCTGTCGTGTCTCACCAATACTGCCTCCTGCTAAAGTAAAAATATATCTTGTTCTATGGTCTCTTCCTATTTGTACTTCAAAGGAATATCAGTCGGTCCATAAGTAGGGCTGGTTTACTCTTTCCCTTAATCAATATTTAATGACTACTGCAGGTGTAAGTCATATAGCAGCGAGTAAGGAAGACATGGTTCTCGCCTTGCTCAGCTCGTGACTTATCGAGGCCCAGCGCTACATGTGATTAGCTGACCATGTAATGATTGCAGTGTTTCAGGTCAGTGTCTGCACCTGGGCACTACTGGCATTGGGAGCCATATAACTCACCAGCATTGTTGTATGACGTCCTTTGCACTGTGTGATGTTTAGCAGCATCTCTGGTCTTCTCTGACTGCATGCTAGTAGTCCTCCTTCCTCCAGGTGTAATTGTATCCAGAGAACCACTGTTTTGCCTGTCACGAAGGAAAGAAAGCAGTAGGATACTACAGTAGTAAATGCTGGGTGAGGGGGGTTACATAAAGTATCTGAGAAAGTCACTCGGAGGAGGATATATCTAAACTGACATCTGAAAAATGAGAAGAAGCTAATCTTTTAGGTTTTAGCAATAGCAATCACCAGAATCCTGAGTCCTGAGCTTTACAGTTTCCAGAAACTGATTCATGGCTTGAGTTACTAACATACAGAGGCAAAGTATAACATGGAAAATGTAAGCAAAGACCACAATCCCCAAGGTCTTGTCACCCATGGTGAGAATCAGTACAGAGGGAGAAAAATCTTAATCCTGACAACATTCTGTGTTCATTCCGTGGGTTAAAAATAAAACGATGCATGATTCATGCAATAATATTGGTAAATACTATTATTACTTATCTCTCTAATAAATGAATTCACCTTTGAAAGTGTAACAAAAAGAACTTGCCACACACATGTCTAAGCATAGATTTTGCTTTCGGGGAGAAGGACGGGCTGTGGGATATAGTCCCTTGAGGCAGACAGATGATGGCATTTTATTGTTGGCTATGAAGGAAATTCGGACTCATTGCGTTATGAATAGGGAGTAAGAATCTCTCTCTCTCTCTCTGCTGATTCTCTCCCCTTTTGTTTTTTGTAAGAGAAAAGATAACTCAAGTATACCCAAGGAAAATTCCCTGATATCAGATCAGGGTCTTCATCTCTGTAAAGGGTGTTACATTCCCCTCTAATCCCCTGAAAGCAGATAAGGGCTGAGCACATGGGGCCGAGGCCTCAAGGGCACCATGACATCACTGCATAACTGCCATACCCCTGGCAATCATGGCCTAGCCAAGTTGATACATTTTTTTTTTGGTTGGGACCGGTGGGGAGGTCACAAATCAATTCTTGATACAATCTTTTGTGTGGATTACTTAGATTTGAGTTTGAGATAATAAACACCCCCACATTGCCTTTCATAATTCAATGTCTTTATCAGAATCTAAGGTGAAACTGGCAGGTGTCTTTCAACCGGTATCCAGCCAAAGATATATCCAGGAGCAATTTGCTGAAAAGAAATAAGAAACTTTCTCTTCTGCCAAACTTCCTTATTCCTGCTGCTCTTGAAAGCTATTTCTACAGGAAGAAAAATCTTTAAACACAGATATAAAAAGCAACAGTTGCCTCTGTTCAAGTTCCCATCACATGTGACCTGATTTTTCAATCCTCTGTGATGTCTGCACCCTTGTTTCTCAGCTAGAGCCAAGGCATACTGCTTTCAAGTGTCCCCCTCTCTGTCTGTTTGCAAACCATACCAGTTTGCCCATTAGGCAGGCATCTGGCAAGGAGACTGCGGCACAGTCTCCTTACAGAGCCTCAGCCTGAAATGGGCCAAGCTGTGGCCTGTCAGAACTCATCTGAAGATGCGGAGGTCAGTGTCGGGTGGGATAAATGGACTTGTTTCTGACACTAGGAGCAAACAGAAAACATTTTGGGGACAATGAGTGTCCTGGGGCTGTTACTATTTTTGGAGAAGAAGGGCAAAGAATACAGCAGTCTATCATCTGCCCTTGGAAAGCGATTGCAAGGGGAAACATTAGAGTGTGTCTTACAGAGGACTGCGTATGTAATTGATAACTGAACACTAGGACCTAATGACTAAAATAACTGAAACTACCACCAAATTAATGTACATTCCTTCTTCAAATCTTTGCAAAAGGTATTTTTAAAAGATCAACTTTGTAAGAAACAAGATCATCCTGACTATTCTGTTATTTAACTTGTCTTTTGATTTAGTAGTTTCTTGAAATTACATTTTAACAGTTTGGACACAACTGATACTTTCTGTAAGGATATTTCCAGACTCAAGAATGAAGAAAATTCTGTAGCTTTTCTTTTTGTTAAGAAAAATTATTAATCCTGAAGTTACTTAAATTTAAGATGATCTCTTAGGTAGTATTAACACTAATAAAACATTACTAGCATGTGTTTATTATTCCTGAAAGTTGTTCTTGTTGTAAGTTGCTGTCTCATAGCAACATTACTTATAACAAATAAAACACTGAGTAGCCATGCTATGTCTTTACAACCCTGCCACGATTGCACACAGTATTGCAGCCACTGAGTCCTTACGTTTCATTGAAGGTCTTTTGTTGTTGTTGTTAATTTTCTACTTTACCTAGCATGCTGTCCTTCTTGAGGAACTGCTCCCTCCTGATAAAATTTCTAAAATAAGCAAGAATAGGTCTCTCTATCCTGCTTCCTCCAAGGGGCGTTCTGGTTGCACTTCTTCCGAGACAGAGTTGCTCATCCCTCTGGCAGGTCAGGGGACATTCAACACCCGTGGCAAACACCATAATCCAAGACCAGCAATTCCACTGTGCACATCTACTACCAAGGATTGGCTGGCTATTGTATGGAGTAATGGGGATGACTGAGCTACATTTCTCTCATCTTTTTATTTCTCACAGTCTAGCCCAGTCATGCTCTCTTATCTGGTCACAAGGATCCAAGAGAGTCGGGAGAAGCCTTGGATGAAGATTTCCACATGATGGTCACTCTCTACTACTGTTGGCGCAAGGTGAGCGATTAAGTCCTATTTTCATTCATTGTGTTGGGTTGTAGACTCTGTGACTTACTTGATGGGAAACACCACAAGGTGACATTGCAAAGAGTAAAGATTCAGAGCATGAAGGATCCCAAGTGGCAATATAGCTAAATTCTTGATTGCTGACAAAAAAAAAAGTGAGTTATTCAAAGCCACCAGAAGGTCTGTGGAAAACACACACCACCACCACCTTTGGACTTTCTCACTTGAAAAAAAGGTAATCTAGGAAAACCTATTGATTGTTCTGGGTTATGGATCCTTATGAGCCAGAATCAGTTCAACACCAAGCAACAAGAGAGAAGGGATGCCATTTTTGCAATCTAACTCACTTCTAAAAAATTTTTTAAGACTCACTGCCTCCTAGACAGTGCAGACTCATAAGGACTGTATAGGATCAAGTAGAACTGTCCCCTGTGAGTTTCAGAGACTGTAACTCTTTACAAGTTAAGAAAGCTTCATTCCCTCATGGAGCTACTGGTGGTTTCAAACCACTGTCCTTGGAGATTGCATAGCAATGCATGACCACTACACTACATATTATATAATAGGCCATTTACATACACCTTCACTATTTTTTTCCAAATGCAAAAATATATATATTTATGTTGAAATTTTCATCCTCTGGGTCTTTGGAAATGACTAGGGGGGGGGGGCAAAGGGAATCTTTCCTAAACCAAAAAACACCCCAATTCTTCCAGGGGAGGGCAGCACTTGGACCTCGCTTTTATTCTGTGCCCCCCGCCCCCCAATCCCACTATTTTCACCCCACTGCCTCCCAGGCTGCCTGTGACTCAGTTGCAGAGCCGCGCCCACCCGGCTGGGGAAAGTCGCTACACCTTCACTATTTTTAGGGAACTCTGGTGGCACAGTGGTTATGCGATGGACTACTAAACTTAAAATCAGCAGTTCCAAACCACTAGCTGCTCTGCAAGAGAAAGATGGGTTTTTCTCTATCTACAAAAAATTATGGTCTCAGAAACCCAAAGAGGCAGTCCTACCCTGTCCCATAAGGACTCTATGAGTCAGCATCTACTCAGGGCAGTGAATTTGGTTTTCACTCTTTTTTAAATTGAAGTGACAATTTAATTGAGGTAAAATTCACAAAAAATAATATTTACCAATTTTATCCATATATATTATTCAGTGATATTTAATACATTACCAATGTTGTATAACCATTACATCTATAATTTCCATAATTTTTATCTGCTCAGAAGAAAATATGCTACCCAGTAAGTACAACTTTCCCTGTATTCCCTTGGAAATTCCCATTCTGCTTTATGTCTCTTTTGATTATTCTAAGATAACTTATATAAATATAATCATACAATAGAGGGACCCTTGAGCCTTTTTTCTTTGACTTAGTATAATGTCATCAAGGTTCATCTATGTGTAGGATGTCTCAATATTTATTAGTTTTTATAGCTTATTAATATTGAATTCCATTTTATACTATCATTTGTTAAGTTGTTCATTTATCAATGGACACTTGAGTTATTTCCATTATATTTTGTTTTTGTTGTGATGGTAGAAAATACACATGACAGAATATACACCAATTCAATAATTTCTACATGTGTAATTCAGTGGCATTTGTTACAGATTTCAACTATTCTCATTTTCCTTTTTCAAATTAGCCTCCTATTTAGACTTTTGAGTTGCTACTGTCTATTTTCTATAATATAGATACTCTCTAAAAGGTCATAGAGATAAGGACAAACACTCTTTACCAATGAAGTTAAATTGTTATTTGGTGGATAGAAGACTGTAGCAGATATTTTAAGCTTAGGTTTAAAAATTATCTTGGGGCAACAGTTTTGGGATTCATCAAGAATCAAGAGCTCCAGAATATCTGAATTCTAAGAGAAGGTTAAATTGTGTTCTGTATTTTTGCTCCACTTGATTGGGATGCTTCAATGGAATAATTGATCAAGAAAACAATCAACAATAGAAACTGGGTACCATCTATTCTTTCTGGTCTCGAGTCAATTAGCTGGTCTCTTTGGAGGCAATTAGCTACGCATTACATTTACTCCTTCTAGTCGACATGCTTCTGTACCAGCTGTTGCTCCAGGAAATGAGAGCAAATGTTTTGCTTTGGATGGCAGACTGGAATCTTCTAAGATCCCAGCCACTGTACAACCAACTGGGTGGTAGAAAGGAAGCACTAAAAACAATACTAAGCCAATTAACTGTGCACCACTGAAATATGATCCTGCGTCTTCATGGCAAGAAAGTCAATATCATGATGGGTTTGACTTTTTGTCTCAACAGGTGCTTTTGTTGTTATTGTAAATACATGCACATGATAGATCATACTTCTTTTTACAATTGTGAATAATGCTGTTATAACCAGAGATGTACAAGCATTTCATTGTGTGCATGCCTTCAGATCTTCTGAGAGTATAACTGGGAGTGAAATTGTGAGGTAACAGTCTCAACTTTTCTGCCAGTTTCTTGCACTGTGATGGCTTGTGGCTTGCTATGATGCTACAAGGTATGCCACTGGTGTTTCGACTATCAGTAGAATTGCTTTAGTGAATAGGCTTTTAGAGAGGTTCCAGAGTAGGAAGAAGAAAGAGGTAATGATTTCTAAAAAAATTTAAAATAGCCACAGAAAACTTATTAATGGCAGCAGAACTCTGTTTGTGGCTGTTGTGCCACTATGTCAATCCATCTTGTCAGGGGCCTACCTCTTTTTCACTGTCCCTCCACTTTACCAAGCAGGATGATGTCCTTCTCCAGGGTCAGGTCTCCTGATGACGTGTCCAAAGCACACATGGCAATGTCTCACTATTCTCATTTCTAAGGAGCATTCTGCCTGTACTTCTTCCAAGACAGATTTGTTTCTTCTTTTGGCAATCAATGATACTTTGAATATTCCTCACCAACACCATAATGCAGCCCCATTGATTCTTATTCAGTCTTCCTGATTCAGTGTCCAATTTCACATGCATATGCAGCAATTCAAAATACCATGACATTGGTCAAGTGCACCTTGGACCTCAATGTAACATCCTTGATTATCAGCACTTCAAAGTGGTCCTGTCCAGGAGATTTATCCCATGCCACGTGTTCTTTTTTCTCTGACTCCTGTTTTCACAATATTGGTTGTGGATCCAAGTAAAATGAAGTCCTTGGCAACTTATTTTTGTCCTCGATTTATAGTAATATTACCTATTGGTCCAGTTGTAAAGATTTTTATTTTCTTTATTTTGAACTGCACTCCATACTGAAGGCTAACATTCCTGATACTCATTAGTCAGTGCTTGAAGTCTTCCTTACTTGCAGCAAGTAAAGTTGTGTCATCTGCCTATCGCAGTTTGTTAATAAATATCCCTCCAATTCTTGTACTGCCTTTTTCTTCATGGCATCCAACTTCTCTGATTCTTTGCTCAGCTTACAGATTGAATGAGTATGCTGACAGGATGCAACCCTGATGCACAGCATTGCTGATTTTAAACAATGTCGTCTCTCCTATTCTGATTGAACCAATGCTTCTTGATCCATGTAGCCAAGGCAGTGAAAGAAATGATGAAGTCGATGAGCTGAATATAAAATTTCAAAAGGCAGCTCATGAAGACAAAGTAAAATACCGAAATGTGCAAAGACGTACAATTAGAAAACAAAAAAGGTAGGGCACATTCAGCATTTCTTAAATGGAAGGAAACTCAACAGCAACAAAAAAATCTAAGCCTCGTAATAGTGAGGTTGTAATAATGAAAGATTCTAGAGACAAAATATTGAATGATGTGAGAAGCAACAAAGAAGATGGAAACAATAGACAGAGTGTCACAAAGAACTAGTCGGCATTGGACCATTTCAAGAGGTAGCCTATGAGCAAGAGCCAACAGCACTGGAGGAAAATTGTCAAGCTGCACTAAAAGAATTATCCAAAAATAAAGCTCTGGTAATCAATGGAATACCGATTGATGTGTTTACACAAGCTGATGAAGCACTTGAAGCATTCACTCCAAATTCCAGAATTTGCAAGACAGCTACTTGGCCAACTGTCTGGAAGAGATCTATATTTGCGCCCGTTCCAAAGGAAGGTGGCCCAACAACACCGCATAATAGAAGGATATCACTGATGTCGCATGTGTGAAAAATCTTCCTGAAAATCATCCATCCAACAATGTTTGCAGCACTACATTGAGTAGGAGCTTCCAGAGGTTCAAGCCTCTTCAGAAGGAAACTTGGAACAAAGGACATCATTGCTAATGTCAGACAGATCTTGGTTGAAAACAGACAATACCAGAAAGATATTTACTTGTGCTTCTTTGATTATGCCAATGTATCTGACTGTGTGGATCATAACAAACGATGGATATTCTTGAGAAGAATGGGAATCCCAGAACTCTGTGTTCTTGTGGAACCTGAATATGATCAAAGGGAAGTTATGTCAACAGAATAAGGGGATACTGCATTAAATGGTGTAATGTCAGAAATTGTGTGTTTCAAGGTTGCATCCTTTCACCCTAATTATTCAATCTGTATGCCAAGCAAATGATCTGAGATGCTGAACTGTATGAAGAAGATTTCAATATGAGAATTGAAGGAAGGCCCATTCATTAACAATCTTTGATATGCAGAGAATACAACTTTACTTGTTCAAAGTTAGAAGGATACTCCAGGCACTTGTGGATGAATATCAAGGATTTAAGTCTTCGGGACAAATTACAACCCAAAATAAAGAAGAGAAGAATACTCACAACTGAGACAACAGGCAAAATCATGGTCAATGTAGAAACCATTGAAGTTGTCAAGAATTTCATCTTGTTTTAATCTACAATCAATGCTCATGGAACCACCAGTTAAGAAATGAACAGACGCATTTCTCTGGGTAAGTCTGCACACATGACCTTTTTAAAGTATGGAAAAACAAAGATGTTACTTTCAGGACTGAGCTACACATGATAGAAGCCATGATGTTTCCACGTATGCATTTATATAAAAGGATGTATAATGATGATGGAAGAAATGCAAAAATCTATGCTTTTGAACTACGGTATTAACAAAGAATAGAAAATTCCAGAATGCTCATTAGAAGTAAGGAATGTGAGACTTCATCTCACATATTTTGGACATGCTATAAGGAGAGACCAGTCCCTGCAAAAGGACACTATGCTTGGTAAATCCTAGACAAGATGAGTTGATACAGGGGCTTCAACAGTGGGATCAAACACAAGAGTAAGGTGTGAAAATGACCCAAGACCAAACAGTATTGTGTTCTGTCTCAGATCCAAGGCCCCTAACAACAAAAATATAAAAGTAAAATTTTGATTAATTAAAGATAATTAAAGTTCAGTTGTAGCAGTACATCAGGACATGGATTGAGCTATTTTACTACTGATGCTAGAACTATCTTGAATGAAAGCAGAAAATACCAGAGAGGTTTGCTTGTGTTTCATCGTTTCATGCAAGACATTCAATTGTGTAGATTATAGCAAATTATGGATAACATTTTGAAGAATAGGAATTCCAGAACACTTACTTGAGCTTATGCAGAATCTGTAGATAGACAAAGAGGCAGCCAATAGAATAGAACAAGGGGATGCTGCCTTGTTTAACATGGGAACATGTGTGCATCAAGGTTGAATCTTTTCACCCCACTTTTCAATCTATATACTGAGCAAATAATCTGAAATGCTGGGCTCTATGAAAAATGAAGCAGGAGGGTTGAAAAAAGGCTAGCTTTTTTTTTTACCAACCTTTGATATGCAGATGACATAACCTTGCTTGCTAAAAGCCTAGAGGATTGTAAGTATTTGATTATGAAGATCAAACACTATGAATTACAACTCAATGTAAAGAAGACCAAAATCCACACAATAGTCAACATCATAATAAATGGATAAATCATTAATTTACCAAGGATTCCATTTTCTTTAGATCCACAATCAATGTCATGGAAGTGGCCATCTAGAAATCAAGAACACATTGTATTGGCCAAATGGCTTCTTTAAACTGTAAATAAGCAAAGGTATTATTTTGTGGACAAAGGCAGTCTAGACCTAAACCAGGGCATTTTCATGCCCCTCATATGCAGGAAAGAGCTGGGCAGTCGTAAGCAAACAAAAGAATTGATGCATTTGAATTACGGTTTAATGAAGAATATTGAAAATACCATGGACTTCCAGAATAACAAATATATTTGTACAACCAGATTGTTCCTTAGAACATGGAAAGCCAGACTTGGTGCCAGATACCTTGGATGTGGTATCAGGAGATTCCCTGGAAGAACACATCCTGCTTGGTAAAGGGCAGAATCAGTAAAACAGGAATAGCCTTGTCAAGATAGATTCACAATGTGGCTACAATAATGGACTCAATTATAACAACTGTGAGGATGACAAGATTAGGCAGGGCTTCCCTCTGTTGTACACAAGATCATGACTAGTAGGGGTTGACTCCAGGGTATCAAACCACAATATAACCAAGTAATTCTATCTTTCACTTACTAAAAGCTGCTGTCTCCTAAAATAGCACCCACTTTAGAGTCCTACCAGCAATATATGAATGTTTCAATTTCACCACAGTTTTACTATCAGTTGTTAATTATATATTGGCTGCACACCTCCGTGATACTAACGCCGAGGATAAACGGGTGCATAAGCAAATGTGGTGAAGAAAGTTGATGGTGCCTGACTATCAAAAGAGATAGTGTCTGGGGTCTTAAAGGCTTGAAGGTGAACAAGCGGCCATCTAGCTCAGAAGCAACAAAGCCCACATGGAAGAAGCACACCAGCCTGTGCGATCACGAGGTGCCAAAGGGATCAGGTGTAAGGCATCACCCCCCCCAAAATATCATAGTGAATAAAGGGGGAAATGAAGAGTGGAGACTCAAAGCCCATTTGTTGGCCACTGGAGATCCCTTCACAGAGGGGTCTAGGGGAGGAGATGAGTCAGTCAGGGTGCAATGTAGTACCGATGAAGAATACAGCTTTCCCCCAGATCCTAAATGCTTCCTCCCCCTCAACTACCATGATCCGAATTCTACCTTGCAAGACTGGAAAGAGCAGAGGTTGTACACTGGTGCATATAGGAGCTGGAGGCACAGGGAATCCAGGGTGGATGATACCTTCAGGACCAGGGGTGTGAGGGGCGATACTGGGAGGTTAGAGGGTGAGTGGGATGGAAAGGGTGAACTGATTACAAGGATCTACATGTGACCTCCTCCCTGGGGGACAGACAACAGAGAAGGGGGTGAAGGGAGATGCTGGATAGGGCAAGATATGACAAATAATAATCTATAAATTATCAAGGGCTCACGAGGGAGTGGGGAGCAGGGAGGGAGGGGAAAAAAAAGAGGACCTGATGCAAAGGGCTTAAGTGGAGAGCAAATGCTTTGAACATGATTAGAGCAAAGAATGTACAGATGTGCTTTATACAATTGATGTATGTATATGTATGGGTTGTGATAAGAGTTGTATGAGCCCCTAATAAAATGTTTTTAAAAATTACAAAAAGAATATAAGTATAGGCATCATCTAAAAACTAAACCGAGCCCATTGTCATTGAGTCAATTCTGACTCACAGAGATGCTGTAGGACCGAGAAGAAGTGCTGCTGTTGGTTTCCAAGGCTGTCAACTGTGACAGGAGTAGAAAGCCTCCTATTTCTCCTGCAGAGCAGCGGATGGTTTCAAACTGCTGACATTATGGCTAGCAGCCCAACCACTATGCAACCAGTGATCTTTAGACATCCTAGTGGATATAATGTGGTATCCCATTGGGGTTTCTCTTTGAATTCTTTTGTGGCTAATGACATGGAATATTTACTTATGAGGTTGTGGGCTAGTTGTCTACCTTGTTTGGAAAAATGTCTGTAAAATTCCTTTCCATTTTTGCATTGTGATGTTTGTCCTTTAGTGTTTGAGATGTACAGGATTTTTAAAATATTGAATTCTTTCCTCACATATGCTTTCTCATTGTCACAAGTATTTACAAAATTACCATGTTAAGTGTAATTTTCTCATTAATAGTTTCCCCAAAACTTACATTAAAGAGATCATGTAATTTGTCTGAAGTCATAAATGGTAAATAGACAAACTCTGTCTTAGAACAGGTTTGACTGGCTACTACAAATTTTTAATTTTAAAAACAATTCCTAGTAAAAAATTTCTGTTAAGCTCTAAATGTTTAAAAACCTATTAGCAAATTCTAGCATCATTTTTCTCTTTATGCATTTTGTTCAAAATCTCATTGGATTTAATTGCTATGTCTACTTAATTTACTTCACTTTTTTCTAAGTAAAAGAAATTGATCAAGTTTGCTATAGTCTAAAATAAAACTTGTTAGTCTTTTTAAGCAAAACTACAAAAGTCATCTGTGCTTTGGATTTATTTCCACTTAAAATATTTCTTATCTACTCTACATATATATCCCAGCGACAAGGCTGGAAGTTGGAAGGGGGAATGAGATCGTCCAAAGACCATCAAAGATTATTAGGAGGATAAGAGCAACTCTTTGAGTAGACTGATGTAGATGCCTCGTTTTAATGGCTCCTGTATCTTGATTCAATCCTGGGAAACACCTTCAGAATAAGTGCACATGGCACAGCTGAAAGAACCATGTCCTACAAATGAGAACATTTACAACCCAAAGCCCCTTGAATGCCTCACTAGTTGTTTCAGATTAGTTTGTCATTTACTTCTCTTATTCAGACCTTATTCTTCATCTAAGACTGTATGGCTTAAAGTTTAAAGAAACCTAGAGATAAAATATTCCAACATTATAATTCACTGTATTAGGGTACCTGAGGGTGGTGATTTATAAGCTGACATTTAGCTCAATATGCTAAAGGAAAGTTTAACATTTTTCAAACTTTTCAAGGAAACCTATATTACTAAGAATAGGAAGAAGACATGTGCTCATTAATACATTTAAAAAAATCATTTTATTGGGGGTTCGTACAACTCTTATCACAATCCATCCATCCATCCATTGTGTCAAACATATTTGTACATTTGTTGCCATCATCATTCTCAAAACATTTGCTTTCTACTTGGGCCCTTGGTATCAGCTCCTCATTTCCCCCCTCCCTCTCCTCTTCCTCCTCCCAGATGAACCCTTGATAATTTATAAATTATTATAATTTTGTCCTGTCTTACACTGTCTGATGTCTCCCTTTACCCACTTTTCTGTTCTTCATCTCCCAGGGAGGAGGTCGCATGTAGATCCTTGTAATCGGTTCCCCCTTTCCAATCCACCCTCCCTCTACCCTCCCAGTATCGCCACTCTCAGCACTGGTCCTGAAGGGATCATCTGTCCTAGATTCCCTGTTTCCAGTTCCTCTCTGTACCAATGTACATCCACTGGTCTAGCCAGATTTGTAAGATAGAATTGGAATTATGATAGTGGAGGGGGAGGAAGCATTTAGGAACTAAAGGAAAGTTGTATGTTTCATCATTGCTAACCTGAACCCTGACTGGCTCATCTCTTCCCCTCGACCCTTCTGTAAGGGAATGTCCAGTTGCCTACAGATGGGTCTTGGGTCCCCAATCTGTACTCCCCCTCATTCACAATGATTAGATTTTTTCTTCTTTGATGCCTGATAACTGATCCCTTCGATACCTCATGATCACAAAAGCTGGTGTATTTCTTCCATGTGGGCTTTGTTGCTTCCGAGCTAGACGGCCACTTGTATACTTTCAAGCCTTTAATATCCCAAACACTAACTATATCTTTTGGTAGCCAGGCACCATCAGCTTTCTTCACCACTTGTGCTTATGCATCCACTTGTCTTCAGCAATCGTATTGGGAAGGTGAGCAAACAATGATATGATTTATTGTTCTTGGATACCTGATAACTGATCCCTTCAGCAACTCATGATCACACAGGCTGATATGCTTCTTCCATGTGGGTTTTGTTGCTTCTGTATTACATTGCTGCTTGTTTATCTTCAAGTCTTTAAGACCCTTGACACTATATCTTTTGATAACAAGGCACCATCAGTTTTCTTCACCACATTTGCTTATGCACCCACTTTTTCTTCAGTGATTGTGTCAGGAAGGTGAGCATCAAGGAATGCCAGTTTATTAGGAAAACGTATTCTTTCATTGAGGAAGTACTTGAGTGGAGTTCCAATGTCCATCTGCTACCCTAATACTAAATCTATAAATACATGCACATAGATCTATTTCTCCATCATCATATAGTAATATATTTACATATGTACGTGTCTTTATTTTGAACTCTATAAATGCCCTTTCCCTCCTAGTTATTTCCTCTATTTCCTTTTACTTTCCTCTTGTCCTAGTATTATGCTCAGCCTTCATATGGGTTTCAGTAATTCCTCTCAGTTACATTACCCTTGATCAAGCCCTACCAGGCCTCCTACACCCTCCTTGCCACCGGTTTTTTCAAAAATTGTTTTCTTAGGGACTCATAAAACTCTTATCACAATCCATACATACATCAATTGTGTAAAACACATTTGTACATTCATTGTCCTCATCATTCTCAAAACATTTGCTTTCCACTTAAGCCCCTGGGATCAGCTCCTCATTTTCCCCCCTCCCTCCCCACTCCCTGCTCCCTCATGAACCCTTGATAATTATTTTGTCATGTCTTATACTGTCTGACATCTTCCTTCACCCACTTTTCTGTTGTTCATCCCCCAGGGAGGAGGTCGCATGAAGATCCTTGTAATCGGATCCCCCTTTCTAACACACCCTCCCTCTACCCTCCCAGTATCACCACTCACACCACTTGTCATGAAGGGATCACCCACTCTGGATTTCCTGTGTTTCTGGTTGCTATCTGTACCAGTATCCATCCTCTGCTCTGGTTGCTATCTGTACCAGTATCCATCCTCTGCCAGACATGCAAGGTAGAATTGGGATCATGATAGTGGGGGGCAGGGGGAAGGGAAGCATTTAGGAACTAGAGGAAAGCTGTATTTTTCATTGTTGCTACATCGCACCCTGTCTGGCTCATCTCCTCCCTGAGACCCCTCTGCAAGGGGATCTCCAGTGGTCTACAAATGGGCTTTGGGTCTCCATTCCTCACTTCCCCTCTCATTCACTATGGTAAGATTTTTTTTTGTTCTGATGATGACTGATACCTGATCCCTTCAACACCTCATGATCACACAGGCTGGTGTGCTTCTTGCATGTGGGCTTTATTGCTTTTGAGCTAGATGGCCAATTGTTTACCTTCAAGCCTTTAAGACCCCAGACGCTATATCTTTTGATAGCCGGGCACCATCAGCTTTCTTCACCACGTTTGCATATGTACCCATTTGTCTTCAGCGATTGTATCATGGAGGTGAGCACACAATGATATGATTTTTGGTTCTTGGATACCTGATAATTGATCCCTTTGGCACCTCGTGATCACACAAGCTGGTCCACGCCACCGATTTTGGATCACTTGTTGTTCCCTTGTCCCTGTGATTGTTAACACCACTTCCTTTCTCCCCACCTCCCTCTCTCCTGTGTCCCACCGGAACTGTCCGTCCCATTGTTTACTCCTCCAGATTGCTCATCCAGCCTATCTTATTTAGACAGTCCTGCGGAAATAATAACACGCACAATAAGAAGACGGAGCAAAACAACAAAAGAAAACAGCAACAACAACAAAAAATGACAAAAAAGAAAAGCCTGTAAATAGTTCAAAGACTGTTTGTTGGCCTTGAAGAGTGTTTTCCGGTCCAGTTTGATAGGATGCTAAGCCCTGGCCCCAAAGTCTATTTTTGTTGTTCCCTGGGAACTTTGTTGCTTTGCTCCTCTTGCTGTTTTGTTGCATGTCCTTAGTGTTTTACCTCAGTGTGGTAGGTTCAGAACGGGCACAATTCCCACACTGTGTCTCAAGTGTTGTCCCCTGTAGGGCTATGGGTCAGTGAGGGACATTATTTCTCATAGATCCCGCCATATGGTCTTCTCTGTGGATTGAGTGCTCTGAGCAGGGATATCGTCCTCCAGGTCTGTTGGGCCCGAATGTGCTCCACTCTTGCTTCCACCCCTTTCTTTTGCTACTGTGATCAGACATGTCCCTCTCCCTGAGCTGCAGCTTCAGTTCTGTCCTATTTAATAAATTCTTCTGGTGCGAGGTGTAGGTGTCCACGTAGTTGGGATCGGGGTCGGCTCCTCAGACCTCTCCACCGGTTCCCTACTCCATGCTGGTACGTTGCATTCATATCTTGGAGCAATGGGTTGAAGTCTGGTTCCTGTCATGTGTGGAACATGGACTACTGTTAGTACTGTCCTTAGCTGTCCTTATTCATTGTCTCATATGAAAAGGAAGTGAGACCTGCTTTCTTCTTGATCATGGGAGAAAGATGAGGCTTTCTACTCCTGTAAGGATCTACAGGGTCAGAAACCCACAGGGACAGAGCCATGATGTCTTATTGGGTTGCTATGAGTCAGAATTGATTCAATGGCAGTATTTTGGTTGTTCTCTTGAATCGTGGATTAGCATAACTATCATTTCCTTCTCACTCAGTACAAGCACAGGATGCCTGCAGCAGTGGCTCATCTTCATAAAAATATCACCTAATAGCCACTGTCAGTGACTCTGCTCATCATCCCACCTGAAGTTCCAGATTAAGTTCCATTTGGAAGACACAAATTGAAGAAAGCTGGGAAAGATGGGGGAGGGGGTTAGGGGGTTTGGGGAAGGTGTTTAAGACAAACACTAGTCAGATGCATTCTAAGGTAAGTCTCAGGAGAAACAAGCTTTTTCTGGGTTTATTTATTTTCTTATATATTATTTATCTTCAGAAGATTTTTGGTGGGGTCCTTTAGTACCTCAAGAAGAGGGAATTCCCAGCTATCTGACACTTAGCCAGACATTAGGGTCAGGGTTTCACATATACTTGAGACCCTGGAGTTACCTTTTCAGGAAAGTGTGCATTTGCTGGCCCCCTGTTCTATGAAGACTGTATACAGAAATCTGTGGGAGCAGCAGGTTCCTAAACAGTTCATGGTGAGAGATCTGTCATTTCAGGTCAAAGCAATATAAATATAAATAAAATAAATAAGGTAAACGCTTTTTACAATTAAGACTCCTGTTAATGCAAATACCTTGCCACTTTCATTCATTTGCATTTTTTAATGTTCACCATTGGGGGTCATTCTTTTTCTAAGAAACCCATGGACTATTAGAATATGAAATAAGGAATAAATATTTTTATTTGAGTTTTGTGGAAAATAATTTTCAAAATATTTAACTTACTTTTGAATAACAGTAATAGGTGGCAACATTTTTAAAAATGACCAGATAAGGTACTAATTGCTTTACATTCCTTAAGTCCAGGGTATCCCTTTGGGATATCTGGGGAATGATGAACTTTTTAGACAGGATAAATATTTGTTGAGAGGGAGGAGGCATTGTAAAATGCTTAGCAGCATCTTAGATGTCTACCCATAAGATGCTACAACATCTTACCCCACTAATGGTCAACACAATTATCTTAAGGCATTGTCAAATGTAGCCTGAGGATGCAATTCCCCTGAGGAAGAGCCATTCAAGCCTAATCTTAACACCACATTCCAAAACCACAGTTTTAACATTCCCACCTTATAGCGGAGGGTCACGGTCACATAGTCACTTAGTGGCAGAGTCAGACTTCGAATTCAAAGTACTTTTTGCTGTTGAATTAAGCCAACCTTCAACCTTTCCACGGTTACAAATCCAGTGTACCCAAACTCTGAAACATTGGCCTAAACAATAACCATTAACAATAACCACATGATGACAGTTAGGGGAGGGGGGAAAACAAACCTCTTTAGAACCCAGTCCAACCAATAAGTGAACGATTCTTTCTGGATCATTGATAAATTGTATTGCATAAAATCAACCTGGCATCACACTAAGGCTGCCCTTTAAAACTGGTCGTTAATGATTAAGGAATAGACTAGAGAATACACTTCAAAAACAATTCCTCCACCCCTAAAATACAGGCTACCTCAATTTTAAGGATAGACTGGAAGTCAGAGAATATAAAGTGAATTAAGACCATTGACAACACAAATAAAATACAAGTTGTATCTTAAGTTGTTTAAAATATATATATACGTGAACAATACTCCTCCCCAAATGTAACAACTTAAATATGTCATTTTTTCTTTAGGGCCCTTTGGTTCATCAACTATCACAGCAACTTCTACTAACTTCCAGACAAGAGAGAAAGTAAGCAATATATATAAGTGTGTAAGTTGCTGTGTTCTGGGTGAGACGTCTTCCTAACCACTGAGAAGAGCTTGGTCCCCCTCCTTGAAGCACCAGAGCTGATTAACTTTATCTTAGCACACCAATAAATGTTGTCCCGCTCATAAAAACCGTCAGCTGCAGAATAAATCCAACTCCGGTATTTAATTTCCTGACCTTC
The DNA here is from genome assembly GCF_050624435.1 of Tenrec ecaudatus. NCBI lineage: Eukaryota > Metazoa > Chordata > Mammalia > Afrosoricida > Tenrecidae > Tenrec > Tenrec ecaudatus. Next base: position 103,475,029 of record NC_134537.1, read on the forward strand.
AGTGTCAGAGCTTCCCACAAGCAAGCTACATACCCTGTGTAGTGTTCCCTTTGTATTGGCTCTAAATTTACCGTCTGATCACTTTGCAGCTTCCACACTCATCTCGCCATGAAACCATCTCATTAAAAGGACGGTTCCCGAGACCTTCATAGTTGGGGACATCTTTATCTATCCTCCACTGACTATTGCCTATGCCCAAACTCTTCCATATGGTAATGAATCTCCTGGGGAAGTTGTGGTTTTTGTATAGTGTTGAAGGAAATGAGAAGAAAAAAAAACACATGTTACTATCGAGAATGCTACCAAGTGGAATCCTATGCAATATTATTTCTGCTTTTCTATCAGTTTTTTAGGAATATAGTAACTTACCTTAGAAGATTTATATTCCCCATGGTCCATCCATGCCACAGTTTTTATGTTCTATTTTAAAAGAATCCATTTTGGAGTTACATCTTAAAAACAACAACAACAACAACAATAGTTGTCCTTAGGGACTGCTAGTTGAGTCACTTTTCATTTATAAATGTGTTGTTAAGGGTTTGAGAAAGCTATTCATCCCTACTCCTCTCCCTCTTGAAAAAAAATATCTCCGTTTATTATTTTGATTTTTTTTTAAGATTCCTACTTTATGGTACTGTGTTTTGAAAAATTACAAATCTGTCCTTCCCTTGAAGTTTCTGCCACTGTGTTTCTTCACTAGGCCATGATGGAATCATTCCTATCAGTTTTCTTTGTTTGTTTCCACTGAAAGTCATCATGGCAAGTTGTGTTTGCTTGTTGTTTACCAAACTATACGCCATCATCTTCTTTTTATGGAGCAAAGCAGGCAATTGGCTGTGTTGTAAATCACAGAATTACAGGCTGTCGTATCTCCCAGACATACCAGGGCTCTAAACCACATCGCCACCAATGGACTGTATTAAATGCATTTTGATAAGTAGGAGTTCTTAGAGGATAGGAATTTACGTGCTATCCCTGTGCACTGTGTCCTTTACAATATGTGATTCCTTCACCCTTGATTGTGCACGTACATTACCTCCACATGCATTGGAGGGCCGAGCTCAGCTGCCTCCCCTTAGAGATGCCTGTAGCAGAAGATCACGCAGCATCAGTTGCACCTGCCTCTGCGCTCTCAGAGTGCCTCCAGGTTGTCTCTTGATTCTTCTCACATAATTGTTTCAGAATGCATTCTTCCTCTCTTGATTCCTCAGGACTTCAAAGCTAGGGGTGACAATCAGCTTTGAGTCCCTAGCACAAAGAAAAACGTCTGACACAGAGTGGAAGCTCAATAACTGCATAAAACTGGATGAAAACAGGCACTTTCGCTGAGTTTGAGAGTAATAAGAAAAGAGAAATGGGAAAGCACTTCAAATGTGGTCAAAAAAGAGGAAGGGGGCCAAAGACAATCTTTGTGGATCTCACCTTCAGCTAATTACAAAAGGATGGTGGGGCATTTTCTGACTACCAAGGACAAAACAAATTGGTCCTTCAACTTCTCAATGTCCAGAAGGTTGTTCTTCTGAAGATTTGATGATAAAGTAAATGATAGAATTGCTCCTTCCCTATTAAGTACTCGCTTTCTTGGCTGCATGGCAACACAGTTTAGAAGTCATTGGCAAAGGGGTAAGCATAATAAGGATGTTCTGAAAATTTGATAAATGTTTCAGGGTGAATGTTATTTTAGCATCAGAAGCTTCAGCCATGAGAAGAAAACTAAATCTTGGAAAATTGAAAAATAATGATAGGATTTGGAAATATTTGTTTCTAAAAAGAAAAATGTTGCCATTCAACCCACTATCATCTGAAGCAGCTCCACCGACACCAAGCCAAACTCATTGCTATAGAATCAATTACAACCCATAACGACCCTATAGGACAGAGCACAACCTCCTGACAGGGTTTCTGAGACCGTAGCCCTTTACAAAGCAGACGGACCCACCTTTTCCTCCAGAGTGGCTGATGTGTTACAATGGCCAACCTCTAGGTTATCAGCGCAAAGCTGAAGTCATGTGGCCACCAGAGATCCAACAGCCCTGCCGAGCCAATGAAAATTAGAACAAAGTAAAGCAAAAGCAGAGCCGCAGAGCAGATGAAGTTGTCCGGTGCTTTGCACAGGGTGGCCGAGGACAATGTCCTTGTCTCCTTTACATTCATAAGAGAAGGTGGATGTCAAAGTGAACAGGACTCTGCAGCAGGAAGGGAAAGAGAAATAACAAAACTTTATCTGACATTGCAGACATTCACTTGCCCAGGTGCCCAAACCAACTGGTAGTGAATATATATATATATATATATATATACATATATACATATATATATGAAATACAATCTTATATGTAAACATGTATATAAATATATATATATGTGTATACTACACTTCAAAACTTCTTGGAAAAAATGGAGTTCAAAGATAACTGAAATTTTACAGAAAGATTTTGAAGCCTCTCGTATATATAATATAAAAACTTTTTCCCTCTGGTTGGCTAGCCTCCTTCTTATCTGTAAACCCTACTTTAATTTTTGAGTCCCAGAACTCTTTAAAAACCAGTGAAAAGGAAGCAGAAAATTGGCTGAGTAACAAATTAGAAGCAAGTACTGTATTAGGAAAACCTTGGGTGAAATTGCACACACCTGCATGAAATCTGAAAATGAAAACAAAGCACACGAGAACAGGAAGAAAGGCAGTCTGGTGTTCGATGAGCAGGCTGCAAAGAGATCGCCACCCCCCGCCGCCGCCCAAAGGGAGAAAGATGGTAAAACCTTACTCTGGACCCACGTGTGTGTGTGCACTGTAAGCCCGTGGCAGCGAGTCAGGTGCCCTTATCAACGTGGCGAAGGAGGCCTTTCTTCCATCGAAAGGAATTCCTCACCACAAATCACAGGCATAGGCAAAATGCCTTCCTATAATTTGTGTTAAATCATTATCACAAAACGTAATAGAGTCATGACAAACTTGCAGCTTTGAGGTGGCGCACTCTGCATTCAGATTCCCAGATATGGACAAAACTCATTTTACTTCTCTGATATCTGGCTGTTTCTTAAATCCTCTTGAGAGAAACTGGGACTTCTAGGGTGACTTGGTGGATGGTGAAATAAATAGAATTTATGAATATGCCATCTTTTCTAAGAGGTTCCCTAGGCTGGAGAATCAAATCAAATAAATCCAAAATTGGGTCTAGGAAGGATTGCTAGCAGAAATAAAGTAGCTTCCTAGAAAGAACACCTGGACGGTGGCATGCGTTGGAGGCGGTCCCTGTTTGTGGAGGTAATAGCTACGGTGTGCTCTCCAAATGTGGTTTTCTTTCTGAGCACAATCGACTGTACCTCTGAGGTGGAAACTTGCCTGCTGTTTTGTCTGACCATGGTACTGAGTTCTGGCCTAAACCATAAAAATAAGTTATCTCTTCCCTTATCCACTACCTGATTGAATTAGACTTTTGGAAAAGACACAATCATAAAATGGAAGGAAGCTGGATCCCTGGATGTCCACAAAGGAGGTCTGTGTTTGATCTCGAACACATACATTGGACGTTGTATTAGGGCATGTGTCTTTTAAACTAACTGGAACCAAGTTTTTGTTACAACAGGCCGCTTTATGTCCCATCATGAGACTGAGAATTCATTTGTCTAGAGAAAAATGATGTGAGGACTCTGAGCTTGAACCTCATGGCTTTACTTCCCCTCTCTTTACCATAGTGCTCCTGCCTACCAATCCTTCTCTTTGGCGTGTTTTGGGGAGTTATTAAAAGGGAGTGTGTAGTCATAAAACTTTAAAGACATACAAGTACAGCCCAAGGAAGAGCTCTAACGTTTTATACTTGATATACCCCTAGCACAATCTTCTAATATCCAAACATTTGCTCTATTTTTGCCATCTCATTTGCTTCAATCACAGCTTAGAGTTCATTCCAGTTCAAACAACTGATTTCCAAGCACAGCTAAGAAATAGGAATCCCTGGTGTAATCGTTATTAACACCTATCAACTTAAACGTTTGAGACATTCAGCTCAGTGGTTTAGCAGATACTTTCCATTCTGTGGTCTGGTTATAAGAAACCCAATCAGTTGAAAGATGAGTTCCTGAGGTAGTTTATTATGCCAACCTGGTCCATAAACACATGTGGGATTAACTGAAGGACAGAGAGATAAATGGCTTGGTGAGCTTCAGCTTTCTTGTCTCTTGCCCTTTGATCATCAGACCAGTGTGCAGCTGCCTTGTTTGTTCTGTGCCTCACTTTGCAAGCTACACTACTCGTGGGACACCTAACCCATGGATTGTGTTGCTGTAATTTGAGGTTCCTTCAAGACCTGCTTCACCACACCATTAGAATTTACATCTCTTGAGCTGGGGAATTTTGGACCCTGTCATCTGGCTGACTGTTAGTGACCTGCCTTGTTGTTTGCTGCCTATGTCTAGATAGCCTGAATTGCTCTACAGAGGACTACCTAGCAGCCCTCAAGACTTGAAGGACTTCCAGTGTCTCACAACTGTCTCACAGGAGTGAGTTACACAGAACCATTTGTATTACTTTATAATTAACTGTTTATTTCTTATGTTATATATGTATATATATGTACATAATTATTTGCATTCTGGTTTTGTTTCTCTAGAGAACCCTGTCTAACACAGTTTCCTTGTGAAATTGCTTCCAGGATGTAGATGGATAATTTCACAAAGAACACTCGCTTTAGACTCTGAGCTCTTCTTATCTCTTGTTCTCCAATTTGGGGGACGTAATCGTGAAGGCATCTTTGGTCTATTTCCTCAACTGCAGAATTTACATTCACCAAGTCTGACATCCTGTGAGCCACGAGAGGGCTCCAGTCTGCTGGTTTCCCTGTAAGATTAAGATTGACCAGGCATCACATCTACATGTGACAACGGAAGTCTTCAGTCGATTGCCTAACCCACTGATCCGGGACTTGCCAATCCTCACAATTATGTGACTCATGTCCTCACAAGTGTGTGAGTCGTTTTCTTGAAGTAAATTTCTCTCTGTACTGATCGATATATGCCTCACTGATTTTGCTTCTCTACAGCACTCAGACAAAGGCATTTGGCTCTAGCAGTCGTTGGACAGGAAACATCGTTAGGACGAATTTTCTGTAGGTTATGCATTAGAATGCTAACTGTAAAGCGAGCAATTCAAGCCTGCCAGCTGTGCCGCAGAAGAGAGATGAGATTGTCTGCTTTTGTGAAGCGTTGCAGTCTCAGAAGTCCGAGCGGGCAGTTGTGCCCAGTCCTGTAGGATAGTTTTGATTAGGAATGGACTCCATAGCATTCAATAATGATGCAGTAAAGAGGCGACTGTTAATTCATGGCCTGATGTACCAATTGAAACATACAAAACTCCAACACAGAACTTCAGATAAGTTCATTCTATTTTAATTGCCACTGATATTTTGTACTTTCCTCCTAAATCAGAATCTACATTAAACAAACTCCCATAAGAAACACCTGAAGGACTTGTAGGTTCCGATTCCATGTATTTAAAGTGAAAATACAAATTCTCAGCAGAGTGTAGACCTGGAATAAGCTCTGCTCCACCACCACTGGGGAACATATTTATAAAACCTAAGGGTCTGCATGACTGTGTGTTCTCTGCCTTTCACATGTCTGTCAAATTGAAAAGCATAATGAAGCTGGCTAATTGATCCCGGTTCTGCTAAGCAAAGTGAAGAAAGAAAAGGAAGAACTCAGCTCAAGTGCCACAAAAGACCTGGAAATTGCCATTTGAGGGTCTGAAAGAAACCCTTATTCCACGCAATAACAGAGGGAATAACAGAGGGAATGTTGCCAGAAATCCAACTCAGTGTCTTCAGAGTGGCTGACTTACATAACACCAATTGCACTCCCAATATCAAATGGTGTCTGAAGCTAAAGTGCAGTTGTTGTTTGGGAAGAAATGGGATCCTTACTCTTGGAATGGAGACATATGGACAATCTTTAATCTGGGAATATTGAGCCCTTAAAATCTGTTGAATCACTCTTGTCAACAGAACTAACTTTCCCTGCCATTTGAAGAGATAATTCTGATTTTGTCTGCTAAGCCATATTTCCCCAAAAAACCCATCCCTTCAACCTCCATTTGATGAGATTAACTTAAGTGTGTCTGAAGAGTCTTTGCCTGAAATGGTGCCTCTGTATTACCTGGGTCATTACATGAGACAGATGCCATGCAAAACACTGCTGCATGTCCTCATGCATGCGACTCATTTTTGCTAATTGAACTATTAGTAGACTTTCATACTGGCAATTATCCTAGATGAATTACAAAGTGTGATTCATGAAGAGATGCACCACATTAAAAAATAACTGCTTGATTGTAGAGTATATGTTAACAAAATCCTGGGTATCATACACGTCAAGGAATATTAAAGGTATGGGGTAAAAATTCAAAAATATGAAGTTGGATTAGTCTGACTTTTTGATATGGACCAAACATCAAATATTCATTCAGTACTTCATCTTGAGAAGTTATAAAATGCCCTATTATTTTGTTTGGTTGATTGACTAAAACATGAAATAAAGAGGTCTATCAAATGAAATTTCCAGAAGTGCTTTTGGTATATTGTAGAACTTGGTACCCCAAAGCTTATAGAAATTGGAATATTAAAGAGGTTTTCATCATGTTTGACACCACAGACTCACCAGGGAATGCACAGGGGACCCCTCATGCACCACAACTTTGGGGAATAGATTTGTGAAGGGAGCTCCAACATCCATGAACTCTGCTGTTCTATGTAGGTCATGTTATATCATGGCTTCTAATAAGGGAAGGCTGCATCTCCTTGAGTAAGAACCCCAGTACACGGCCAAAAAATGACAGTTTTCCCAAAGTGATATATGGATTTCTTGGAGCAGATGTTCACTGAGGAAAGGAAATAATCAGACTCTTCGAGATTACTGGACACCATGTCTGCATTGACAATAATTCCAGACTCAGGAGATCACAGGAGCTCACATGTCAGAGGAGGAGCATACAGAGGTCAGATTATTTAGGAAATCTTTGCTCAGGTCACTATCCCCGCTAGTCCAGTGCAACCCAGCACCCATCCTCCAATCATCTCCTTTGTTCCAGATGACATGATTGGAATAGCTACATTTAGTAACTCATAGCAGATTTCTTATATAGGGAAAAGAGTACTATGGAAGAAAGGGCCAAATTAATACCACTAGAGCTGCCATAACTAGAGAAAGAATGAAAACACTGCCATGTTCCTGGAGGGATTGCAGAGGTTAGTTCCACTATCGAGGGATTTATTCGGAAAGAGGTGGCATCCACCACACACCTATTCAGTTCAGATACTTGGTTTGTACAGACACAAACAAAAAGATAGGTCTCGAGGGGTCTAGGGAAGGAGATGAGTCGGTCAGGGTGCGATGTAGCACCTATGAAGAATACAGCTTTCCTCCAGTTCCTAAATGCTTCCTCCCCCCCAACCACCATCATCCAAATTTTACCTTGCAAGTCTGGATAGAGCAGAGGATGTACACTGGTACAGATGGGAGCTGGAGGCACAGGGAATCCAGGGTGGATGATACCTTTGGGACCAGGGGTGTGAGGGGCAACACTGGGAGAGTAGAGGGTGAGTGGGTTGGAAAGGGGGAACTGATTACAAGGATCTACATGTGACCTCCTTCCTGGGGAAAGGACAACAGAAACGGGGGTGAAGGGAGACGCCGGACAGGATAAGATATGACAAAATAATAATTTATAAATTATCAAGGGCTATGAGGGAGTGTGTAGCGGGGACAGGGGGGCGGGGAAAGGACTTGATGCAAAGGGCTTAAGGGGAGAGCAAATGCTTTGAGAATGATAAGGGCAAGGAATGTACAGATGTGCTTTATACAATTGACATATGTATGGATTGTGATGCGAGTTGTATGAGTCCCTAATAAAATGTTTTTTAAAAAATTAGGTGGTAACTCCAATTGTAGCTGTGTTCCTGATGTAGTTTCATTGCTTTTGCAAATTATCATCTCCTGATACCTGATAGGCAGCTATTGAGTTGGTCTAAAGGCTATCAGAAGCAGTTCCTTTCAGTTCATAAGGCCAGGATTATACCACCGCTGTCCTACCTCAGCAGTATATCAACTATACAACCTTATGTTATTATTTAGTCCACAGGAACCTTAATCACCTTCCAATTTCATAATACTTTACATCACACTGGTTCATTACGTTATTGGTATTATGCCAATTGGACCTAGAAAGGAAGATTTGTCAATGACTCTAGATTTATTGGGAAGACATTTGTATGCTGAATTCAGGTGACTTACACCTCAGTGAAATCCTAGAAGTCCAGTGGATGTGGAAGGAGGGGAGACATATTAAAATCTTCCTTCTCTAGAGAATAATAAGTCATTAGATATGGTCCATTCTATAATTAAAACAGTGACACAGTGCCTAGTAGACTTCTTTGAATTTTGGAAACAACCTCACTCATTTGCATATGCTAATCTAGTCTATTTATCAAGTAGCTCCCAAAGCTACTGGTTTAATTGGGACTCAGAATTAGAGGGAAAGCATGCCTAGTTTGCAGATGGTTCTGCACAGTAAGCAGGCGCCTCTCAATAGAGGACACTGGTAGCATAGCACTGCAGCCTCTCTCTGGGGTTTTCTTGTAGGACTGGGAAGAAACACAATTCTCCTAATGGACAAAACTTTCAGGAAGGTGAATATTTGCTTGTTTTTCTTGAAAGGAGATGTTTGCTTGTATGTTGATTCACGGACTTTGGCCTATGGTTTGGCTGAATGGGCAAGGACTTGGTTTAAATATGATTTGAAAATTGATCATGAAGTCGGAGGAAGAGATATGTTGATAGACCTCTTCAAATGGGACAAAGAAATGAAGGTAGACATATTTTGTCTCATGTGGCTGTTCACCAGTGGTAATCTTGGCAAGGGAGAGCTTTAGGAATCAAGTAGATAGAATGACATGTTCAGTGACTGTACATCTTATCTTGTCACTCTTATCGGGGACCAGTGGGTTCGTGAACAAAGTGGCTATGAGGGAAGAGATGGAAGTTATGCATCAGCCAGCAACATAGACTTCTACTCACCAAGACTGATTTGTGTACAACCAGTGTTGAGGGCTCAGGTTGCCAGTACCAGAAAGGAACACTAACTCCTCAATATGGCCCCTTGCTTGTGATTGAACTGGTTAATTACATTGACCTTCCATTATGGTAAGGCCAACAGGGATTAACACTTATGCTGGGTATCAATTGGCATTGACTGCACTTGAACATCTTTTCCACCACCATGCAACACAGTCAGCACTGCCCCAGAACAAGGGACTCACTTTATAGCAAATCAAGTATGTTAATGAGCCTGTGCTTATAGTTTCAGATCTTACCATGGCACCCGTCATCTTGAAACAGCTGACTAGATAAAACAATGGTCTTTTAAACACACAAATATGGTGCTAGCTCAATGGCAATTATGTTCAGGACTGAGACAATGGTCTCCAGGAAGTTGGATGTGCATTAGCAAATGCCCCATATACAGTGATGTTTCTACCATTACCCAAGGCCACAAGTCCTGGAATCATGGGATAAGAGTTGACCAGCCATTATTACCCATTGCGATCAATTTACCAGTTTTTTTTTTTGCCTCCTGATCTAATAGGCCTATGTTCTGCGGGTCTGGAGGTCTTGGTACAAAAGGAAGAGATGAAACAAAAAGGGAAGATAACACTGATTTAATTGATCTGGAAGTTTATACAACTGTCAATTTTGGGTTCCTTGTGCATCTGGATCAACAGGCAAAGAAGGGAGTTATCTTATCAATTTTATATAATGTAAGCAAAGAAGGTTATGTCTGCAGTAGAGATCTTTTTCAACACTACCATTGCTATTAATACTGCCACTGAAAAGTGCATCAACTCAATTCTGTCACGACCCTAACTGCCCAGACCTTATCAACAACATTCAAGTGGCTGGTGAGGACAAAAGAAATATGGAATGGGCAGTGGTGAAAGTAGTTCTAAATGCCAGGCACAACCACATTATACCACACACACACACACGCACACCACGCTTACCACTTGTCTGCCAGTTTGTTGTACTGTGGTGACTGTGTGTTACTGTGATGCTGGAAGCTATGTCAGTGGTATTTCAAATCCCGTCAGGGTCATTCAAAATGAACAGGTTTCAGCAGAGCTTCCAGATTAAGGACAGATTACAAAGGGATAGATAGGCTGTTCACTTTAGAGGAATTAGCCACTAAAAACCTTGTGGATTGCATTGAAATATTGTCAGATGTTAAAAACATGGGGACTAGAAGCAGACCACTGGTCAGAAATAGTGGCAGAAGATGAACCCTGCAGGTCGGAAGGTACTCACAATATGACTGAGGAAGAGCTGCCTTGTCAAAGTAGAGTCAACCGCACGGATGGAGGGAGGAAAGCCTACCGCAATAAAGTCTTCAGGACCTTCACTTGCTGATGAGGCATGACTTAAATAAGAAGAAACAGGTGCAACACTGGGAACTTTTGCAAGAATCTAGGAAAATTGAAAGACAGCAAAAATGAAACGAAACTGTTAAAATATATGTAGTAAGAAAGACAGAGAGCTTCAATGGTGGGAAGCAAGTTTACTGGAGGTAACTTGAGGGGGCTCTCTGACCTGCGGCAGAGGTACTTTCTGTACAGACCATAAAGGATTTTATAGAACTAGTGAAGAGGGTACATATGTGGGTGGGGATGTCTGGTTTGGCTAACTCAGTGAATCAGCTTCAGCTCCAGGCAGGTGGGAGAATACTGAACATGGTGTTTCTTTAGGTGATGTCCTTGCTGCCTATGTAAGAAATCACTGAACAGGATGTTTCTGCAAGTTGGGGTTCCTGTGAGTCCATCTCCTTCTAGGGACATATAGAGATTATCCTAGATGCCAGTGAGCAGAAACAGAATGGTATTGGCCATTTTGACTGAGAAAGTCAGACAGGTTACTATGCCACCGGTGACAGATTCAAGGACAAGGACATTGAAATCATCATTAAAAAGTATATTTCAAGATCAATCTTGAAGTACAATGCTATGTGGGATAAGATAACATCTATCAGCATACAAAGAAATCCAGTCAATACAAGTATGATATGACATTATCCACTAAACACAGTCATGCACAAATGGATAGAATAGCAACTGAATGGAAATGGTTTAACAAATTGACACAGCACTGGAAATGCTAACTCATCCAGTTCAGGAAATCTAGAAGACAGCTACTTGACACCAGCTACAATGATGAGCTGAAAACTAAGAACAATTGTAAGGATGGCAGAGGATCAGGTGATACTTTATTCTGTTGTTCATAGGGGTGCTATAAGTCAGAACCACATGGCCGACATATAACAACTCTCTCCCCCTCTGTCTCTGTATATATGCCCAGACCTTATATACATACATATACTTTAATCCCTATCTATCTAATATTTATTCCCCCTTTTCATTACTAATTTTACAAATATAACCAGTAAACAGGGACACGTTTTTGTTGGTACAAATATAGTTTTATTATGTTAGGCACAAGTGTGACTTTATTCTTGTCCTTATTTAGAGATTATGAAGGATTTAAGGAGCTATGTATTGGTGGGACATTGACAAAAGTTGGAATAAAATGATTAATGTTATGGGTCACCTTGGCTGCTCTGTGATTCTTGGTGGCTTAAGATGTACAATATAGTCACTTTCTAGTTTGTGATCTGATATAGGAAGCTAATCAGTTGAAAGGGGGAGTTTCTTTCTGTCTCCAGTATGTAGAGTTGACGGTCTGGTGAGCCTCACTCTCCTTCTAGACTCAAGGAGCCTTTGGCCTCCTGATCTCCAGTTCTTGAATGCAACTGCAATGCTGTGAGCCAACAGAGGCGTGCAGTCTGCTGCCTGCCCTGAGGTGTGGGCTTCATCCACTCCTGCAACCACAGGAACCGTCCAGGATCTTCTTTGAAAGGGGAACCACCTCTCTACTCTATTCCCCATTTACTCCACCTGTACAGTTCTCTCAGCAGCCTGTGCCAGAACTTGATCAAAGTCAAGGCCCAGACATTAGGATAGCCCAGGAAGCCCAGTCTCTTAAAGCTAGTGAATATAACTCTTATGATATATCCAGAAGATTTCCATAAGGTTTTAATAATACAGGTTTTGCAGGGATGTACAGATTGTAAGTGAGCTGACTCTGTATAATATGATGTTTCCACAACATCCAAATTGTGTAATGGGTATTTACCGGATATATATTTACAGGATATATATTGAAATTTAAGTGATGCATACCTGTATGTACTTGTTACTCATCTCCCCTCTATAAGGTAAGCTTTCTGAGAGCAAAGATTTGGGTATGTTTTTATGTGGTGGTATTCCTAACCTTTAGGGAAGTTGTTGCTGTGTGTTTTTAGTTAATTTTGACTCATAGTGAAACTAAATGAAGGAATAGAGCTTCCCTCTTCGGTTTTCTGGGCTATATTCTTTATGAACATCAACCATCTGCCAACTCGTGGGCTGTATGTTGCTGTGATGCCGGAAGCTATGCCATCAGTATTTTAAATATCAGTAGGATCGCTCGTGATGAAAAGGCTTGGATGGAGCTTTCAAGCTAAGAGCTAGCTAGGAAGGAGGACAAGGCTTGGATAGTGAAGGATTAGACACTGAAAACCTTACCTATAGCAATGGAATATTGTTTGACTGAGTGCCAGGCGATTAACCCTTAAATCTTGGAAGGCTAACAAAATGTTAGTGAAGAGTTGGCTCCCGAGAGTTTAGCTTAATAATCTGGTTGAAAATGAGCTTTCAAAACCTTCAGCTGCTGATTAAATATGACTGAAAATAAGAGGAAATAGCTGCAAACATCCATTAACAATCAGAGCATAGAATGTATAAAACATGAATCTAGGAACATTTGAAGTTGTCTAAAATGAAGTGTAATGCATAAATATGGATATACAGGCATTGGTAAACTGAAATGTATTGATGTTGGCCATTTTGAATCTGACAATTATATGGTTTACTAAGTCACAAATGAAAAATTCAAGATGAAAGGCATCACATTCATTGTCAAAAATAATATTCCAAGATCTATTATATTGAAGTGCAATGGTGTGTGATAGAATAATAACTATACAACTATGAAGAAGACCACTTTAAAAAAACTGTTATTCAAATAAACACACCACCCGCTCTAGCAGTAATGAAGAAATTGAAGATTTCTGCCAATTTCTTAAATCTGAAATTGATCAAACATGCAATCCAGACAACTTGATAATTATGTTTGTTTGTTTTTATTTAAACATTTTATTGGGGGCTCATACAATTCTTATCATAATCCATACATACATCCATTGTGTCAAGAACATATGTACATTTGTTGCCATCATCATTCTCAAAATATTTGCCTTCTACTTGACCCCTTAATATCTGCTGCTCATTTTCCCCCTCCCTCCTCACTGTCCCCTACCTTATGAACCCTTCATAATTCATAAATTATTATTATTTTGTCATATACTACACTGTCCAATGTCTCCCCCAACCTTCTTCTCTGCTGTCCCTCCTCCAGGGAGGAGGCTATATGTAGATTCTTGTAATCAGTTCCCCCTTTTGATCCCATATTCTCTCTACCCTCCAGGCATTGCCACTCTCAACACTGGTCCTGAAGGAGTCATCTGTCCTGGATTCCCTGTGTTTCCAGTTGTTCTCTGTACCTATGTACATCCTCTGGTCTGGATTTTGAAAATTGGAAACAAAGAGGAGAGAGCAGTAGTGGAATATGTGACTTTCATAATAGAAATGAAACTGGTATCACATGATAAAATTTTGCAAGACCATTGATTATTGCAAATACCTTTATTCAACGACATAAAATTCATCTATACACATGCACTTCACCAGATTTAATATTTTAATACATTTACACAAAGAGATGATGGGTAAGGTCAATATTATCAGTGAAACAAGGCCAGGGGCTAATTGTAGAGCAGATCATCACCTGCTAATCTGAAGTTTATGTTGACGCTGAAGGAAATTATACCAGAGCAAAAATATGACCCTATGTGCATTCTACCAGAATTTAAAGACCATCTAAATTCTATATCAATGGCCAAAGATCAGATGAGCTCTTGGATGACATCAAGGACACCATACATGTAGAAAGCAAAGGGTAATTAAATAGATGGAATAGGGGGAAAAAGCATATGCTGAAAAAGACTCTGAAAGACATTCTTGAGTGAACATAGTTACAGCAGAAGGAAGAAATGCTGAAAGAGTTGAAGAGAATGTTTCAAAGGGTCACTCCAGAAGACAAAGTAGAATATTATAATGAAATGTGCAAATGCCTGGAGTTAGAGAGGCAAAATGGGAAAACATGCTCAGCATATCTCACGGTGAAAAAATTGAAGAAAAAAAATCCAAGTCTTTGGTTGAAATACCCAAGGATTCAATGGGCAAATCATTGAATTATGAAGGAAACATCAAAAGAAGATTGAAGGTATACAACATCACCGTACCAAAAAGAACAGGTTAATCCCCGACCGTTTTAAGAGAGAGCACAAGACCAAGAATGAATGGTATTGAAGGAAACAGATCATGCTTCCTACAGTGCTCTAGAGCAGTTGATGGTTTGGAACTGCCCAGCTGGGGATCTCAGCCCAATACATAACCACTACACTGTGTGAATCTGAGATCCTGTTAATACTATGTTAAAGGCTTCTTTGTAGCTCAGTGTTACAGAGTCAAAGGTCATAATTCAATTTTTACAAAATGAGCATTTATGTCACAAACAATGCCGGGAACCAAGGATGAACTCTCTCCCTTAAGTAGTGAAAATATTACGGCCTAGCACAAAAAGTTCAGTTCTCACACCCATTAGACACTTAGCTCTGGTACAAATTAGTCACAATTTTCTCCCAGGGAAATGTCCATATTAGAGATACTATCAAGCCAATAGATCAGTGGCTATTTCCCCTCTTCCTTCCTTCCCACTCTATTTCAATTTCTTACCAAAAGATTCCACTTCCTTTTCTCATCTAAATTTAAAAAAAGATTTTTCTTTGGGAAGTCCTGCTGCAGGCTGCAATCCTATGTGTGATTCTTCTCCCGCCCCCCCACTCCCCACTCCAAGGTCTAGAGGGTGTTGCTTGTACGGAGTCAGGCCTCTGTGGTCTAGCTATATTTCAGCCCAGTTGCCTGCAAGCAGAGATTTCTCTCTCTAGGGCTTGGCTGCGGCCCCTTTCTCCACTTTGCCTCAGTATCTTTATATTCCTAGACTTTTCTCATTTCCATCCCCTTCCCCTCATGCATGTGTCCATAAAGCCACCAGAGGTTTCTATTTAGGTCTCTCTGGCAGTGAGGTAGTCACCATCATCTGTGCTGCATCCTACTGACCATCTCCTGGTACTATTTAATGAGGATAGATGTAACACTAGTGAGCTGGTGCTTCTTTTTGGCATTTTGCAATAAATAAATAAAGACTTGTTCATTTGTGTGGCAGTTACATAGTCTTCTGTCAACTTGAGTGAAGGGGTGAAGTCTAGCCTGTCAATCAGATCATAGGCAATGAGGCCTCTGTGTGGGTCTGGCCTTCTCCTGAGACTTATGGGAACTCCTGTCTCCTTCCCTAGAGGTGTGAGACAGTCTGCTTTGTATTCCTGATGACAAGACACATGGAGCTATGCTAATGGAGCCAGAGCCCGGGAGCTGGAGGAGCCACATGGAGACCCACACCAGCACTGAGATGCTTCCACCATCCCTGGATCAACAAGACTTACTGACCACTGGCCTGTGACCTTCCTGCATTCACTGTCATTGCATATGTTGCATGAGTCTAAAGAGGAATTTATAGACAGGTAATGGAAATATGAGCTAATATCAGACAAATGGACTTGATCTGGACTGGGCTGGGATGGTTTCTTAATATGCAATTACTCTTTAATATAAAGTTCTTTCTTATACACATATGAGTGTCCCTGGATGTGTTTCTCTAGTCAACCCAGACTGACACAATCTGTTTGGGATGCACTTGTTTGTCACAAAAGTCTCCAAGTCCATTTCAGTTTTAATTTTCCTCCTTTTCTTCTTCTTTTTTTTAAACACACAAACCGCTATTTAGGTTTGACAGATAAGAAATCTGGAGAGATATCTTTAAATTTGGTTTTAAAGTAAATATACTATATAATATATATATATATATATATACAGCCCATTTCAATAAATAAAATAAACAACAATATTCGATTAAACCCTCCAGATATGTGGTCCCCACCCCCTCAACCTTCCTCTCTCTTCTTGTTGCTGCCCCCATCCCTGGCCTCCTCATACTCATCAAAGTGAAAAAAGACTGAGAGTTACTTTCTCATTAGCTCTTTGTACTAATTGGGCATCATGACACCTGATTGCTAATCATTCTCTACATCAAACAGCGTGACTGGGACGTAGCATTCACTCCTAAATCTTCTATGTCTCCCCACTTTCCTCCTTTCCAGCCCGACATTGTCTTAGAGGCAGAGGGAGGCATCAAGCTCTCTGTGGTTTTTAGAATAGATATACTTTAGTTTTGTTTAACAATCCTTTCCCCTTAAGAAGCTAAGCCCATCCACTGAAAGGCACCGATGACTGCCATTGCCTAGACACGGTTTTAATTTCTTAACATTGAGGAAGATTCCCCAAAGATTTAACTCTCACTTTCCTAAGCTCACTTTCGATTAGTCTCTGCTTTATTTATTACATTTCAACTCCATTGGTTTCTTATTTCAAGGGTACATCCATTCTTTCCTGTCTCATGACTTTGTCAACAATTTACTACCACCTGGAATTCTCCCATTCCCCAAATTACGGCATGTATAGCTTTTCCTTGTGTCTCCGTTCAGTTTGGTTAAGGAACTCTGGTGACATCGTGGGGTACAGTTGGGCTGGTTCAAACCCACTAGGAGCTACTCAGGATAAAGAAGAGGCTGGATTCAGAGTTTCAGAAACCCACAGAGGCAATTCTAGTTTGCTAAAGGGTTGTTGTGAATCGAAAGTGATTAGGTAGCAGTTAGTTTGGTTTTGGAGTTTAAAGATGTGTTCCTGAACATCTTTTCTAACATATATCTTAATCAGTAACTTTTGCCTTGTTTTATGTTGAGCATCGTTATCACTCTTTTACAATATGCTGTTCATTTGTCTAATTTGTTATTAATAAACTATAAAATTTCACTTACCTCATACTCCGGTGATTAACAATGTGCCTCATACATCAAAAGGTACAAGAATAAATGGATTTTCTTGTGAGACACCTTGCTGATGTTGATCAGCTTCCAGATCACATATTGTATTTCCACCAAGTCTATATGATTGTGTCTAGGTCACATGAGTAGTCTATCCAATAACTTATCACACAGTTTCCTGACTCCCTCTTCCAAAATGTTCTCCTTTCACGCTACCTCACAGAGCTGTTCTCAGAGTTATAATCCCCACCATCCCAACTTCCTCAAATCCTCCTCTCTGAGGCCACAATTACTACTTGCATTGGGCTGAGTTCTCTAGAGAAGCAAAACCAGTGATGATTACAGGTGTCTATAAAGACATAACTTATATCAGGAAAGTAGCTCCCACAGTTGTAAAAGTAGATATGTTTGATCAAGTCTGTGAGTCAGGTGTTAAGCTGGTTAACTAAACAGGAAACAAGATACCATAAACCCCAAAGCAGGAAGGCCAGAGGCTGGTGAAGGCAGAGATGGATGAATCCTAGATCAGTACTTCAGGAAGATACAGGGCTGAATAAATCCAAGGAGAGCAGGCAATATGGCAAGCCAGTGATAGCTCCCCAGGTCTGCAGGTAACATGGCGTGTCATTGGCTCAACTCGGAACAACTGGGCGTTGGTGAGACAGATGCGGGATCTAAGCCAACAAGAAGAGATAAGCCTTCCTCCAGAGTCTGCTTAATTAGGAGTGACCACACCTTTGAGGAAATGTCCTTCCAATTGTGTGACCTGAGTAAGAAGCTGCACGCCTCCCTGATCCTCTTACAACTGCTTTGTTGCCCATAGTATACCCCATCATGGAGTTCATTATACTGTTAAATTATATCACTGAGGATTATCAAACCTCAGGACTGTCATATACTATCCTGGCGGTGTAGTACTTCTGCATTGGGCTGCTCTCCACATGGGCAGCAGTTCAAAAGTTCAAAAGCACCAGCAGTTCAGCAGGGGAAGACTGGACTTTCTACTCCCTTAAACAGTAACAGTCCCAGAAATCCATGGGGTGGCGGGGGTGGGGGTGTGAGGTTGGGGGAAAGGTGTCACTATGAGTTAGCAATGGCGCTATGGCAGTGAGTGTGGAGGATTTTTACTGCTTTCCTTGCGTTCTGATGACATATGCTCACGAGCATGTGGTGGGCACGGCTCTGCCTTTGTGAACGGGTGCTACTGAAAGTCTCGCAGGTCTGCCTCTTTCCTCCAGCTTCTGGCTATGGCCACAGAAGTCTCGTGTTCAGCTTGACACCAATCTTTTATATGAAAAGAGGAGAGAGAAAAGGATTTCATCAGAAATGGATTCTTCCAATTCTTCGTCCTCTTGAATATAAAATTATCTAAAGCACGTCCTACTTTGGGGTGTGGTTTTTCCGATCTATTTTTGGGACATAAAGGGTACAATTTATTTGTTTATTCATGCTACACTTTCCGGTCCACATTTGCTCTTTATTGAATAAAAAAGGAATATTCTAAAGAAACTGTATCGACACGATGCCTCTATCGATGGACAAGAGCAGAAGAGAAACTGCAGCTGTGCAGACTGGCCAGTACTTTGTTCTGTTTACACTGGGTTGCTATGACTGGGACCTAAGAACAATATCTATGTACTCTTCTTTTGATATGAAATCTGTCATAAAATATATTATTTAAAATAATAAATTAATGATAAAACTACAGTGGCTAGACTCCTCAAAGCAGCTTTAAAATCATATCGGATAGTTTAACTACTGGAAGATCATTATGATGTGCAAAACAGTTCTGTGATATGAATAGAATGAAGCTGAATACTAAGTCCTTTTGACTTAGCAAAATTAATAAGGGCCTTCCTTCAGCCTTGCTCTCATTCATGACTGCATGATTGACAGACACCACATGGGCTGTGGCTTCCAATGGCCGTGTTTAATTTTGACTCTGCTATTGCTGTCACTGGCTCTCTAGACTTCAATGACCTCTGAAAATGAAGGAGCTGATCTTTTCATTTCTCTTCTGGTTCTAGAAGTCTACAATTCTTCTACTTCCTTTTCTTTTAACCTTGTATTAAAATGACATTAAGGACTTCATTTCAGAGTGGGCAAATCCAGATAATAGGAAAATGATCTAAAGTCGTCTCGGCAAGGAAAGAAAGTCGCCAGGACGTATTGCTTCTACAGTTCGTTTTGTTTGGGGCTGATCACAGAAGGAGATATGAAAGCTTAGCTTAAACTTAACTCTATAATTAGTTCATAGAAAACAGGAGAGAGGAAGAAAGAGGTAAGGAGCTGTCTTAGAGAGGTCTCACGGACCATGCTGATGGTCTTGTATGTTTAGTTTTGAATTAAAGGGAAAACATTGAAGAGCTTTAAGCCAAGATATAGATTTTTATTTCAGATATCAGAGATATAGTCTGACAGTGTGGACTCCAAGGGAAGAAACATTTCCAAGGATACCAAGTGGACTGCGTAACAGAATGAATTCTTGATTTTGACTGTGAATGCTCTTAATTTGCTGTTTAATTAGTTTTTAGTTATGGCCAAACGAGATGATAGAAAAAATAAGGACAGTTGAAGTCACTTTCCCCTAATTCTCAGAGTGTGTTAATTAGTTTCTCCCAAACATAGATTCAAACCCCGTCCTTTTTAATTATTACTTGTAAATTTTGTTATACTTCACATTTCTTTTCTCTCACTTAGTCCTTTCCCTGAGGTTTCATATTAAGCCAAGAGAACTATGTTTAGAAGTCTGTATTTATTATTACTGATAAGCTTTTGAATCCAAAAGGATGTAGATAAAACAACTATATTTCCCCCTTTCCAAGAAAATTACTCATTTTGTCATGCTGATGGCTGGAGAGTGACTCATATGACGATGCCATGGAGAGGATGGCTATTTCTGAAAACTTACTTGTTTACACTGTGTGTGTGTCTTCTGTACTATGATATGTTCTTTCTCCAGGAATACAAGTTATTAGACTTTAACTTAATACTCTGCAGAGTGTTAAACACCTTGATGGGAAAATGCGTAGAAAACTACCGTACTTAACTTTTTAATTTGTAGTATGTTATGGGTGCAATGGAGATGGCATGGCCAATTTTAGAAAGAGAGAAAATATTTCCTCAGTTGCCCAGAAATCAGTGCTGCCATTTACCTACAGAGAAAATTGGTCAAGAGTAGATTATGATGCAGGAAGAAAGAGGGTCATGTCTTCTGCACATAGCAATATTTTTACATAAAACAAAAAATATTTATTTGATAATGTGCTCACTTGCCATTTCATAAATTGTTCTATCCCTTATTGGTTACTTAAAATGATGAATTCTTTAGAAGTAGGGGCTAAAGGAAATGAATCATGCTAGACAAAGGTGAAAAAAAATTCAGGAATGGATAAGGGTGATGATTAAACAGCATGAGGATCATCATTAATAGGACATGTGAATATCATTAAAAGTGACATATGTTCATATATATATATATATATATTTACCAGAATAGAGTAAACAAAATTAAAGAAAAATGGAAAAATGAAAGACAGATACTTTTAAAAGATGGAAAGAAAGGAAAAACCCCAAGCCCACGACCATGACGTCAATTCTTAATCACAGGATACTGTCGGACAGACTAGAACTGCCCTCTAGGATGATGGAGGCCAAATACTAACTGGAGCAGACAGATTTATTTTTCTCCAGTGGAATGGCTAGTGGGGGTGAGCCACCCATCTGTGGTTAGCAGCCCATGGTATAACCATGATGCCTTCAAGACTCCTTGGATGGTTAATAAATGGTATTTGTGTTATAATAATCCAAACCATTCTCATCTGAATTTAGTTTCTATTTACTTAGTGGCCTTAGCATACCTGGCATCCTGACACAATGCCTCCCATTACACGCTGAGCAGTCACATTTGAACAGAGATACAGAAGCAAAGTTCCGCATGCTGACAGAATGTACGTTAGTAAATAATTAGTGGGTGGAACACAGCTGTGGTTAACTCTAAATGGCTAAAAATGGTGAAAAGCAAACATGCTGGTTAAAGAGTAGTCAATCTCCATTTAATTTCCCCTGAATGTCATTAAAATGATAGAACATGCATTTATTCTTTGTTTAGTTGAACGAACTTCTGCAACATCATCCTCAAGTAATTCCATCGAGTTTATATAACCTGTATATTTTTAAACACCTGAGAATTACCTAATCCAGCCCTTTTAGTTCCATGGTATATGGCATACAAAATATAAACAAAAACAATTTCCAGTTTCTCCTTTTCCCTAACAAGTAAGAAAACTTATTTTAATGCCTGACTATTCAGTTGTAATGTGTGTAATTTTGTAGTCCTGCTTGTAAAGAATATTTTCCTCCTGTACAAAGACATAACAGATGCAATTAGAGGATATTATATTGTCATATGCATCAGAGGGATAGAGTTGGTATTAAATCGTCCACGTGGCACTCGGGCACTCAGGCATCAGAAAAAGGAATGGCATTCCTCAGAACTCCTGTTCACCTTTCAGCTCCGGGGGCTCATTATATCTGAGGGAAGGCATTTGCAAAAGTCAAATGCAGAATGGGCTACGAATTATTAGGGGGAGGGGTGCGCCCATTGGGAAAGAAAGGGCCCTTATGTCTGGAGCAGCACCCTCTCACCCTCTCAAGGATTGCATAAAGTGCTGATTTGACATGCTTTGTTGATCCTCCAGATACTGGGAGGGGAGGAAGGGGAGGCTTGATGGATGGGACAGCCCATTTAAGATCACAGACAATGGTAGGTGATGGTGTTGAATAACAATGACTGGAAAAGAGCTCCTACACCATCATTTGCTCCTCCTGATTACAGAAAGACACCTACAAAGGCTTCATTGAGATTGGGAGAGAGTATAGTCTATGTTTTATCAGCAACGTGGAGCAGCCTCTTTCGGGTCATCAGCTGTCGATCTTCATTGTGTTAATATTCTAGGTTTCATATTCATTCAGATGAAAATGTAATGAAACTTCAAAACAATGTAATTATATCACATCATGTCTAAACCTACATCCTAAGGCACTTGCTGTACTATGGATAATGCTTTGTGTCATTTTCGTGTCATTCAATGAGACTTTTTTAAAGGTTGCAATAGACTCCCCCCACCCCCCCAAAAAAAAGCCAGCGAGAAATAGCAATGCCTATTGAATTCTTTTCATGGGTGCTTCTAAAAGTCTTAAAATATATTCTTCTTGCAATATCGTTATCTTTTAAAAATGGGAAGAAAAGCTCATTTGAAAGTTGATTGAGTTCAACTTTAAACATGCACATAAACTAAAAAATCATTGACATTTTGCTTATACCAGGTATTTTTACATGGTGTTTAGCCATTTAACAAATCTCTATGAAGTGCTAGATATTATTCAAAAAATTAATGAGATAGCAACAAGGCAGACAAACTTGTTTATTCATGGAACTTACCTTTAATTTGTGAGAAGCAACAAATGAACAAGAAAACCAATAAATAAAAACAAATACAAGGTACATGGAAAGAAACAGACAAAACAAACATTTATTGCTTACCTAAGTGTACTGGGTGCTTTCATGAACAAAAATGAAGACAAAGATTTAGTTTTGGATCTCAAGGAAGTATGCAAGTATAGGGGGGAAGCCCCTTCAATCATTATGCATATGTCAAAGCATCATGCAGATAACTTTATGATTTTCTTTTATGTCTAAGTTCAATTCCTTAAAATATCTTCCACAAATGTTGCTATATGAGATTGCCATAATAAGCAATGGCTTTAATGGCCTGTCTAAAGTGAGTGAATTAAATTCTCGTCCTCCTTGCTTCAAATGAACACTCCAGTTTTATTTATTCTAATAGTAAGCCATTAAAAATTTTAAAGCAGGGATCAATTGAATGTTCTCTAACTTTAGAAAATATTGCTACATTGCAAGATAGAAAACTTGCTAGAGAATAAATATATTATGTTCAAGTAGAATTAATAAGTGATTCTTGAGGTAGTACAGATAAGGCATAATATTAACTTAGATTAAATTACAGATAATGGAGATGGACATGGCTGAATTTTGAGACTTTATCAAAATGTGTCAATGATAGGGTCTAGTGATGGAAATGAGATGCCAGGAGAGCTTCGGGGCTGTTTTAAATGTCCAAGGGGATGAATGGTAGCTCTATTCAATGAGATGACCAAATATTGGTGAATGTGATATTTATTTTTGTCCAAAATGAGCTTAAGTTGCCTTTGAAGCATTTAAATAGAACTTACACATAAGTAGCTATGTTACAGGCACTGTATCAGTTACAGTTTAATTAGAGAAGCAGGACCATTAGGAGATATATCTTGATAGTTATGCAATATAAATAGATAAATGTAGACATATAGATATAGGTTATACAGATATAGATGCTGTTATTGTTAAGTGCCATTTAGTTGGTACCAGCTCAAAGTGACCCAAAGTACAGCAAAAGGAAATATCTCCAGTCAGGACCTGTGCCATCTTCATGGTGGTTGGTATGGTAGGGTGGTTGATCATTGTTGCAACCACCCAGTCAATCCATCTAACGGAGAGTCTCTTTCTCTTCCATCGGCCTTGCACTTTACCAAGCATGATGTCCTTTTCCAGGTCTAGACACTCCTGATGCCATGTCCAAAGAACATAGAAAGGAGTCTTGTCATCTTCCCTCCTAAGAAGCATTGGAGGAAAAGAAATATATGATGTATATGGAAAAGTTTTAGGGAATTGGATGACAAATTATAGATGCTTGCCAAACTGTGAAGATTCCATAAGATTGTCTTCTGTGCTTCTGAAGCTGGAGATTTAAGTCTGCCAGGTAAACAGGAAGGGAAGCAATACCAGCAGACTAGAATCCAAAACCACGAAGAGGCATTTTACCTTGGATCATTGTGATGGATGTATCTTGGCTAGAGTGGATCTGACAGCACTCTGTCTGCCTGGATATTTCTGCAGATGGGTTGTCGCCTCCCACTGTCCTCTGCATAAAAATTGGGTGTTCTTAATTTTAGCTCTGATACTTTTCACTTTTCCAATACAATTTTTTTAATTGTCATTTTTGAATCACACAAGCTGGTGTGCTTCATCTGTGTGGACTTAGTTGACTCTTAACTGGCTGTAAATGGTTAGTCTTGGAAATTCTGTTCTACAGTGTAAGAGGCATCATCGACTTGATGGTAATGAATTTGAGTCAAGTTAGTCAAATGCTTGTCGTTGTATATCATATGTAGTGTACTTGAGTAAGCATAAAGAAATGCTTCCAAGTACACTAAATCATTGTAACAAAGTAAAATCTTTAGGCCCAAGATTAATCAGGGTCTCAGCTTTAATTCATAATTTTAAACAAAATGTCCATTGCCATATCCTTGATTTAGACCATGTCAATAGGTTGAGGTTTAATTAGATCTTCACATTTAAAGAATTTCTATATTTTATATTTTTCTAGTTGGAAATGACAATCCATTGCAGCTTCAAGCTCTGTGAGTTCCAGAACCATTTGATTTTCTGTATCTTCCAAGGGTTTCTGGTAGTGTAATAATTAAGTCCTTGATTACTAACCCAAAGGTCAGTAGTTCAAACCTACCAGCTGCTTGCTTTGCTGGAAAACCTGGCAATCTGTTCCTTTATAGATTACACCAAGAAAACCCACCGGAATAGCAATTCTGTCCTATAGGATCACTATAAATCAGATTCGACTTGACAGCACACAACTACCACAACATATTCTCTTCAATTCTGTGTAAATCAACCAGTTCTTTTTTTTAGTGATGTTTTTCATGTATTTCCTTGCCAAATACAGTGGATTGCAAATGTGTCAACATTCTTTTTTCATCTTTAATTGCTTGAATCCTCAATTTCATTAGATATAATATTTGCCTTCTGGGTTTTCTCCAGTGGTGGTAATTTTCCAAAACGATAGATGGAGGTAGAGTAACAGAGTATGTTCCTTCAGTTTTAACAACCCTCACTTCTTGGTCCAAAGGTCAAAGAAATGTATTTTAAATTTATCTTATGGAGGCACCAATTGTTACCTTTTAATAGATTGTGCTACAGTGAAAAACACTCCACAACTTCTAGTGGCTTACAGCAGATTTATTTCTGACCCACCCTAATGTCTTTGTTATTTCCCTATGGCTGTGTTCCACGTTTATTTAGGGGCCCAGAATCCCCTAACTGGTGAAGCAGTGCATTCTCTCTCTCTCTCTCTCTCTCTCTCTCTCTCTCTCTCTCTCTCTCTCTCTCTCTCTCTCTCTCTCTCTCAAATACAATTGGGGTCTCTTACATCTCTTATCACAATCCATACATTCATCCAATGTATCAGACATATTTGCATATATGCCTCTAAAATAATTTTCAAAGCATTGTCTTCTCACTGGAGCCCCTGATATCAGCTCCCCGCATCCTCCCCCTTCCTCCCCCACCTGCCACCCTCATGAATCCTTGATAAATTATAGATCATTTTTCCATATCTTAAATTAACCTCCACCACCCTTACCCACTTTTCCGTTACTCATCGCCCTGGGAGGGGGTTCTAGGTTGATCCTGTGATCGATTTCCCCTGCCTCCCTCCACCCTCCCCTAATCCTCCTGGTATCTCTACTCTCCTTTTTGGCCCTGAGGGGTTTATCTATCCTGGATTTCCTGTGTTGTGGGCTCTTATCTGTAGCAGTGTGCATGCTCTGGTCTAATCTGATTTGTAAGGTAAAATTGAGGTCATTATAGTGGGGTGCGGGAAGCACCAAAGAGCTAGACAAAAAGTTGTGTGTTTCATCGGTGCTATACTGCACCCTGACTGGCTCATCTCTTCTTTGTGACCCCTCTGTGAGGGGATGTCCAATTGCCTACAGATGGGCTTTGGGTCTCCACTCCATGTCCCCCACCATTCACCTTGGGTATTTATTGACATGGTTGACAATTATCACTTTCATCCATATTTTATTGGCCAAAGATTGCCACATATAGAGTAAGAATTATTATTCTCTCACAGGAAAGGACAAGGACTTTGAAGAACTATTATAATCTCCAACAGAAGTGAAGCTGACCCGGTGATGTTTAATTACAGTGGAATACAAAGTGAGATTTCAGGAATGTTTGTGATACTAATAAAGTTAGAGACTTTATTTTTAGTTAGAGACATATTTGGAAGGTCCAGTATACTATGCTAAAAATGATTTACTTTTGTTTTAGAAAAAAAGGGGAAATATTGAAGATTTTTTAACAACATATGAAGTTTTCTATTTATATGTAGCATTCTGGCAAAGGTAAATATAGAGAAATCAGTTAGGTGGTCATTGCCATAGATTCATTGAGTGATAATGCAGACAAGAGTTAGAACTATGGTGATAAGAGAATAAGGGAATTGCAGAATTCTCATTTAGTAATTAAACTATTCATGTCATTGTTATTGTTGTTGATGGGTGCCATCAAGTAAACTCAGACCCATAACCACCCTATGCACAACAGAATGAAACATTGCACAGTCCGGCACCATCCTTACAATTGGTTGTTATGATTGAGCCCACTGATGCAATCACTGCGTCAATCTATCTCCTTAAGGGCCTTCCTCTTTTTCTCTGCCCCTCCACTTTACCAGACATGGTTTCCTTCTCCAGAGAATGCGCTTTCCTGAAAATAGGCTCAAAGTATATAAGACAAAGTCTTGCCATCCTCGCCTCTAAGGAACACTCTGGCATGATGTCTTCCAAGACAGATTGGTTTGTCTTTTCAGTAGTCCATGATACTTCAAATATTCTCTGCCAGCACATTTTAAATGCATCTACAGACACTTCTACAGTCTTCCTGATTCAGTGTTCTGTATCTTCTGTATCTTCCAAGGAGCTCTGGGTGTGCAATAATCAAGTCCTTGACTACTAACCCAAAGGTCAGTAGTTCAAACCTACCAGCTGCTTGCTCTGCTGGAAAACCTGGCAATCTATTACTTTATAGATTACACCTAGAAAACCCACCGGAACAGCAATTCTGTCCTTTAGGATCACTATAAATCAGATTTGACTTGGCAGCACACAACTACCACGACATAATGCCATTCATATGATTCAATGGAAAATACCATGGCTTGGGTCAGGTGCATCCAAGTCTTAAGAGACATCCTTGTGCTTCAATATTCTGAAGAGGTTTCATGCAGCAGATTTACCTAATGCAATGCATCTTTGATCTCTTGACTGCTGCCTCCATGAGCATTGATTGTGGATCCAAGTAAAATAACATCCTTGACAACTTCAACCTTATCTCTGTCTATCATGATGTTACCTCTTGGTCCAGTTGTAAGGATTTGGTTGTTCATTACAATAATTTGTAATCCATTCTGAAGGCTACAATCCTTGATCTGAATCAGTAAGTGCTTCAATTCCTCCTCACTTTCAGCAAGCACGTTTGTGAAGTCTGCATACCACAGGTTGACAATAAACCTTCCTCAAAGCCTGATGTTGCAGTCTCCTCTTCACATAACTCAGCTTCTCTGATGATTTGCTCAGCAAAACTCTTCATAGCTAGAAAACAAGATTAAGCATGGAAGGAAGGTGAATTTACTGAAGAGAAAGCGGATAATTAATGATCTTAGGAAACATTACAGTCAATATGTGTAGTAGAGGGAAGTAAGTATATTTTGCAGATGCAGTCTTTCTTATTTTCAAGGTTTCGACTTTCTTTGTATGAAATATGGTATGTTTGCCTAGCTTAAAGGACTTGGGGATTGTAGAGAGACTATAATTGAATATCAAGGACATGAATTCTCTAATGTGAGCAGGAGGAACAATAAATAAATGGTTGAAACTTTCAGGTCACTAAAAACCTTGCCTACCATGAATTTGTTACGATTTGAACAGACACATTTGTTTGATTTTCTCTACTAGTAGTTTAAGCAGCCCAGGTTTGAAGGGAAATATAAATTTGGAGTTAGGGAGGAAAGATACAGTGAAATAACTGGGATTTGACATAATTGACAATGTTGGTATAAGAGTGATTATAGCAACGAACAAGGTAGTCTAATATACTTAGAAAAGTGAACGAGCCTTCTGGTGACTGATAGCCAGAAGAAAATAGATGAATAGTGAGAATTATGCCTTTCAGTAGTTAAAGAGTGGATATAGTTGGATTGATGACATTAGGGACATGATGTGTAAATTAAGTTGATTTCTGGTTTGGTACCGTTCTGATTTCTGGTTGTGATAAGGATTAGGGCTAGGAAAGTCTGTGGCACGAGTAGTATTCAGTTAAAGAGTTTTAGAGTTCAGTGAGTGGCAGAAATATGAACATAGTGCATTGGACTACTTAGGGAGTTATTCTCAGTGATATGAAGAACAGAAATAATTTATATGGCTTCTTAGGAAGGGGAAACTTCTGAAAGGTAGGCTAAGAAATAATAAGGAGAATAATAGATTCCTACTATTGTTGAAAGTATTCTAAAATGAATCCCAGTTCCACCCTTTTGTATAATACTGTTGACCACTGTGTGGTCAAGATCTGTAATTTGATCTGGCCAATAGAATAGGCAGAATTTATGGGATATCATTCTCAGGGTTATGAATTAGTATGTTGGAAAGGTAAAATGTTTTGTTGATGTAATTAAGGTCTCAGGCAGTTTAAATTTATCAAAAGGAGTTGATCTAAGTTACCTTGACCTAAGATAGGAGATTTCTGATTAACTCTCTCCTGCTGTATTGAAGAAGCAAGGAGTCACATTGTAAATATCTAATGGGGGAAAGCCTCAAGGAGCTAAAGTTTAAGTCAGACAACCAGAGAACATTGGCATGAATTCTGTCAATAAGCACATGAGCCTGGAGCAGGACCACAAGCCTAGCCGGCAGGCTGATTGCAATCCCATGTAAACCTGATCAGTGGACGCAGCTAAGTCATGCCTTGACTTCTGACCCACGGAAACTGTGATATTCATATATAAAAATTGTTGTGCAGCAACACAAAAACTATTAGACCACTTTGAACATGTGACCTTATGTTAAGCAGCTAAAAAATATCCACAAACCTGTGTAAAATGCTGTAAATAAAGTTTTCAACTATTTCTTTTTTGCCTTAAACTTTTATTCACAGAGACAAATCTGTGAGTGCATCTGAATTAAGATTGTAGATTAGAGCACGGCAAGCAAGCTGTGCAGTCGATGGATGTAGAACAATGAGACGATCTCCGTCAGAATTCCCATTACTCCTACCCCTCTTTAGTCAACTTGTCTGCAAGGAGTAGAAACAAAAGGAGCAGGTGCGTCCAGTCGGAGGGGCTGAATTTGCTGACAATCACCACCTCAGGAAAAGAAGCGGGCCTGGCAGTACGTGACAGAAGATCTGGAGTTTGTGAAGGGAGTTGAGGCTGAGAGTGTAAAGAAGGTGGTGGAAAGGGAAGCCAGCCAGGCAAGTGAATGGGAGGAGACAACCAGCCCAGTGGCTTGCTTTACCCATACATGGGACTCTGTGATGGTTCCTAGCTTTCCCCTTCTTCCCTAAAACGATTTACAGTAGTTGATGAGCTATGAACATCCACTCCTAAAGAGGTCTATATGTTGAATTTGTAGGTAGGTCGGAACAGGTGCATATGGTTCTTATTTAGCATAATACTTTTAATCCTCTTTTATTACATTTTAAACATTTTCCTTGATTTAAAAACCTCATGGACAGCAGGTGAAGGTGATTGTGCTGAAGAATTTGTGGCAGTAGTGATTGGTTCCATTGATTCAGAGTGAGCCCCAATTTACATAACTGTGAAGAGTTGCCACAATTCAGACACTCGTAACCCAGGGACTGGCTGCATTTCCCACTAAGCCTGGTAGAGCTTGCCTAGCCAGCTAGGAATAACAGTTCAATTTCTTTTATATTTTTCTGTATGCTTTGAGGTTATGTTTGACTATCCCTAGACACAAAATAAATCTGCATAAAAGCATCCTCTTTTTATTCTGGCATAGCTATATGCTTCATTATAAACAAAACATAAAGAGCTTTTGTTGGCGACAACAAAAAGTAATAGCTAGGCAGATAGTATTCGCATGTAAAAGGAAAAGTATAAAAATATTTAGTAATGCATGAATTCACATCACTTCTACTTATACACAACACATTCAACATTTAAGTTTTGTTCTAAAGGTTCGTGTTAAAGTCAGAATGAAAACTTCATGAGATTGCTAGGTGTATCAGATTAAAAGCTGAGTAATATCTGGAGACATGGTTGAAGATTTGTTAAGCACATCACAGAGCAGATTAAAATTTAGTGCAATTATTCAGTAAAGTCCTGGTGCTTTAGTGGGCATCTATTCTTGCTGCTGACATTCTCGGTTCTAAGAAAATGACGGGTGTGGTAGAGTGCCAATTCAAGATGGAAAAAAATAACTTTCATTGAGCTCAAAATGATCTTATGACTACTGAGAAAGAACAGCAATCAGGGCAGCAGCCAATATGAATATGTGTGATTTGACAGGTTTTTTTTCCTTTCCATATTTAAGACTCTGCTGTAAAACATTTCACTCATTCATTCAAAAATTTTATATGTGTATTCTTTATTCTGAATGATCCTGACATATCTTAAATTCAGTTCAAGAGATAAATTAATTTCTTTCCTCTCCCATTTATAAAAGCTATTTAACTAATTATACTATGTAATGGTTTTGTTAAAAGAACTTTACCTGGGTAAGAATTCAATTACATAAGAGTAGGTTTGACAGATTAAATCATTAATAATGTTAGAACCTTTATATCTACTTCCTTGACAAGAGTATTAGAAAGGAAACTTTGTGTGCCAACATATTAAATATACTTTTTTATAAGTCTTTAATATGTAAGCTGAAGGAGGCTGATGTTCAGAGATATATAATTTTGACTGAGAAAATGTGGATGTTATTTAGAATTTCAGAGAACCATACTTTGAAAAGTAACACATGTGTTTTACCTAATACATGAAGTAGAAGAGTATGTTATATACATGGGTAGGATTTTTAAATACTTTTATTGGGGGCTCTTACATCTCTTATCACAATTCAAACATTCATCCAGTATGTCAAGCACATTTGCACATATGCCGCCAACATAATTTTCAAAGCATTCTCTTCCCACTTGAACTCCTGATACCAGTTCCCCATTTCTTCTCCCTCCCTCCCCCGGCCACCCTCTTCACAACACTTGATAAGTTACAGATAATTATTTCCATATCTTACATCATCCTCCATTGCTCCTCATCCAATTTTCCATTATTCGTCGCCCTGGGTAGAAGGCGGGTGCATTTCTAGGGTGATCCTTGTGATTGATTCCCCCTATTTCCCCTCATGCTCCCCTAATCCTCCTGGTATCTCTACTTTCCTTGTTGGTCCAAGGGGTTTATCTATCTTGGATTCCCTGTGTTTGCGGCACTTACTTGTAGCAGTTTGCATGCTCTGGTTTTATCTGATTTGTGAGGTAGAATTGAGGTCATGGGAGTGAGGTGAAAGGAAGCACCAAAGAGCTAGGGAAACGTGTGTTTCCCTGGTGCTATCCTGCTCCCTGACCGGCTCATCTCTTCCCTGTGACCCCTCTGTGACGGGATGTCCAATTGTCTACAGATGGGCCTTGGGTCTCAACTCCATGTCCCACCACCACCCCAATTAACCGTGGGTATGGTTTTGTTCTGGGTCTTACATGCCTGATACCTTATCCCACCAACAACTCATGATTACACAGACTGGTGTGCTTCTACAATGTGGGCTTTGTTGCTTCTTAGTTAGATGCCCGCTTGTTTATCTTTAAGCTTTTAAGACCCCAGACACCATATCTTTTGATAGCCGGGCACCATCAGCTTTCTTCAACACATTTGATTACGTACCCATTTTGCCTTCAGCAATTGTATTGGGAAGATGAGCATCAAAGAATGCCGGATTGTTAGAACAAAGTATTTTTCTTGTGTTAAGGGAGTAGTTGAGTCAAGGCCCAATGTCCATCTGCAACCTTAATTCTTAACATATAGATATGAGTACATTGTTCTATTCCCCTCTCATATATATGCATTTAAATATATGTACATGCCTGTATTTAGGCCTCTATAAATGTCCTTTGCCTCCTGGTTCTGTCCTCTATTTCCTTTTACTTTCCTCTTGTCCCACCATCATGTTTCCCCTTCATTTGGGTTTAGTAATTTCTTGCTGCTACATTGCCCTTGATTAAGCCCCACTACATATCCTACAACCTTCCTTCTATTGATTATAGTTCACTTGTTCCCTTGTCCTTGGGTTGGTTTCCACCCCCCCCTTTCTTTCTCCCACCTCCCCTTCTCCTGTATCCCCCCAGAACCATTGGTCCCATTTTTTATCTCTGAATTATTCATCCCACCTATCTTATCTAGAAAGACATGCAGATATATTAATAAGTGCAAAACCTGGGAAAGCCAAATAAAAGAACAAAGAAAGTCAAAACCAACAAAACAATAACAACCAAAAACAAAATAACAATAAAAAAGAAAGCCACTGACAAAAATGGAAAAGCCTATAAATAGTTCAAGGTCTGCTTGTTGGCCTTACGAGTATTTGCCAGTTGTGTCTGATGGGGTGCTATACTCTTTCTCCAAAGTCTATTTTTGGTATTCCCTGGGGGTTTCAGCACTGTGCTCCCCATGCTGCTCTGCTGCATGCCCTTAGTGACTCGCCCCAGGGTGATGGGGCCAGACCATTCACTATTCCCACAGTGCGTCTCCAGTGCTGTCCCCGCAGTGTGATGGTTCAGTGAGGGATGCTGTGACCCATGGTGGGGCCAGCCCTATGGTCCTCTCTGTGCATTATTTTCTCCAAGAAGGAACATCGTCCTTGGGGCTTGATGGACCAGGATGTCCTCTCCCCCACTCTCCATCCCTTTTCATTTCTCCTGTGTGCTTTAATCCAAAGTGCCCCTCTCCCCAACCTGTATCCCCAGTGCTGTCCTCTGAAGGGCATTCTTGTGAGAGGAAGGTGAGGGGGCTGTCCACATAGTTGGGGTTGGGTCCAGCCCCAAAGACCTTTCTATTGGTTCCCTGGAACATGCCAGTATGTTGTGTACATGTCTAGGCACATCAGCTTGAAGCCTGGACTCTCTCTCCTCCTCCTGTGGCGATATAAACAATAACCTCTCCTTGGGTGGGTTAGTGCCCTGTCCCCCCCCCATGTCTGTTTTTTCCCTCTTTCTTCCACCTCCCCTCTTATTTAGCTCTTATGTATCCCTCCATTGGGCTTGGCCCTTCCATAGTTGCTGGACCTCACCTCAGGGATGTATATGCGTAGTAGTTCTTCCCCTATGCTCCGTTTTTGTTTTTTATTATTATTATTGTTTTTATTACCTCAGTGCACACATGTTGTACATGTCCCATTGTGCTTGATTTACTTCACTTGGCATAATTTCCTCCAGTTCTTCCCATGCAGCAATTTTCTTCATGCGTTCGTCACTGCACTTTAGGGCTGTGTAGTACTCCGTTGTATGTACCACAGTTTTTTGAATCATCCATCTGTTGATGGAAATCTGGGTTGTTTCCACCTTCTTGCAATTGTGAACTGTGCTGCAGTGAACGTTGGAGCACAGATGTCTGTTTCTTGCCTCTTCTGGGGATATACCCATTAGAGGGATTGCTGCGTTGTGTGGTAGCTCATCTCCATCTGTTTTCGATATCTCCAAACTGATTTCCATAGTGGCTGCACAAACCTACAGGTCCACCAGCAGTGGATGAGAGCTCCTATTGCACCACAGCCCCTCCAACAGCTGTTGCTTTCTGATTTCTTGAATTGGGCTATCTTTGAGGGTGTTAGGTGGTATCTCATTGTTGTTTTAATTTTCATCTTTCTTATGGCTGATGATCAGGAACATTTTCTCATATAGTTATTGGCCCTTCGCAATTCTGACCATGTGAAACTTCTGTTCAGGTCCTTTACCCATCTTTTCAGTGGACAGTTTTTTTTCTTATTGTAAGCTTGCAAAGTATTGTAGAATTTAGTTATAAGGCCTTTGTTTTGTATCATTGCTAAAGATGTTTTCCCAGTCTTATTACTCTCTGGGTGAATAATTTCTATATACAAACGTGATTTATCTTCAGAATATCCCGCTTGTCAATTTGTGACTCCTCTGTGTTTATATCCTTCCCTGTTTGCGATAGCCTATGTATTCCCCATGTCATTAGCAGCCATAATTATTTGTTGTTTTACATGAAGATCTGTGATCTACCTTGAGTTTATTCTTGTCCGTGGATTGAGGTAAGGGTCTTGCTTCATTTTTCTGCAAGTAGATATCCATTTGTCCCAGCACCACTTATTAAAGAGGGCATCCGCAAACATTGGATATTTTGGGGTCCTTATAAAAAATCAGTTGTCTGTATGCTGATGTTTTTATTTCTGGGGTTTCAGCTCTTTTCCATTGGTCTGAATATCTATCATTATACCAGTACCACACTGTTTTGACCACTGTAGCTGTACAATGCAGGCTAAAAT
The DNA here is from genome assembly GCF_050624435.1 of Tenrec ecaudatus. NCBI lineage: Eukaryota > Metazoa > Chordata > Mammalia > Afrosoricida > Tenrecidae > Tenrec > Tenrec ecaudatus. The sequence goes on from NC_134537.1 coordinate 103,509,656, forward strand.
AATGCAGAGCAAGCCCTCCCATTTTGTCCTTCTTCGTGAGGAGTTCTCTGCGAATTCTGAGCTTCTTTCCTCTCCATATGAAGTTGGTAATCAGTTTTTACAATTCTTTGAAAAAGAATAATGGTATTTGTAACAGAATAGCATTAAACTTATATAGTGCCTTGGCCAACACTGACATCTTTACTACATTGAGTCTTCTAATCCACAAGCATAGGATGTTCTTCCATTTGTTGAGGTCACTCTTGTTTTCTTGTAATGGTGCTCTGTAATTTTCCTCCTACAAATCTTTTGGCTTTTTTTAGTCAGATATATCCCTAGATAGTTCAATTTGTGATTGACTATATTAAAGTGTACTACCTTTTTAATTGCCTCTTCTGTCATCTTGTCTGATGTGTATAGCAGTATTACAGACTTCTGTTTGTTGATCTTGTATCCTGCTACACTGTCATATTACTCTATCACTTCTAACACTCCACTTGTGGAATTTGGGGCATTTTGACATAGAAAATCATTTTGTCGGCGAATAATGATAGTTTCGCCTCTTCCTTCCTCAGACAAATACCTCTGATGTCTTTTATTTGTCTTATTTTGTTAGCTAGGACCTCCAGTACAGTGTTAAATAGGAGTGGGGACAAGGGGCATCCTTGTCATGGCCCCTTTTTCAGTGGAATTGTTTTTGTCTTTTCTCCATTTAATACCACATTGGCTGTTGGTGTTTAAAGTCTAAATTATATAATATTGAGGAATTTTTACTTCTGTTCAGATCTTCCTGAGTGTCTTAAACAGGAATTGGTGTTGGATGTTGTCGAATGCTTTTTCCACATCTAGTTATATTATCATGTGACTTTATAATTTTTCATGTCAATGTGATGACCAATACTAATGATATTTCATATATTGAACAATCCCTACATCCCTGGTATGGATCCAAATGGTCATGGGGAATTATATCTTTTTTTTGCTTTTGTAATCTATTGGCCAGTATTTTGTTAAGGATTTTGCATCGATGTTCATTTGGGATCATGGTCTGTATTTCTCAATGCTTGTGAGATCCTTTCCTGCTTTAGGTATCAGAGTTATACTAGCTTCATAGAAAGAATTTAGGAGTTTTCCATCTTTTCCTATGTTCTGGAAGAATTTGTGTGGGATTGGTGTGAGTTCTTCCCAGAATACTTGGTAGGATTCTGTGAAGACATCTGGCCTAGGGAAATTTTTTTGTTGGTAATCCCTTAATAAACTTGTCTTTTTATTCTATGACTATGGTTCTGTTGAGGTTCTTGATGTCCATCTGAGATAGTCTAGGGAGGGATTTTTTTCCCAAGTATTTGTCCAGGTCTTCCAAGTTGTTGAATTTGTTACAATACAGGCCTTCATAGTACTGTGTAATTATCCTTTTGATTTCATTAGGGTCCATTGGAATGTCCCTGTTTCATTGCTCATCTTTGCTAGTGAAATTTATTTCCTCCTTTCTTTGGTTAGGTTCCCAGTGGTAACTCAATTCTATTAATCTTTTCAAAGAACAAACTTTTAGCTATATTAATTTCCCCCATAGTTTTCTTGTTTTCCCTCTCCTGTATCTCACCTCTGATTTTTATTATTTCTTTCCTTTCTCTATTAGTAGGATTGTTCTATTGACTCTGGTGTAAATTCTGTGGCAGCTTATCAACCACAAGTATCTCTTCCATTTTCATGTGTGCATATATTGCTATCTGTCTTCCTCTCATAAAAGTCTTTGCGCTGTCCCAAAGATTTTGGTACATTGTATTTTCATTCTCATTGATTTGTAGAAACTTTCTGATTTCATCTCTGATCTGTGCCAATACCCACTCCTTTTGCTATAGAGTTATTCATCCTCCAATTGTTTGCCCTTGTTTTATTCACAGTCCTTTTGTTGATTTCCAGCCTTATGGCATAATGGTTGGAGAGAGACATCAGTATAATCTCTGTGTGTGAATTTACTCAAGTTTAACTTGTGTCCCAGCATGGGATCTATCTTTAAGTATGTGCCATGTAGGCTTGAAAAGAAGGCGATTTATTTTGCTTTGGGATGGAAAGTTCTGGAAATATCTATCAGGTCAAGTCATCCAATTGTGCTGTTTAGATCTGTAGCCTTATTGTTAAGTTTCTTTCCCAATGATGTTTTTTCAGACAGTAGTGTATTACAGTAAACTACTATAATTGTTGAGCTTGTGATTTCTTTTTTCATCTTTTGAAGTGTTTGATTTATGAAATTTGTGGGTGTCTCATTGGGCATGTTTATATTTATTATGGTTCTTGGCCTACTGTTCCCTTTAGCATTACATAGTACCCCTCCTTGTCTCTGGTTATGTCTTGTACCTTGAGATCAATTTTGTCAGAGATCAAAATGTTTACCCCTGCTTTTCTTTCATTGCCATTTGCTTGGTATATTTTTCTCCGACCTTTAATTCTCAACCTGTTTTTTCTGAAAACTTGAGATGTGTCTCCTATCTGCAGTTGATCAATGGTTTATGTTTTCTAAGACAGTCTGTTAGCCTCTGCCTTTTAATGCCTAAGTTCAGTCCATTGCTTTTCAGTGTTATTACATCCATCTGTAGACTCTGTGATGCCATCTTGTACCTTTTGTGTTGGGTGTTTTCCTACCTACCTGTCTTATCTGTTTGTGTTGTGTGTGTGTGGTTTATTCTTGCCTTCTTTGCACTATTGGGCTAATGCTATATTGGAGGCTGTTTTCTCTTTGTCGCCCTCCGAGTGAAGTTAGTCTATGTGACAGTCTCTTATCTGTACTTGGTGAATTTGATCTTCTGAGCATACTGGATCAGCATGGGTCTTTTGTAGGGCTGGATTTCTTTTTATGTATTCTTAAGTTTTTCCTTGTCTTGGAAGACTCTTACTTCTCCATCTATCTTAATAGATAATTTTACCAGGTATAGTATTCTTGGATTTACATTATTTTCCTTCAGTTTCTGGAATATGTTACTCAACTCCCATCTCTTCTTCATCATGTCTGCTGATAGGTCTGAACATATTCTTATTTGGGTACCCTTATAAGTGACTGTTTTTCCCTAGCTACACTTTTGCTTTTCTCCCTTTAGTCATAATTGGATAATTTAACTACAAGTATCCTGGTAATTTCTTCTTGGGATTTAGTCTGGTTGGTGTCCTTTTGCCCTTCTAAATGGTTGCCTGATTTTCATTCATTAAGCTGGAGCCATTTTCCTCTAAGAATCCCCTCGCTATTTTCGCTGTCGACTTTTTAATTGTGTCTTGTTCTGGTAGTCCAACTATTCTAATATTGTTGCTATTCATAGCATCATACATGCCTCTCAGGTTTTCTTCAGCTTCTCTGATTGTCTTATTTGACTACCTTTCCTGTTTGTTGAATTCCTGTTTGTTGAAGTCTGCATGGTTATTGTCTCCATCACTTTTATGGTTCTCTTTAACAAAGTCTGTTAATTTGCTACTGGATTTTATTATTTCATCCCTTAGGAGTTGTGTTTCCCTTTGGTGCATTTACTTTTTCTCCTCTATCATTTCATTCTTTTTATGTATTGCGTCCCTCATATCTTGTATGACTCCAGGCAGCATTCTGAAAACGTTTTATAGCAGGTTAAAATATGCTTCTTCTATGCATGTCATTAGGTTCATGACTTCTGACATTGCTTTCTGTTTCTCCTGCTGTTTCATTGAGGCTGTTTGGGCTGGTTGCTGTTGACATGTTGCTTTAGAGGAATCATGTGCCATGTTCCAGAGTCACAGAGCAGTTGGCTTTCTCTTGGGGGACTCGTATGAGTATTTTTATGAACTACCTATACACGTAGCTGCACTAGAGGTAAGTCTACAGCTGTATCTTCCTAAAGTTTCACTCTTACCCTAGCCAACAAGTATGAGTTAGAATGAATTGGATAGTCCTCTCATGGGAAGCTGGTCGGGTGGTTGTTGGTCCACTAGGGCGGTATGTCAGTAGTTGATATCTCTGTAAGTCATAGTGGTGTCTCACAAGGCTTGGAGCCTCACGGGTGGTGTGTGGTGTTTCCCTCTGCAACTAGAGTGTCACGGAGGGCATGTGGGTGTATCCTCCTTGGTTTTAGAGGACTGTAGATGGCAGGTAGAATTATTCTAGTAGGATATATTGCCATGGAGGTTGGGCATGCCTTCACAGCAGCCTGGAGCACCACAGGTGGGGGCTAGGTGTTACCCTAGTCATTTTCAGGGTCTTGATGTATAGGCGGGAGTTCACCCAGTCGTTTGAAGTGGAGATCCCCCAGGTTCCTGGGGAATCGTGGAGGACTGGTGTGATTTTCCCAGCTGCGTGTAAAGCTGACAGGTGCTGGCACGACTTCCCCCAACTGGGGCCTCAGAATTGTCCTATGTGTAGGGGAGTGATCTATAGGCCGTATTGGCTTATGAAAGAAAAGAGAGGTAGAAGAGAATAGAGTGAAAGGAGAAAACAAAGCTGAGAGAAAAAATTTAAAACTTGCTAACACACACAAAACTGCAAAGGCAAAACGAAGTAAAAAGAAAACAACAAAAAAAGAAAACGTGAATCTGCTGAGACTGTGGTGGGAAAGAGGGAAGAGAGAGAAGAAGATATAAGAAGAAAAGTTGAAAGAAAATAAAAGAAAGAAAACAAGAGTAGAAAAGAGAAAAATAGATAAAGAGATTGCCGAGGCCAGTGCCATGCTGTGTGTAGCACTGCCTCATGGCATGTGCAGCACTCTCACGGGGGGCAGGTTGGAACTTTCCCCACTGGGTGGATGTGCTCTAGCAGAGGGTAGGGTGCTGAAAACCTGCAGTGGCATGTAGAAGGAAAGAGAGTGAAAGGATAGAAACTGAAAATATGAAGAGAAAAAAAGAAAAGAGAAAGAAGGGGGGAAAACAACTGTGCTCGCTAGTATTTGTAGGGAACTGCGTGTCCCCCTACCCTGGATTTAAGCCATGTACAACCTTTATGAATTTACTCTCAGTTTCCTGCCATACAAACTGTGCCTGGTAGTTTTACTGCCTTTGTTTCACCCGCCAGATGGTGGCTGTCTTGACCCTTGCTAGGATTGTTGCTCTTTCACTAGCAGCTGCTATGTTCATTGGTCAATACATGACTGGTGGCATTTCCCCCCAGGTGCTTGGTATGCTTCATTTGCATACTGGCCTGTTTGATCACAGTTGCCCGCCATTTCTTCCTTACCTGGGAGATGCACGACTATTGGCTACCTCAGCTATACCTTATTTCCATGTGACGTAATGGCACCCACCCTTCGCTGGCTATTTAAGCCTCTGCTCTCAGCTCAATAAAGGAGGCTTGATCAGATTCCTGTCTTGCCCCCATTTCTTGCGTCTCTTGCCCATCTTCATTCCCAGTCCCTCTTTCAGGTATCCATGTTGTTGATGACCCGTGGGACGGGACAAGTATTGACTGTGGTGGGAAAAAGAAGAAAAAAAATAAAGAGTAAGGAGATAGCTGATCCATGATCAGCTGACGATTGGGCCAGAGGGGTTTAAACCCTGTGCCAAGGTGGCAGGTTGGTGTGCACTTTTAGTACAGGGTCCCAGCAGTGCTGAGCAAGATCACCCTAAGGTCCAGATGGAAGTTCCTCCTCAGTGTGCAGCACTGTAGAGTGCTGTAAGCTGCCTTGCTTGGTGTGCAGTGCTCCCACAGAGGGCAGGCTGGATTTCCATATGCTGTTTAGATTGGGTTGCCATAGACCAGGGGTCCTCAAACTTTTTAAATGGGACCAGTTCAATATCCCTCAGATGTTGGAGGACCCGACTCTATTTTTTTTTAAATCTATGAACCAATTCTTATGCACACTGCACATATCTTATTTTGAAGTTAAAAAACAAAAATGGGAACAAATACAATATTTAAAAGGAAGAACAAGTAAAGTAAAATCAACAAACTTACCAATATTTCAATGGGAACTATAGGTTGGCTTTTTGCTAATGAGATAGATGGTCCAAGTCTAGTTCCATATTTGTGACTGTCAGTTGTAACAAGCGATGCAAGTGCACATCAGTTAGTCTAGATCTGGTTGGAGATTTCAGATGTTTCATTCTGGAAAAAGTCTGTTCACAGACATAAGATCTGCCAAAGCTGGTTGCCATTTTGAGTGCGTGGGTCCTAATATTCGGATATGTCTCAGAGGGGAGAGATGCATAGAAACTAGGAAGGCTGCTTGACTTGAATGCGTCTTTCAAAGAGTCACAATTCTGAAGTTCATTCGGTTCCATTTGGTAAATTGTATCTACATTTTCAATGTCAATAGAAAATGGGTATGGAAAAGCCGAATGTCCTGTTCATGGAGATGAAGCTCTTTAAATCTAAATTGGAACTCCTTTTGCAACATTTCCAGTGAATCCACATGTTTTGTTTGGGAAGGCAACCAATGGTTTTTCCGCTGACAGATTTTGTGTTGTGGGGAGATGGCAGAAATATTCCTCATTCACTTGCTTGATGAGTAGGCTTAATTTTACTTCAAATGCTTTCACAGGTGATTGCACATCACATATGAGCTTCTAGTTTTCTAGAAGTTGCACATTGAAACTGTTGAGTAGCTCTGTTACATCTGTCAGAAAGGCAAAAGGTGCCATTTCCATTCTTCATCATTGAGCTCTAGTACTTCTTTGTTTTTGGAAAACAGAAAAGCTGGAATCTGTGAAACTAAGTCTTGAAATGTTACAAAACTTTCCCTGGACTTAGGCAACAGACTTTTGTGTGGTACAGAACATCTTCATAGGCAACATTTAGCTCAAACAAAAAAATTCCTGAAATTGTCTGTGATTTAGTGCATGAGCTCTATTGAAGTTAACACAAGATACCACAATTTTCATAACAGAGTCCCACTCAGTGATTTACTACACATTGTTGGTGGATGAGGCTGTGTATGGCTATTGGATGAGAATGGTTATGCTTGTCCATCTCTTGGTTAATGTGAGCAATGACTCCTTTCTTAGACCCCACCATGCTAGGAGCACCATCAGTTGTCACACTGGCTAGTTTAGCCCGTCCAGCTCCAATCCATTCACAGTTTGGCAAACCTTCTCATAGATCTCCTCTCCTGTAGCTGTTCCTTTGATGCTTTGCAGTCCAGCAAGCTCTTCTGTGACTTCGAAATAGTTATTCGTCCCACGAATAAAAATGAGAAGTTGTGCAGAATCACGAATATCATTACTTTTGTCAAGTGCCAAGGAAAAATAGGAAAGTTTTTTTTGTGGAGTTTTGCAAAAGCTGATGAAAATTGTCTCCCAATTCTTCAATCCTTCGTGTAATTGTAGGTCCTGAAAGACTCACTGTACTAAAGAGATCAGCCTTCTCTGCACACATCTCTTTGGCAGTAGAAAGAAGGCATTTAACAAATTCTCCCTCCATGAATGGTCTGCCAGAGCATGCTCTTAGCTTGGAAACTTGAAAACTTGCTCGCAGTGATGAAATATTTAGCTGCTTCTGTTTCACAAAAGTATTTTGCTGAGTTGTCAATGTATTTTTCAGTTTTAATATTTTATCTTTTCTCACTTCTCTGACCAATCATATTTATCTTTATGTTGAGTTTGATAGTGTCGATGTAAATTGTATTCTTTGAACACAGACACTATATTCTGGCATATCAAACACACAGCTCTTTCCTTGAACTGCAAGAAAAAGTAATCATAAGTCCACTGTTCTTTGAATATCCTACACTCTTAGTCAATTTTTCTCTTTCTTAATATCATTGTTTCCTAGGGATTCCAAACTGCTATTAGTAAAATACCTACAAAAACAATATACCAGCAATAACTTTGCCCCCACAGAGACATACAGAATGCACTGCCCATAGTCTGATCAGTGTTCATCAATGCAGGCTTGCCAGTCCACTTCACTTCAGCCTCACCAGTGCCTATATTGGTGGAACTCTGCTTTTACCTCAGGCTCACATTGGTGCAGTTTCCCACACCAGTACAGAGCCAGTTCCTCGACCACCTTTCCAGTTCACACTACCCTGTGCAGAACGCACTGTGATCTATGAACTCGCAGAGGGATCTGATCCAGTGGGTGAGAAGACACATGCAATCTGATTCCAATGCAGGAAAAAAAGAAGACACGTATGCCTTTGGCTGAACTCATACTGCTGAGAGATTGCAACAGTGTGAACCGGGGCTTACACAGCACACAACATACAACATCATACACAAGTGAATTGCAATCAGAATATAAATGCACTTACTGTCAATTAAACTGGGTTTCCTACTCCTCGGCTGTCAGCAGAGGCCGATTAAGTTCCCATGGGGCCCTAGGCAGATTGTCAGTGTGGGGCCCCCATGCAATAACACTGAGCACTGACCATTTGCATTAAGTCTGACTGCTGACCATTTGCATTAATACTGAGCACTGACCATTTGCGTTATCACTGTGATACAACCCCCTAGAAACCACCACAACCAACTACCCAACTTAAAAAAAAATAAAGACCTCCTAACTTCAGGAAAAAAAGGCCCCCTTATCCGCAAAAAAGTCCCTACTAATTGAAAAAAAAATTTAAGTAGATCTCCTAACTTCCCCCCAAAATTCCTAACTTGTTCTTATCTCGGTCCTCAGGCAGCACCAGGCTCTGCACAGGCAAGCTCATGACTCGTCTGATCACGGCCGAGACTGAGAGGTGGCACCGAGAGAGAAAGCAGGGAGTCTGAGAGTGTGGTGCACATTCTACACATGCGCGCTGCAGGCCCGGGATGAATCAGCTGCTAAGCAGGACAGGCGGCGGCAGCAAAAACACCCGGCGGGCCGCATGTGGCCTATGGGCCATAGTTTAAAGACCCCTGCCCTAGATGGATGGTAGTGGCTGAGAAGCCAGCAGTGGTGCCTGAACGGAAAGAGAGGAAGAGAAGATTAAAAAGAGTGAACACGAAGGAAAAAGAAAAAACAAACCAAATGAGGCCCATTGAGACCAACTGTGGCAGGAGAGATAGAAAGGGAAAGAACAGTAAGTAAGGAGACAACTGAGACTTGACTGCCTGACCATTAGCTGTCTCGATCGAGGTAGTGGGGTGGGGTGCCCACTTGGTGGAGGTTCCCACAAATACTGAGCAGAATTTCCTTCAAAGGCAAGATCAAAGCAGAGGCCAGAAAGTGGTTCCTGCAGTGTTGTTGAGTGCTAAGTATCACTGTTATAGCTGCCTTGTGCTGTACACACTTCATCAGGCAGGGTCAGTTCCCTCAGCCCCGTGTAGGGCCCCAGGACAGGCCAGGAGCAGGTCCCCCAGTCACACAGAGGACAGGCTGGACCTCCCCAGCTGCGTGCAGGATCTCTGAGAGCAGACAGTAGCTCCCGCTCCCCCCCCCCCCCCTCCCGCCCCACCATTGGTCTTGTGGAGTAGTTCTAGTTTGTGCCAAAAATGCTGATACTCTAATAGCTCAGAGGTGGGGTTTTTTTGGCTTTTTTTTCTGGGCTGTCATGCTGACCCCAGAAGAGGAGATCTAGCTTACCAGAGAGGTTGTTTTCTTCTCAGCCAACAGGAACTGAATTTGCCTCATTGTTCCCAAACCTGGCTATCCTCTGGCCTCACCCCACCCCACGCCGACCCCCAGGCTATGAGCTCAAGGCAGCTCAGAGCGCAGGGAGCTTGCTGTGAGGTCCTGTGACTAGCTTTCGTCGGTTCTCATTGAGTCTGGGGTTATTTCACCTTCGGGGTCAGCCCGGGGAAATCGCTGCTCGCTGCCAAACTACGGCGCTGGTAGCTGCTCAGCGCGAGCCCACGAATCCAGCACACCAATCCTAGAGTAAGTTAGTGCATGCTTGGTTTGCTTTGTGAGTGAACATTTTTTTTTAAAGTGGGGTTCAGGGCAGGCCCTAGTACCCTGATTCTAATTTCAGGACTCCGCCTCCCACCTCCTTCACCTTACCTCCTGATTTTCTGGTGTGGCAGCAGGAGCTCTGGGCGAGTAAATCTAACTGGATGCTATCTTCTTCTCTCTCCACATTGGTAGGATTAAAAAATTTTTTAAACCACTTCAAATTTAAAAGCCATGTTGTAGATGCCAACTCATAGCAACCTTATGGGGTAGAGTAGAATCTCCCTGTGAGCTTCTGAGACAGGAATGGTTTACCGGAGTAGAAGGCCCTGCCTTTCTCCCTAGGAGTGGTCAGTGCCTTTCAACCGCTGACCTTGTGGTTACACAGTGCTGACACTGTGTAATCACCCATGCACCAGGGTTCCTTTCAAAGAAGTGTATACTTACTCCCATTGAGTCAATTCTGACCCAGAGCATCCCTGTAGAACAGTAACACTTTCCCTGTGGGTTTCTGAGACTGTACATATTTATGGGGACAGAAAGTCATGTCTTTTCTCTGTGGATTGAGTGGTAGATTTGAACACCTGACTTTGTGGTGAGCGGCTCAATGTGTCACCCACTATACAATCAGAGAATAATAGGAAGGACATAAATATCACCCTCATCAGATTTCTCTTCCATAGGAAGAACTTTTAAAGTGGAATCTCTCTCTACAGTATATGTATATGTATATGTATATGTATATGTGTATGTGTATGTGTATGTATATGTGTGTATACAGAGATTTCTGTATGTGTGTATGTATATATATATATATATATATATATATATATAGAGAGAGAGAGAGAGAGAGAGAGAGAGAGATCTTTAAGCTCATATATAAAAGGACTTTTAAAGGTTTATGGAAAAATGAAAATGAAAGATAATTAAAAATTTGCACAAAATTGTTGAGGCTTGTGTGCCCAGAAAGAGGCAGAGATGTCGGAGTGAAAAGTTTTGAACCAATACTTCGGGCTCAACTTCGTCCCCTGGACGATTCCCAAGTTCAAGCTTCAGTTATCGGCAGTATACGGTGTGGCTGAGCGACTCCCTTCAACCTGGAGGGTGAGATGTGAAGACTATCTACGAGGACACAAAGTTCAACGTGAACAAAGACGGTGCACAATGAGGACTGCCTGGGCCAACCCACCTTCCGCTTATACATCAAGTGCAAGGACTGCAGTGCAGAGCTCACCTTCAAAACAGATCCGGAGAATACAGACTACCAACAGAGCATGGAGCCACGTGAAACTTGCAGGCGGAAAGATACGAGGAGATGAGGGTGCAGAAGGAGCCAGACGACCCCATAAAGGTGCTGGAGAGGCACCCCAAGGACTCCAAATTGGAGGTGGAGGCACTGAAGAACCTGCAGGAGCTGAAGGAGCTGAACCAGCAGCAGACCCAAGTGTACTTCTAGGCCATTCTGCGGCAGCACAGCCTGGCAGAGGAGGAGCAAGAACGGCAGCATTTGGAGCAAGAGGAGAGGAGAAGGTGTCCGCCCTCATAGAGGAAGTAAAGAAGCATCACCTGCGGATGCGGCCTGCATCCAGGCCCAGACCCACCGCCATCCTGGGTGAGTCCCAGAGGTCCGGAAGGCCAAGAGGAGGCTGCAGAACTGACAGCTGACCATGGGTAGCCTGTGCAGTTGCAGCGGGTCCCAGCTGTCTGGCCTGGTAGTGTTGTAAGACTCCTATGGACAACAGGGGACAGCAGGGCCTAAGGGGGCCTGTCCCCTGCCCTGCACAGAGCAGGAAGGGGGCTAACCCTGAATCCTGGGCCCCCAGTGCCTCCTCGCTGATCTGACTGCTGCCCTACTCGGACGATAACACAAAACAGTACATTGACAGAGAATTTCCCCAAAATACAAGTGGGATCCAGTAGAGTATGTGATGAGAGAGATCTCATTGCTGACATGAGATGGCTCTTGGATGAAAGCAGAGAATTCAAGAAAGATGTCTTCTTCTAGGTACTGTTGACTATGCAAAGGCTTTAACGGTTTGGATCATAACAAACTATGGATAACTTTTCAAAGAATAAAAATTCCAGAGCACTTAATTGTGTTCATGTGGAACCTGTACATGAAGCAGATAGAGGATACAGCAAAGTTTAAAACCAGAAAATGTGTGTGCTAGGGTGAATTCACTCACCATACTTATTCAATATGTTTCCTGAGCAAGACGAAACAAAACTGGATTCTATGAAGAATAACAAGGCATTGTGATTAGAGAGAGGCTCATTAACAACCTGAGCTATGCAGAGGATACACAGCTTTGACTGCTGAAGTTGAGTAAGATTTGAAACGTTTGCCGATGAAAATCAAATACTGCAGCTTTCAGTGTGGACTGCAACTCAATGTAAAGAAAACAAAAATCCTCACAACTGGAATGATAGACAACATCATGATAAAAGGGGGAAGACATTGAACTTGTCAATGTTAATTTTCCTTGGATCTCCAGGCAATGGTCATGGAAGCAGCAGTCAAGAAATCACATGATGTATTGCATTAGGTAAATCAGCTGTGCAAAACCCCTTTAAAATGTTGAAGAGTGTGGATATTACTTGGATAGAATGTGGTGGAACTCATTCAAGTCATGGTATTTTCAATTGATTCATATACATGTGAAAGTTTGGCAATGAATAAGGATGACAAAATAAGAATTTGTGTATCTGAATTATGTACACATATTGAAAGTACCATGTCCTGCCTGAAGAACAAACAAATCTGTCTTAGGAAAAAGTTCAGCTAGAATGCTCCTTAGAATTGAGGATGGAGGATTTTCCTCACCTCCCCCTTTGGATATATTATCAGGAGAGACCAGTCCCTGGAAAAGGACAGCGTGCTTGATAAAGTGGAGAGGCAGTGTAAAAAGGGAAGCTTCTCCACTAGATACATTGACTTTGTTACTGTAATGATGGACTCAAACATCACAATTGTAGGGATGGTACAAGATCGGGTGTGTCTCCCTTTTGTCGTACATAGCACTGTTATGAATGGAAACTGACTGGAAAGCAACTAACAATAACAACAGCATTGATATGACAAATTTGTTTTAATGAATGAATCAATATTGATACAATATTTTTAAAGTGATTAGTTTATTCAAATTCTTTTGGTCTAAACGAATGCTTTTTCATGTTATAGGATCCTGATGAGAACCTATATTACATTTAGTTCTAACATCTCCCGAGAATTATTTTTTTATGCCAGTTTCTCAGAATATCTGTGGTTTGGATGAACTTTTTAAAAACTCCTAATTATAAGGTTTGTTTTAAGAATTTTCTCAAGATTAATATTTTCACAACCTGTTCTAAGATATAACAGTTATCAATTGTCATTGAGTTGATGTCTATTGAATAGAACTGTCCATCATAGGATTTTGAAGACTGTTAACCATAGAAGTACATCTCCAGACCTGTTTTAAAAAGCATCTTTGAGTAGGTTTGAACTTCCAACCTATCCTCCTCCAGTCATCAGTCAAGCCCTTAAATATTCGTGCCACTCAGGATTTCCTGACCCTTTAGTTTTTAAGTGTCATTGTGGAATATACAAATATATCCTGTGATGAAATAATGGGTGTATTAGATAGATAGCAATGAATTATTTTTTTAAAAATTTAACCCACAGAGGAAGAAATTAACAATCCAGTTGACTAAAATTTTCCTATTCTAAACATGTTGAATAAAATTAAATAATCATATGTAGACACATTGTTAAAAGCAAAACAAGTATTTTGACTTATAGGCACCAAGAAGCAGCATTTTAACCTAAATAAGTTGGATTTAATGAAAGTACTGTTTGCACTTGCAAATAAAGTTAGGGAGGACAGCCTGTAAACATATGTCTAAATGATGGAGAATTTATAAAGAAGCTCTAAAGAGTTGATATGTGAGATAGCCTTAGTGATCTAGTGGTCACTCACTGGGCTGTTAACCACCAGGTCAGCAAGATAACATCATAATAAACAGAAAAAGACGGAAGCAAGTGTTGTCTCACATGCATGTGAAAGTTGGACATTGAATAAGGAAAGCTGAAGAAGAATCATTGTATTTGAATTGTGATACTGGCAAAGAAGATTGAGGATACCATGGACTGTCAAAAGAACCAACAAGACTGTCTAGGAAGAAGTACGGCCAGAATGCTCATTGGAGGTAAGGAAGGTAAGACTTCATCTCATGTACTTCGGACAAATCAGGAGAGACCAGTTGTTGGTATAGTGGAGCGAAAGCAAAAGGAGGAAGGTCTTCAGCTAGATGGGTTGACACATTGCCTACAACAACGGGCTCAACCATTGGAAGGATTGTGAATATTGCACATGACATCTAACAACAACAACATCAACAATGAAATGCATATTCATGACTATTCCTTGGGAATCTATTACATATCCATAACCACCTCAATTTAATGCCTTGTGTAGATATACAAAACTACAAATTCTCTTTTTTTCCTCAGAAACTTTCCCTGGCAATTCTAGTCCTGACATTCTCCTTTCTTGATCAACCAAAGTGAAGTTTTCCACTTTCACGTTCATCTACTCTCTGCCTGTTTTTCTCAGTCTCACAGAGAAAGACCTGGCCTGGCAACACTGGGATAGAAAACATGACATAGAAGGAGGTGAATGGGAACGGATGGTGACATGTACTTTAATTTAATTTAGGAAGAAGTATTTTATTCCAAAGTAGGAAGGAGGAAATAGGCAATTATAGCACATGGCTATATGTGGGCAAAGTATGGGCAAATAATAACAATTGCCAAATAAATTTATTTACTCAGGGGAATGCTGGTGCACCATTGGTTCTCAAGAGGGCTTAGTTTTCCTATGAAAAGGCAATTTCAAGGCCAGAGTTGAAGACAAGAGCCTTTGAGGATAACCCTACCCATCCTCTACATTGTGTCATAAATGTCCTGGGCTCTAGCCTCCTCTGGGTGGTCTAGTATCATAGACCAGCTTAACTTCTTCAGTGACCTGACTGTGCATCATAATAATACTCAGATGCTCAAATTAAGCTAGCACCATGGAAAGACTATTCTCAAACGCAGACACACAAAAAATAATCTGCATTTTACATTGTTTTCCTCTCCTTTAGCCAGGACTTCTGAGTACATATTGAATAATAACTTTGCAAAAAATTATCAGCATGAGTCAGCCTTATTACAGATGAACAGTGCATCGCTAATGTATTTAACTCAAGTTCTTCTTGTTCTAATGAATTAACTGCACTTAAGTGGCCTGCAGCTGAGAACTTCTTTGGGGAAAATGGCTTGGATACAAATCCCATCTGTAATCACCCCTTAAAACATTTAATACTTGTGCAATATGCAAATCAAGGACTCTTTTCAATTCCTTCATCAGAACATCTTAAAAGAATGTAAACATCTTGTGATTTTCTTTTTTTTCTTTTAATTTGTCAATGTGCCATGCATGCAGATGACCTTTAGAGATAAATAAAATAAATATAAAAGGCCTCTATATTTGGAATCTCTTTTACTCTTTATGTTGGAATGTTCTATTTCCTTGCAGTTTAATTATTTTACTAGAGAAAATACTAGTTGGTGATGACATCCACAATGAAGAAAAATCACCTTGTAGATCAGCTCTAAATCTTATGAAGTCAAATAACCATTATTTGATTTATCCTCAGTTCAGAGAAAAGAGATACATGTGTCTCGAGTGATTCTTGGGAGTTAATAGTGGAAGTGTCATAAGATCATCTAATGTGCAGTTCATCATGGAGTGATTTGAGCAGCATTTGGGAGCTTCATGTCACTTCATTGAAGGAGCGCCTATAAATAAACACTGCTTAAAGCATTTTGCCTATGAACTAACAATGTCAGTGATGTCTAAAATCAACCAAATCAAACCCACTGCCATTGAGTTGATTTCGACTTGTAGTAATGCTGTTTGACAGAGGAGAATTTCCCCATACGATTTCCAAGCCTGTAAATCTTTTCAGAATCAGACTGCCTCATCTCTGAACCACTGTGCCACCAAGACTCCTTCCAGGGATGTCTAAAGAGCCCTAAGTTCTCTCTTAAATATCTACATCAGATTCCTTTGGTCAGCATGATACAGATACAGTACACACACAGAGTTTTGTTTTATTCTGATTTTTAAAGGGCTCAGCCAAGCTCCATTGACCAAAGGTGAATATTGACTCAGGTTACCATGATTTTGATGTTTAATAAGACACACAAGCATAGGTAGTATGCAAAAGTGGCCAAGGGACAGCACAGGACCTCTTATAATTTCAGTATGTTAAAAGAGATACCTATAATTTGGATGAAGTCCAAGAAGAAAACAAGAGAGATGAATAAAGGGTCGGGAATAGCTCTCAGAAATTCTATCATTTTAAGGAACTCTAGCAGTATTTGATAAGGAGGTCTTGTGGAGTCATGGGATAAATGTTGGGCTACTGAGTGTAAGATTGGGAGTTCAAACCCATCAGTCACTCCACAGGAGAAAGACCAGGCTGTCTGTTCCAAGACAATTTACAATGTGCTCCCACGAAGATTTACAGTCTCAGAAACCATATATAAGGAAGCTATTAGTGATAATTATCTTGATGGCATTGTATTTTCATTGTTGTTGTTTTGTTTATTTTTGTGGGGAGGGATAATTTTTTCGACAAGTTAGATTTAACAAAAGACTTTTTTTTAAATATAATTTTATTGGGCACCATACAATTCTTATCACAATCCTGATATACATCAATTGTGTTGAGGACATATGTACATTTGTTGCCATCATCATTTTCAAAACATTTGCTTTCTACGTGAGCCCTTATAATCAGCTGCTCATTTCCCCCCCTCCCCACTCCCTCTGCCTCATAAACCCTTCATAATTCATAAATTATTATTATGTCATATGTTACACTGTCTGATGTCTCCCCTGCCCTCTTCTCTGCTGTCCATCCCCCAGGGAGGAGGCTATACTTAGATTCTTGTAGTTGGTTCTCCCTTTCTACCACACATTCCCTCTGCCCTCCAGGCATCGCCACTCTCACCACTGGTCCCAAAGGGGTCATCTGTCCTGGATTCCCTGTGTTTCCACCTGCTACCTGTACCAATGTACATCCGCTGGTCCAGCCAGATTTGCAAGGTACAATTGAGATAATGATGGGGGGGTGGGGGAAGCATTCAAGAACTAGAGGAAAGTTGTATGTTTCATTGTTGATTCCCTGCACCCTTACTGGCTCATCTCCTCTCCACAACCCTTCAGTAAGGGGGTGTCTAGTTGCCTACTGATGGGCTTTGAGTTTCCACTCTGCACTCACCCACATTTACAATGATATGATTTTTTGTTCTTTGATCCTTGATACCTGATCCCTTCGACAGCTCGTGGTCACACAGGCTGGTCTGATTCTTCCTTGTGAGCTTTAACAAAATACTTTTATAAGGAATATAAATGAGTATTTGTACAGCATACCCACAATGTTTAGAAGAGCAAGTTTAGGAGAAGGCAGCCTACTGTAGTGCACTATAGGCAAAAAATAACCCAAAATCACCATACTATCTGGATTCCTTGTTAAAAATACAGACTTAACAGCTAAGCCCATATACCCACATATCTGACTCTTTGGGTCTCACACCTGAGTCTTTACATTTAAGCATCTCAGTTAATTATTATATTGTTCTTTGTCTCTACCTCATAAGGCATTAATTTTATATTTCTCTCCCTGATGATCTATGAATGGAATATATTTGTTGTTCGGTACTTAATAGTTGAATGAATACGTTCTTATTATTTGAAATAATCTGTAGGGAGTATTAGTTTGAGGTTGAAACTTTAGAGCCATAGAATGCTGTGCTTGAATCCCAGTTCAGTATAATTAGCTCTCTCACTTTGAAGGCCACATTAGTTTTTTTGTTTTATTTAATGAGGAAAATAAATCCATTAAAATAAATACTTTAACAGGATATTGCTGTTGATTTCATTTGTTGGACTTTGTATACACAGACATTCATATACACACACACACATGAGAGGGTACCCCCCCAAAAAACATTTTTTCCAGAGCTATGTATTTAATTAAAAAAGCAAAAAAACAAAACCTAGCACCTTCAAAGTAGTCTGTGTTACACTTAATACATTTGACAAATCTGCGATTCCATTCTTAGAAACATTTTCAAACTCATCTGTTTGGTTGGCTGACAGCACCTCCATCGGGTTTTTTTCTTCACCTCTTCTACATTGTCAATTCACTGTCCTTTCATGTCCCTCTTCATTGCAGAAACAAAAAAAGAAGTCATATGGAGCAAAATCAGGTAAGTTGTGTGAGGCAAGAGAAGAGAGACATGCTGTTTTTTTGCCAAAAGCTTGTACACTGAGATGTCTGCATGAGCAGGTGTATTGTCATGGTGGAAAAATCAGTCCCATCTGCCACAAATCAGGCCTATATTGTCACACACTGTTACTCAATCTTTTCAGAACCTCTAAATAGAAAGCTTGATTAACAGTCTGACCTGGTGGAGCGAACTCCAAATGCACTATCCCCTTCAGATCAACAAATCAAATGCGCATCGTCTTGATTGATTTCACATGAACATTTGCAGGGGCAAGGTGACGATGGCATCTCCACTGGCTTGATTGATGCTTGCTTTCAGGGTCGTAAGAATAACACCATGTCTCATCACCACTAATGACTTTAGGGAACACTGTTTGGGCTGCTTTGGCAGCTGTGCTTTCAAAGCACTGCGTTTCCAGTTGACTGTCTTCTTCCTGGCCAGTCAGAACCTGAGGCACAAATTTCACAGCGACCCTTTCCATTAACAAATTTTTTGTTAAAATTCACTGAACTGAGCACCAAAATAGTCCAGATAACTTCCCTGTCTCTTCAATTGTCCGTCATCAATCTTCAAGCACACTTGCCCAAATTTTGTTGATATTTTCATCCATTTGAGAAGTTGATTGATGTCCAAAATGAGGTTTGTCATCAATTAATATTTCACCTTTTTTGAAATGAGAAAACCACTAGTTTTCATAGCACTGTCGTAAGATGTGTTCAAGATCACATTTTCTGTGGCATTTTTCCCGAGCAGGAAACAAAATTCACAGCCTCACACTATTCTCTTAAAACAACTATCACAAAAAATAAGGTTTGAGCAAAACTTCTTTTACTAAAATATTCACAGTGACCAATGAGAACCTTCCCAGGTGATGTCACTGGTGTGCTAACTCAAAGTGAGTTGCTCAATGCTCAGCTAGCAGGAAAAGTGTGTACTATGAAAGCTCTGCCCAGTGTAGGCTTTTTTTTTGCTTTATCTTTGTGTACCACTTCATATATATTACATACTACATATATAATTTAGATATTTTATATATAGGTAGATTATATGAAATGTTGCTTTAAAAACAAAACAAAAAGTTCCTCCAGATTCCTTATCATTCAAACATAAACAATGGTTCAAGGAGCTTCATTATGAAAAGGAGGGGGGGTAGGAAAAGCAAAATTGAAATGCACTTGGAATCTTTAGAACAAACAAGTTCATCTCGAACCAACAAAAATAATAAATTAAAAAATATTTATTGACTGAGGTCATTGTGTGTATTAGAAATAATATTGGTTAAAAATAATACCTCATTCAATAACTGCCATCCATGATTACTATTTGGATATGGAAATAGAAAGAGGGGGTGGATTTTATAAGATCTTGAGGAAGCACATGGAAAGTACAATTGGGACTATTGAGGTTAAGGACTGGTGAAAGACTGAGAAGGCTGTGGTCGTTTTGTATCATCCTAAAGAACCAAACGTTCAGGACATCATCTCCATTGATGACATTTTAGTGTATGTATGTATGTGGAATGTTTTTAAAAGGTGGGTGGAGCAGGGTAGGAGTGGGGAGTGATCTTTTCAGTAGTACAACAGACTACAATAATGAATTAAAACTTACCCTTCATATGTCCAGAAAGCCCAGACAGTATCCTAACAGAGCCAGTCTAATCCCCCTTGCCTGGGGGAGAGCACAGCACAGCCCTAATACCAGGACACACTGCAAACCCCTAAAACAAACAAACTTAAAATGCAGGGTCATTCTGAAGCTGTGTTCCTTTTTGTAACTTTGAATCTAAGTCACCATATGACTGGTTCATTAACAAATCTTTAACATAACAAAGCAGGAGAGAATTAAAGTCTGTGACGTCAGGTCAAAATAGGCTGGGCTACCAGGTTGGGCTTGACAAAGACTCTTTGAAAGACTGTTCAAAGACCACATACTAGTAAGTCAGCAAATCAAACTTTCCACATAAGTTACTGGACTGCTGAGTAAGACATTGCTATGCTCCACCCACCTAGGCAACTTAGCTAGGCAAGAGGAATAAATCCCAATCCCCACTCATCCACCCAAACACACACACACACACACACACACACACACGCACACGCGCACACACACGGCCACCTCCACCATCTCCATCTCCTCTGACCTGATTCACCAGAGGTGCATTCTCTCAAGATTATTAACTCAATCACAAGAATACAGCTCTTACAGCCATACTAGACACCAAATCATCCCCCTAGCCTGACTCTCACCCCCTCTATGACACACTAGAAGACCACAAGGTAGTAAAATCATACCACCAAACACTGTCCCTACATCATACGTAGGGTCAACAAGGGACCCTGGTGGATTCACTCTACTCCTCCTTTACCCCAACGATGATAATCTCTGGAACATGTTTCTTCACATCAGCAACACACACCTCCTTAACCATACCAATAAAATAACAGGTTTCTAGGAGCAACATCCGCCCCCAGGGAGACAGAGAAGCAACTCAAACTCACAGCATACCTAGCTTCAGGTAGTTGTTAGACCTATTCACATTACTTTCTGAGAAAGAAAATGCAGGGCTCCTTTCCCTGCCACAGGAATTGGGACTTATCATGTCAGGGTTACTCAGTGACATTTCCTGCCCCTGGAAAAGTAGTCATATAACCCTGACCCTACCCAGACCACCTTCTGCGAAGAAGTTCCTCCTCACAGGGGCACCTACAATAATAGCCTATATCTACCTTGGAACTATACATAAGGAGAAAGGAACTCATTCTCACTTTCACAATTACAGGATCAATAAAGGGTCCTCATAGATTTAATATACTCACCATGCACCCCAACTATCACAACCTCTAGAACCTGCTTCCTACACCTTGACAATGCCTATTCTCCACCAACTTACCAACTAAATACGTATCCCCCATATCCTTCTGCCCCCAGGTCCCCTGAGTTGCTCCCTACTCCACTACAGCCTGTGATTGCCAGTCTGCCTGCATGTAATCAGCCTGCTCAGTGCAACCCTCATGCTCATGACAGACCTGGCATGGATGCTAGTGATTGGAGCTTATGACTGGTCTGTGCCCCTGGGTCCTGAGTAGCTCCCTACCCTGCTAAAACCTGTGAGCTCCAGACCTCCCTACATGTGATTGGTCTGCCCAGCACAACCCTTGCTGCCCATGATTTCTCCAACCACTCTGCCTAGACAGCCACCCATGTCACCATCCAAATAGATAGCTCCAGCTGTCTATGGAGAGAGTCAACACCAGTTGTCTATGGAGATAGAGATGCAGCTTGAGACCACAGCACAGTTCACTCCAAGTAGTCCTTAGAGTCATTCTGACTAGCTTCAGAAAAAAACACAGGGCTTTTGGACTCCCTGGAAAATGGTGCCAAGCTCCACCAAAATGATATGCAAACAAAACTCATATCAGCATACACTACAAGAAAGCAAGAGAAACAAAATTCAATGTCTCATGAGGACTTGAATGTACCAATGTTCATAAAAGAAGCAGACTTTGAACCACCATAGAAGGAAATATTCAGTACACTGCTTAGAATCATACAGGATATTAGGGAATCAAAACAGAAAAAGGGTGAAAAAATAGAGAGGATAGAGTCTGCTTACTGAACAGAAATACAAAAATTAAGGGAAAATACAACAGAAGGAAAGCAAACGGTAAAAGATCTTACCAACAGGCTGGAAAAGGTGGAGAGTCGTATTAGCAACCTCAAAGAGAGCCAAACAGAATTCAACAAATGTGAAAAACAAATAAGATAATCAAAGAAGCTGAAGAAAACTGGAGAACAATGAGTGCTGCTATGAAGATAAATAATATATTAGAATAATTTGGATACTAGAGCAAGGCATACTGAAAAAAATAAAAAACCAAGAAAGCAGAGGAATACCTGGAAGAAAATTTCCTCAAAATCACATAATCATTCAGAAAGGAAAGAGGACACTAATTAGACCGTACCCCAAAAGGAACGCACCAAGGCATATAGCAGTCAGATTATTCAACTTTGAGGAAAAGAAGAAAATCATAAGAGCAGCTAGAGAAGAAAGGGTAGTCACATATAAGTGTAACTCAAATAAGAATAAGCTCAGACTTATCAGCAGAAACCATGAAGAAGCTGAGAGAATGAACAGCATTTTCTCAAAGTTGAAGGAAAACAATGCTTACCCAAGGACCAAAGAACTGAAGGAACCAAGGACTGGACTCCAAAGACTACAACTTGGAAAGACTTGGACAAATACCTGGAAAAGCAAATCGTCCTCAGATTGTCTCATGCAGACATCATGAATTTTAACAAACCCACAGCAAAGGAAGAAAAATAAAGTTACCAAGGAACTACCAACTGAAAAAATCCCTCACCCAGATGGCTTCCCAGGAGAACTCTACCAAGCATCCATTGAAAAGCTGACACCAATTCTACACAAGCTCTTCCAGACCATAGAAAAAGACAACAAACTCCCAACCATATTCTATAAAGCTAATATAACACCGATACCAAAACTGGGCAAGAATTCCACAAGAATTAAGAATTACAGGCTGATATCTGTAATGAATATAGATGCAAAACAACTTTTAAAAATCTTAGCCAATAGAATACAAAGGGATGTCAAAACATTTAATTCGTCATGGCCAAGTGGGATTCATACCAGGCATGCACGGATGGTTCAACATCTGGAAATCTGTCAATATCATCAAACACATTGAGAACAAAACGGAAAAGAAGCACATTGTAATATCAATAGATGCAGAAAAAAATATTTGACAACATTCAACACCCATTCCTCATGAAGACACTCAAGAAGATAGGAAATTATCTCAATAAAATTAAAGTTATATATGAAAATGTAGCCGTCAGCATGATAATCAATGGGGAAAGGATGAAAAAATTCCCACTGAAAAAGGAGACCAGGCTAGGATGCCCCTTGTCCCCACTTTTCCACAGGCTCCACAATAGGAGTGCTGGAAGCAATAGAGGAATGTGTTAGAGTTGAAGGATAAAAGATAAAAAAGCAGAAGGCAATTGGATTGTTATACACCACTGAGGGGATTGCAGAAAAAGAGATGAAGAAAGTAGTACCCTTCACAATAACTAAGCATAAACTGAAATATATAGGGAAATACATAACAACAACAACAACAACAACCCAAAAGATCTGTGTGAGGAAAACTACAGAACTTTATTAGAAGAAACCAAAAGGGACCTTCACAAATAGAAAATCATCCCATACTCATGGGTTGGAGGTCTCAATATTGTAAAGATATCAATTCTGCCTAAGGCACTGTATAGCTTCAATGAAATCCTGATACAAATACAAGCATCCTTTTTCAAAGAAATAGAAAAACTGACTACCAACATCATACGGAAAGGGAAGAAGCCCAGAATTGACAGAGAACTTCTGAAGAAGAACAAAGTGGGCTGGCTTGCACGACCTGACTTTAAAACTTATACAAAGTTGTCAAAAGATTATTGGTATAATGATAGATACTCAGACCAATGGATAATAATAAAAAATCCAGAAATAAATGTAGTAGACTACAGACAACTGATCTTTAATAAAGGCCCCAAAAGTATCAAATGGGAAGCAGATGCCTTTTTTTTTTAAACAAATGGTGATGGAAAAACTGGGTATCGATCTATAGAAGAATGAAGCAAGACCCTTACCTCACCCTATTCACAAGGACAAATTCAAGGTGGATCTTAGACCTCGAGGTAAAACCCAAAACTATCAGAATCATCAATAAAAAATTGGAGCAAAATTATAAATCTTAGAGTTGGGAATATATTGATTATCAGTAAAAATGAAGGATACATACATACCCTGAGGAAAATAAAATAGACGTGTGAGACATAGTTAAGATAAAACTCTTGTGTACACCAAAAGACCTCATCAAGAGAGCCCACAGACTGAGAAAAAGATATTTAGCAATGGCATATTAGACAAAGTTCTTATTACTAACATCTACAGAACCCTGCCAACCTACACGGAATTTTTAAAAAATGAATAACCCACAGAGTAGGTGGACAAAAGACTTGAACAGAAGATTCACAAAAGAGGAAACCTGAGTGTCCAATAAACAAATTAGAAAATGTTCCTTATCAAGAGCCATTTGGGAAATGCAAATCAAAACAACTATGCGATACCACCTACCACCCATAAGGATAACCCAATTTTAAAAAATCAACAAAAAACCAGAAAACAACAACTGTTGGCAGGGTTGTGTTGAGATAGGAATGCTTATCCACTGCTGGTGCTCTTGTAGATACACACAACCGCTGTGGAAAGTGATTCGGTGATACTTAAAATAGATGAAAATTGAGTTAATTTACAATCCTGCAATTCCACTACCCAGAAGAAAAAAGAAACAGGCCACGACCAGACATCTGCGCTCCAATGTTCATAGCTGTGCAGTCGACAATCACAAAGAATTGGAAACAGCCTAAATTTACATCAATAAAGAATGGATTTTAAAAACCTGGTATATATACACAGTGGAGTAATATACATCCCTAAAAAACAGGGAGGAAAAGATGGAGCACCTCATCTCTTGGAAAGAGTTGGAGGAGATTATGCGGAGTGAAGTTAGCCAAGCACAAAAGGAGATGTACACATGAGACTGCTGGGTAAGTTCATATAGCAGAAAAGGTATACGGGAAACGTACATACTGCACTGTTCCTGGACTGAGGCTTAGATGCTCTGGCAAACCCAATGGTGCATGTCATTAAAAAAAAAGAATAAAAAGATGCACATAGAACCTGTACTGAAAGATACCCCTCCCACATGCGTTTAAGGCCCACAGAGGTGTGGGTGGAAGAAAAAATGATGTTAGTTGGGGACCAAGACACGAATCCACCCAAGGACAGGGCATTGTTTATGTCTCCATAGGAAAGGGAGAGAGACAGTAGACCTCATTCCAGTGTGCTAATCCTTGCAGGAGATGTAGGACTGCAGGGCTGGCCTCAGCTCAAGACATGTTGGCCCCTCCCTATATGATAGCACTACAGAGACCAGCCCTGAAGATACAGTTTGGGGAGTGGGGTAGGTCTGACCCACTCATATGGGGGCAAACTAAGAATGCAAAAGACCAACAATGGGAGTAAAGCTACGAAGCCCCTGAGGAATCCTGATTGTAGACTTCTGACTCAGGGGGTGGGCAGTACTTGGCACTTCATCTGAACTGGTTGGGGAATATTCACAAGTGTGCCGCACTGAAGCATAAAGGTGTAATGGAATTTGGAGGGAGTGCACTAGCCCACTCCATCCCTGACTGCAGGAAGAGCAATAGGGTCTTGTAGAAGGCACACCCCTTGGTGAACAATCCTGAGGAATAAAAGGTGTAAATGCTGTAAAGTAAGTGGACCCTGGGATATTGAACACTGAAATAAAAGGAGATTGGACTGATGGATTGTAACAGGGCCTGCTTGCTATTTTACTCTGGGTTAGGATAACTGTTAAACTTGGAACAATCTGTATAGTTTCTCTCTCTCTTTTTCTTTTGGTGTCTATCTCTATAAGATAGGGAGGATAAGAAATCCCAAAAGGAGGAAGGTATGGAAGAGGAGTAGGTGGGAGGAGGGGAAACTTGAGCCAGTAACAGCAGGGACAGGGGGAATAACAAGAGATCTAAAATAAACAGTGAGGAGGATACAGTGTTCCTGGTCATGTTTGATCAATTGAAATGTATCTGAGGGGAGTTACTGAGAGGCGACCAATGAGTAAACATGATAGTGGGGCAGGATGAAAGAAAAGAAAAAACTAAAAAATACATATATAGGTATAAATATAGATATGCATATATGTAAATATATAAAGATGTGTGTGTGTATATATATATATATACACACACACAACAAAGACGCAGATAGCCTTTGGGCCTCTACTCAAGTCTTACCTCAATACAAGAACAGTTTGTTCTAATAATGTGGAAATGTATGATGCCTTCCCAACACCATCACTTGTTGGGAGCCATCCCAGCCATGCTGTCTAGCAAAACTACAGCCTGGTGGAAGAAGCTTCTGCAGAGCAGAGCTTCCCAGAGAGGGTTTCCAACATCCCTCAAATATTTGCTGTTGTCAAATCCATTCTTGAGAATTTTGTGCATTGTCATGTTTACCGCACCTGGAGCGGATGCGAGGGCAGTCTTGAGAAGTACAAATGGAACCAGATCTAAAACTTGTTTCAGTATGACGGGGCTTTCCTTAACTGAAGCATTGGAAAGGCTTAGACAGCGATACATCTTTGGGAATTCTGAGAAGGATATGTGGGAATTGAGTGAGGAAGAAACCCCAAAGTTGAGGTCAGAGGAGAAAATGAAACCCACCAAAAAACCCTGGCTTCCATTCAGATTAGGTACTGGGAGGCTCTTTTGGCCTCCCTGATATAGAGGACCTTATAGACTAACTCCCCCAACTGACGCCCCTTTACCTTGGACAGGGGCTTACACAGAAGGAGAGAGAATGGTTAACATTAATAGAAAACACGTAAAAGGGGAAACATTAAGTCTTTGGCAAAGAATCAGATGGTTTGGCTCTTCGTGGTGCCTCAGGAGTATAAAAAATAAGAGGGGCATAGGTAGAAAATGGAACAGTTACCATGGGAGAGTTTGTAAAGGAAAATATTTAACTCTGAGAAACATTTAAATCTGCTTGTAGATATTAGGTTTTGAAGTAGCACATGAAGTCGTTTCATTATGTTAAGTTAGTCAGCCAGGAAAGAAACATTGTGAGCAAAAAATAGGGTAGTGAGTAGGATTTGAGCCTAACAAAATTTTCTGAATACTTCAATCAAGAATAGTATGTGATGTATAAGACAAGCAGAATGGGGGAAAGAACCAGAGAGAGAACAGAAAGTGATAGAAAAAAAGTACAGACCTTATAGTGGTCTTTTATCAGGTTTTAGTGGAAATAATAAGGGTGATTTTGGAGTTAATCATAAAGCAGTGTTTCTATGTAGTGGTCTGCAAAACTTTATGGTACATATAAAGCTGTTTGGAAGAACTCAGCAGAGATTGCTTCCACCAGAACATCTTTCATGTCTGTCTCATCTGTGTTCGCCGACTCCACACCTCCTTCAGATATCCAGTTCAACCCTCTTGGAGCTGTATTCCGACAATCACTGAAGACAAAATGGGTGCATAAGCAAACATGGTGAAGAAAGCTGATGGTGTCCAGCTATTCAAAGATAAAATGTCTGGGGTCTTAAAGGTTTGAAGATAAACAACCAGCCATCTAACTCAGAAGCAACAAAGCCCACATAGAAGAAGCACACCAGCCTGTGTGATCACGAGGTGTTGAAGGGATCAGATATCAGACATCAAAGAACAAAAAATCATATCATTGTGAATGAGGGGGAGTGTGGAGTAGAATGGAGACCCAAAGCCCATCTGTAGGCAACTGGACATCCCTTACAGAAGGTCTAGGCGAGGAGATGAGCCAGTCAGGGTGCAGTGTAGCAATGATGAAACATACAACTTTCCTCTAGTTCTTAAGTGCTTCCTCTCCCCCACTGTCATGATCCCAATTTTACCTTACAAATCTGCCTAGACCAGAGGATGTACACTGGTACAGATAAGAGCTTGAAACACAGGGAATCCAGGACAGATAATCCCCTCAGGACCAATAATGAGAACAGCGATACTAGGAGGGTAAGGGGAAGGTGGAGGAGAAAGAGGGAACCAATCACAATGATCTATATATAAATTCCTCCATGGGGGACAGACAACAGAAAAGTGAGTGAAGGGAGACATTGGACAGTATAAGACATGATAAAATAATAATAATTTATAAATTATCAAGGGTTCATGAAGGAGGGGAGGTGGGGAGGGAGGGGGAAAATGAGGAGCTGATACCAAGGGTTCAAGTAGAAAGAATATGTTTTGAAAATGATGATGGCAACAAATGTTCAAATGTGCTTGACACAATGGATATATGTATGGGTTGTGAAAAGGGGTGTATGAGCCTCCAATTAAATGATTAAAAAAGAAAAGAGAATTAAAATTGAAGAACACATAAAATCCTTCAAAATAAGGTCCTCACGATTTCCCTATGTCTGTAAAAATATATCAATATTATCCCCTTGGAATCTATAAAAAACAACCACTTGTCATATCCTTCTGAGATGATCTCTGTGTCTTATATGTAAATAGACTACCAGATCCTTTCAGAAGACACTGCTTTGATCGGATATTTTCACTAATTAGGCTAAGAAAGGTACATCAGCCATCTACTGATCACTGAAACACATAAACATATTTTGTTTTGAATAAAATCAGGCAATAATGAACTAAAATCTAGTACAAATACTTTTTGGCCTACTCTTACATGCTCATCTTGTACGTTGATTGTATTACTGAGAGAAATGTGATTATAGACACCTGATTTGTGCCAGTGGTTAGCAGTTACAGGGCATAGAGGACATTGATTGAGTGTTTTGTTTCTCTAATTTTCTTCAGAAAATTCTCCTTCAGAAACAAAGTATGTCAGTAGCAGCAGAAATCCAAAGTAAGCAAATGAGAGAGTAACAGTCTTATAGGCCAGGTTAGAAACTAAAAGTGTAAAATCTACCTTTGTGGCTCTGATGACAGATCCTCCCATCTGTGAGGAGAAGCACATCCTGATGAGAACCGGCGCAAGATATGAAACCCTCATGTGACAGTAGCATGCGGGGTGTGGCAACGGATGCGGTCTTTTCACATCACACAAGGAAGTCAGATAAAAACATGAGGAAAAATTATTTACAAGAGCCCAGAAATTCTGTGTGCATGT
Source organism: Tenrec ecaudatus (assembly GCF_050624435.1). Classification (NCBI taxonomy): domain Eukaryota; kingdom Metazoa; phylum Chordata; class Mammalia; order Afrosoricida; family Tenrecidae; genus Tenrec; species Tenrec ecaudatus. Next base: position 103,538,489 of record NC_134537.1, read on the forward strand.
GCCGTGTGCGCACACACACACACATCCACACACACACGCCCCTCCCACTAACTCCTTCAATCAGAGAAGACACCTCAGAGGCCAGAATTCTAATGAATCTTGTATTGATTAGCTATTATTACAAAGCCATCTGTCCAAAACACATAGGGGCATACAACAATAAACATTAATTATTCTATACTTTCTGTGGATCATAAACTTGAATGTGGCAATCAAAATAATGGTTGGAACCTCAGTCATCTGAAGTCTGAACTAAGCTGGGATATCTGCTTCTATGCTCCCTCAGTAGCCTTTGATATATGTTTCTATAGAGTATCAAGTATACTTGTGATATTACAGTTGTACTGCACAAGGCAAGTAATCTAGGAGAGAGAGAGACAGACAGAAACAAAGACAGAGGGCGAGAGCGTGAGAGCTGCAAATCTCTCATCCCTGAAGACACATGCTGTCACGTTGATCACACTCTACTCATTAGACACAAGTTACCATGTTCACCCACAGGTCAAGAACTGACCTATGAAATTCTACTTCTTGAAGATAGGAGTATCCAAGAATTTGTGAGCATGTTTTAAAATCAGTTTATTCTCTTGTCACAAAGTAATTATATTTATCAAATGCACAACAATGAATTCACTCCTTCAGACAACTACCAATATCCATTTAAAATGAGACTATCATATAAATGAAATACACTGGACATGGCAAGATATGACAAAATAATAATTTATAAATTACCAAGGGCTCATGAGAGAGGGGGAGCGGGGAGGGAGGGGAAAAAAGAGGACCTGATGCAAAGGGCTTAAGTGGAGCGCAAATGCTTGGAAAATCATTAGGGCAAAGAATGTACAGATGTGTTTTATACAATTGATGTATGTATATGTATGGATTATGATAAGAGTTGTATGAGCCCCTAATTAAAAAAAAACTTGAAAAAATGAGATACACATATAAGTCAAGATTCTCAATGTTCAGATATTCCTGGAGCCTTCTTTTTTTCATACTTTTCTTTTTTACTTAATGCATTCAGTGTAGCTTGAACTTCTTCCTTCAATTCCATTGGTTCTTGCTCATTTGTCACCTCCTGAAATGGTGGAATGTTGACTAGTTATTTGGGTTGACTAGTTATTCTGTGGATTACACAATCAAGAAATGTCACATAATCTATTGTCAACTTGAGCAAAGGGCGGGGGACTCTAACCTGTCAATCAGGTCATAGCCAAGGAGGCCTCTGTGTGGGCATGGCCTTCACCTGGGATCCTGTCTTCATCTTGAGAGGCTAGACACACCCTCCCTGAGAGACATTCCTGTTGACAAGCAACATGGAGCTACACTGATGGATCCAGAGCCCTGGAGCTGGAGGATCCATATGGAGATCCATGCCAGGACTGAGCTACTTCCACCACCACTGGATCCATAAGACTTTCCACCCACTGGCCTGTGATCTTCCTGAAATCGGTGTCATTGCATGTGTTGCAGGAGCCGGAAGAGGAATTTATAAACTGGTATCAGATATATTGGCTAATTTCTGATTTATGGACTTGACATGGACTGAGCTGTTTTCTTATACAATTACTCTTTTTACAAAGCTCTTTCTTATACATATATGAATGTTCCAAGATTTGTTTCTCTAGTCAACCTGGACTAACACAGATGGTGCTGCATTTATCATCAAAAAGACATTTAAAAACTTGCCTTGAAGTACTATGATTTCTGGGATAGAATTTTTGTTAGTCTGGGTACAGTAGAGAAACAAACACAGAAACTCATATGTATAAGAGAGAGTTTTATATAAAGGGCAAATGTACATCAAGAAAACATCCTGACCCAGTGCTGCCCAAGCCCACAAGTCCAACATTAGCCCATATGTCTGATACCAATCCACAAAGCACACACTATGATGCCAACTGCTGAATCAGTGAACGTATAAGTATCTCGGCACTGGCAGAGGTCTCCACGCATCTGCTCCAGCACCTAGAACTGCATCGGGGTAGGTCCATGTGGCTTATCCTCAGGGATGTTTTGCAGGAAGTGAGCCTTGCCAGCTGAAGCAGGGAACAAAACGGGCTAAGGCAGCTGCACCCTGGTTCAACCATAAGAAAGGAAGAGTCCTGAGAACTAGAAAAGTGAGACTCACTCAGCCATTTATCTCGCTGCTCTTCAATTAACCCCACAAGTGTTTATTGTCCAGATTGTCACAATAAACTTTAACTATCTCAGAATTATATCTATCTGAATCCAAAGGATGATGGAAAATCAAAATGCTCTTAAATTTCATGTGAGACAGATTCAAGGTCAAGAGCTAAAACCCGACCACAGGATGACTGTGGAACAAACCATCATCAATTGTCCATATGTAAATTCCGTTTGAAGCTGAAGAAATTTAAGACAAGTCCCAGAGAACCAACATACAACCTTGAATATCCCACATGAATTTCAAGAACATTTCAAGAACCAATTTTCTGCACTGAACACTACTGATAGAAGATGTGATAAGCTGTGGGAGGACATCAAGTTCATTAATGAAGAAAGCAAAAGGTCATTAAAAAGACAAGAAAGAAAGAAAAGGTCAAGATAGATGTCAAAAGAGTCTCTGAAACTTGCTCTTAATTGTAAAGTAGCTAAGACAAATGGAAGAAATGTTCAAAACTAGGGAACATAAAAGATAAATACTAGTCACGAAATCCAATGAAAAACAAGTAAGCAGTTTCTTGATTGGGTCTCAAGACCTAGTGATAACTTTTCATGCCTCTCATCTATGCTTGTCTTCAGAATTATCCATCCTTTTGGGTAAAATGTGACTGTATTAGACAGGGTTCTCTAGAGAGACAAAACCAGATTGCTGATAATTATATATATATTTATAAAGATAGATAACACAAGAAATGAACTGTTAAATTATATAGATAGATAGATAATACAAGAAATGAACAGTTAAATTATCAAGCAGTACAAATGACTCAGAGCAACTCACTCCCGTGAGAGCGTTGTGAGACACTGGCAGTCCTTCAAGTCTTGAGGGCCTCCAGGTAGTCCTCCATGGAGAGATTTAGGCTATCCTGGCACAGGCAGCAAACAGCAAGGCAGGTCACCAACCATCAGCCAGGTCACCAACAGTTAGTCCCCAACTCCAGAGATGTACACTCCAATTCTCTGGCGAGGCAGGTCTTAAAGGGGCCTCAAATTACAGTGACACAGTCCACAGGTTAGGTGTCCCACAGGTAGTGCAGCTTGCAAATTGAGGTACAGAACAAGCAAGGCAGCCGCAAACTGGTCCAATGATCAGAGCGAGAGACAAGAAAGGTGAGGCTTGCGGAGCCATTTATCTCTCAGCCCCTCAATTATTCCTACGTGTTTATCGGCCAGGCTAGCATAATAAACTAACCATCTCAGTGACATACTGTGATCCATCAGTTTTTTTGTTTTGTTTGTTGGGGGGTGGTGGTGGCTCATTTTTTAGTAGATCACCAGGTCTTTATGCCTAGGTCCTCTTATTCTGGTAACTACACAGAACCTTACTTAGCTTCATAGCAACATGCAAGCCTCTACTAACAGAGAGGTGGTGGCTGTGCTTGAAGTACTTTGGTTGGGAATTGAACCCAGGTCTCCTCCATGGAATGCCTAGATTTTGAATTTTTGCCTTAACAAATTACTCTTAGTTCTCCGTATATTATCTCCTTCATCCTCACCAGATATTTTGTGCAGCTCTCACGTTCTAAGATTTACCATAATTATGTGTTTTAAAGTTGCTTTCCCAATAGTATCCAATCATCCTTTGTGCTTTATTTTATTTATAGTGTTATCCTTATATTACTATTCATTTTTACTTATTTTTATGGAATGTAGTCTATAGGAGAAGTAATTTTTATTGCCTTATTCACTACTGTGTTGTTAGCATATTGTCAGCACTTGAATGACTAAATGAACTGTCCCCTAGTGTCTTCATCCTCATCTGTCTGGAATATTCTTCTTTCTTTCCTGAATTAATTCAAACATAGCTGATTAAGACCTATTGCCACCAGTAGCCTTTATCTTACTGTTGGAGTGTTATAATGATTTCCCTCACTTTGACATTCCTTAGCATGCATAGCTATATGGTTATATATTTGTTTGTGTGCTCCATTTTTTTCTATTTTGCTCATGCACTCAAATTCTGTGTGTCTTAATAGATCCGTTAAAAACCATATTTGTTTCTCCTTTTTGAACCATTTTCTTGTCCCCTTGAAGTTATGCAGCATGCACTACATAAATTCCTGTTTCATAAACAACTATTAGCCCAATGAAATGAACTTTCCAACCTAACACAGTGACCTGAAGATGCTACCTAAGAGCAACACAATGTTTCTGTAAAATGCATACAAACACTTTCAATTTTTATACTAATAACTTCCAGGAAAAGCCAGCTGAGCTACATAAGCCACTGTGTTCGGATGCTCACGTAATTATCATATTCTCTCTAGGAAGTGCAATCCACTTTTCCACATAGAATGGAAATCTTTAAGAAGTTAAAAAAAATAATTAAAGCCTCCACTGAGACTTCGTTTGTTCCTTTGAAGCTCTGTATTATGTCTGCATCGTATAAGGCATTACAAAGCACTGTAACTTATATGCTCCTGAGCAAGTACCTCTCAAAGTGTTTGCCAATTAGTTCATTTCTGATCCTGCTTCTGATATCCCTGAAGATCAATGGAAATAATATCTTCATATGCAACCTGAGTATAAGACAATATCAAAGTCATTTATGTCAGCTGAATATTGTCATAAGATCAGCTCTAAGTTTTCTGATATTTTGAAATATTAGAGAAGCTCATCAAATGATTTTTCAAAGAATTCTATATATATATATATATATATATATATATATATATATAGAATTTTTTCTGTTGTCCTTTCAATATAGCCCTCTACTTTAAAAAATAATTTTCATGTTATATCATGATTGCAATTGGTCTAGGAAGGTCTAGACTATCTCAATGTACTCATCTTTCGCTGCCTCTCCTCACCTTTGCTATGCATGTCCACTCACTTTCCAGTAACTCTTCTTAAGTTGTTAAAGTACATATGCTTCATTAATTGGTGAAAATATATCTCAACCAGGTTAGGCCATGATTCTCAGTAGCTTGTCAGTTATACAATGATGCAATTATCTTTAAAGGAGCCCCAGTAGCACAGACAGTTGAGAATTGGCTGTTAACCCCAAAGTCAGTAGTTTTAAACCACCAGATTCTCTGCAGGAGAAAGATGAGGTTGTCTACTTCCATAAAAATTTACCATTTATTATGTTCTTTATGATTATTATAAGTTAATATAAACTCATGGTCAGTGGTTTCTTTTGTTATTTTTCAGTAATTCCTCCTGTTGTGACTTGTTGTGAGTAGCCTTCATTTGTAATTTGTGGCTATGTTAGTCTTGGTATATTAGAGAAACAAATCCACAGAAACTCATATTTATAAGAGAGAATTTTATAATAAGGGTAAGTGCACATCAAGAAAACATCTCAACCCAGTGCTGCCCAAGCCCATAAGTCCAACATTAGCCCATATGTCCAACACCAATCCACAAAGTCATACTCCATCTTCCAAAGCACATGCAATGATGCTAACTGCAGGAGGAAAGCTGAGTCAGTGAGTGTGTAAGCATCTCAGCACTGGCAGGGGTCTCCACACAGTTTCTCCAGCACCCACGGCTGCATTGGGGTAGGTCCATGTGGCTTCTCCTCAGGGATGTCTTGCAGGAAGTGAGCCTTGCAAGCTAAAGCAGGGAACTGGCTAAGGCAGTTGCACCCTGGTCCGAGTATCAGAAAGCAAGAGACCCGAGAACTCGAAAGGCAAGGCTCACCAAGCCATCAGTAAACGAACTACTTTTACATGTTAATAAGTCAGGGTTATGTTATATTAATGAGGATTAGGTTGTATTTGTTAAAGTTAATGAGGCAGTGTTCTCACTCTGTTTTCTGCCCTGATATGAGGGCATTTTCCCTGGCGTGTGGTCCACCTCACCTTTTATCTTGTAAAAAATAACAGGAGAAAGAATCAAGCAGAGACAAGTCCTTAGTACCACAAAGAAAAAGTGTGACAATGGAGTATAACCTTTTGCCCCAGAGTCCCTGCACTGAGAACATGCTAGACCCAGAGAAAGATTAACACTAAGTCACATGGACAACCCCAAGGATTGCTGAGCCCAAGGATGTTAAAAGGAGACAAGAGATCTTTCCCAGGCTGACACTGAGGGAAAAGCCTTTCTCTGGAGCTGGTGCTGGAATTTGGATTTTGAACCTCCTAAGCAGTAAGATACTAAATTTCTATTTCTTAAAGCCATCCATTTATGGCATTTATGTTTTTAGCAGTCCTAGATGACTAAGACACATGAACAGACTAATTCTACATACTAAATCCAAGCATATTCAAGCTCACAACCAACTCTCAGTGGAGCTGTTAACTTAGCATTTCCTAAAGAAAAATGAAGGCAGCTCAGCTACTTTTACACGTGGAATTAGAACTAGTGTCTAATGGCATCGGACTCTAAAGTCTGTTTCCCTAATTACTGTACTGGATGACTCTTCTTTATTATCACAAACAAAACAGTTTTTAAACCTGTCCCTTTATGTTGAAACCTTTACTAGCTTAGTATTTTAAACAAGTTTGCTGCATAAACAAGCATGTGTCACAATATGAAGTACAATGATTGTATATATCACATAAGGAACACCTGGTGGCATCGTGGTTAGGACTGCTAACTGTAGGGTCAGCAATTCAAACCAACCAGTAGCTCCTGACTCTAAAAATGAGGCTGTCTGCTCCCATCAACATTTATAGCCTATGATATGAGTTAAAATCAACTTAATGGCAGAGTTTTATTATTTTGTTTTGTTTTGTTCTTTAAATGCATTACTTTAAGCTCACTGTAAGTCCTTAATACTATTTTACAGATATAACTGAAGTGTGTTACCATTGTTTTTATACAACCAAACCAAACCAAACCCAATGCCAAGTCAATGCCAACTCAGAGGATGCTGCAAGTTGAAATTGATTCAATGGTGATGACTTAGTGGTATGTGTTGAGTGGTATGTGTTGAGTTTCTAGCTGCAAGATCAGCAGTTCAAAACCACCAGCTCCTGGTTCTATTCCAGTAAAGAATTACAGTCTCTGAAACCCACAGGGAAATTCTACTCTGTCCTATGCTCTTATCATAGTAACAAAAATATCATCTTTTAAGCTAATTGAAAAGAAGTGGCGAACTAATGAGTTTTGAATTGAGCTGTTAACCACAAGGTTAGCAGTTCAAACACCACTAGCAGCTCAAAGGGGAAAAAGAGAAAGTGTTCTGCTCCCATAAAGAGTTAGCAAATAGGAAACTCCCACGGGCAGTTTTACACTGTCCTCTGGGGTGCTGTGAGTCTGCATCTATTGATGGCAGTGAGTTTGGTTTGGAACCTGCAACATAAAGAACATACTGTCGAAATTACCTGCAGCCACTATAACAGAATACCATAAATGGATGGCTTTAGCCATCATAAATTTATTATCTTACAGATTAAATGGAAAGAAGTCCAAATTGAAGGCACCAGCTCTGGGGGAATGCTTTCTTTTTCTGCTAGTTCTGAGAGTAGGCCATCATCTCCTTCTAATGTTGGTGGTTCTCGTGAGTGTCTCTATGAGTTCTGAGTACAGGAGCTTCTCCCTCGGTGCAGGGATTCAAAGTTGAAAGGATACAGTCCACTTCCAGCTGTTCTTCTGGACAATACTGGGTCTCATCGCCTACTCTATTCCTTTTGTCCCTTGTATGATAAAAATGAAGCCTTCACACCCAAAGGAAATGTCACCCCATATCTGACAAAGACTGCATAAAAGTGTTACACATCCCACTCTCTTCTCCTCCCTGATCAAGAGATGGGCTAGTCACATCAGACCACATCATGAGGTATGCTTGCATTACAACCAAGTGGCCAAACTACATTCTAGTTTCACCATGCAATGGCCATGAATGACACTTAAATTATTGACACTCTCTGGGCTTCATTTAGCAATGTATAAAACCAAGGAAGATCGCATCAGCACCTGCATCTGGCTTTCAGAAGTCCCATTAATTGAAAAGGTAGACACAGCTAGAACCATTTCTGGCACATAGTTAATGCTCGCAATATTGGCTATTATAATGTGTCTCCGTTGCCTAAGAACAAGTAATGTAATGCATACTTCTCTTACAAAGGGAAACAACTGAGTCCTTGTAAAGTTAAATGTTTCAAACAAAATAGTATAGTGGTATTGAATTGGAACACATGTCATATTAAACTTATTCTGTATTATTGAACCAGCATCTGATAAATCTGTCTGTCTGTTTTTAATTTATTGAGGGCTCTTTCAGCTCTTGTCACAATCCATACATATATCCGTTGTGTCAAACGCAGTTGTACATTTGTTGCCATCATCTTTTTCAAAACATTTTATTTCTACTTTAGCCTTTGGCATCAGCTCCTCATTTTCCCCTCCCTCCCCCATGTACCCTTGATAAAACAAAAATCATATCAATAGGAAGGAGAGGAAGGGCAGAGTGGAGACCCACAATCCATCAGTGTCAGTTGGACACCACCTGTCAGAAGGGCCACAGAAGAGAAGAACCAGTCAGGGGGCAGTAGAGCATGGATGAAACACAATTTTCTTCTGGTTCTTTAATGTTTCCCCCACCACAACCCTACTACCATTTTATCTTACAAATCTGGCTAGACCAGAACATGTATACTGGTACAGATAAGAGCTCACCACACAGGGAATCCAGAACAGATAAACCCCTCAGGACCAATAAGGGGAGCAATGACAGTAGGAGGGTAAGGTTGCACGTGTGTGTGAGGGTGGTGGTAGTAAGGGAGAACCGATCCCAATGATGGACATATAGCCCCCATCCCAGGGAGATGTGTAGCAGAAAAGTGCGTGAAATGAAACAGCCATTGGTGTAAGAAATGATAAATCTGTTTTAAGTAGTGTCAGAACTGAAAAAAGTTTCTATTTTCATATCACTACTTAGTCGTAGCTAAACTAGTGTTATTGTCAATAACATTAGTAACAAAAATTCTATGGAAACAATTTCTAATTATTTCCTAATTTCTGCACCTTAATAGGGGTATAATAGAGGCTGTAATGTCTGATATTTTGACAGTGACAAGAATTTGAGAATACTCAGAAAGATTTGTCTCTTACATTTTTATATCTTGGTAACAGCATACGCTACAATTACAACATGTAGATGACTGTAAACCTCCATTCAAAATATGATCAAGATTTGCCTGTATTCATATACTTTATGCTGTGAGATTTATCCATTAATTCTGAACCATAATCGATTCACATAATATGTGATTATGCAGAACCTCCCATTGGGCCTTATTTGAAGCACGGCCAAGAATCTTTCCAACGTAGGACTGGGATTCTGAGAGGTGCTTTATCACGCCTATCCTTCTGACCAGCCCATCTGGATCTGCACGGGAACGAATATTTTGACATTACTTTTGAGCTGCTAAATGTAGAGTGAAAAGAGAACTATTTTATGTAGAGAATTACTAAGTCAAGGACATGTTATTTTATCTTTCTGATGAAATAGAAATTTCTTACTAAAGTCTCCCCTTCTCTTAAGTAACAAATTGAATAGAATCATAAAATTTAAGAGCTGAACAAGAACAGAGAGATTATATGGTCAAAATCTCTCATTTTGTACATGATGAGGGATAGTGGGGAGAAATTGAACAAGCCAATTTTAGGCATTTGAAAAAAATTCAGTAAAAAAAAAAATGTTGGCTTTAGGCCCAAACATTTCACTTGATTGTGAATAAGATACATTTTCATTCACTCTAATAGCCTTCCGCTCTCCTCTTTTCTTATAAAATAAGAGGGAGGGATAGCTTATACTGATCCATAGTGAACTTACACGACAAAATAAATACCCCCACTGGGCTTTGAAGGCTGTACATTTCTATGGCAGCCAAGTGCCACATCTTTCTCTGAGATAGCTGATAGGTTTGAACTGCCGATAATCCAGTACTTAATCACTGCAACACCAGGGCTTACTGCTCTATTCTTAAGGGATAGGAAGTGAATGCTAATTAGCCTTCATAGTACTTAATTGTACTGTACCCTTTTCCTAAATGATTTTGCTCTCTTTTTTTTTCTCTGCCAATTAAAGATGGTCTTGTATTCTTAGCACACTTTCAATGACTGTTTTAGAATAAATATTTGTATTTATATAGACAAATTTACTAATCAGTTATGAGCCTCAACTTTGAATTTTCTCCTTTAATGCTAGTCCTTTTAAAATCAGCTATGAAAGAAAAAGTTGAAGGCCTTTGAGATCCTACAACTATTGCTACTGTGTTTTTATATTGCGTGACCTTGATTAAGTCACTTAAATACCATTTGACTTTCCTCATCTGTAAAAGGAATATTATAACAAAATAGGTTGGTGCCTTCAATTATAAAATATACTGAGATACCCACGCAGAAAGTTGTTAGGTAGAGAATTAGGGCCCAAAAGGGGGGTTTTAAAGAGAACTGGGCAATTTCCCACAGAGAAATTACAATGATGTAATTTTTAAAATGTCTCTGATGCAGAAGAGGATATTATGAAGTAGGTATCTTACTGTCATCAGTTTTGTAAGTACACTTGACTCTTGGGAATTGGTGGTGAGAAATAGATGAGTGAGAAATAGTTGTAGCTGTCATATTATTCTTTCAAAAAGTTTTCAACTTTAGAACACTGAAAGTTTTCTAAAGTTGTGTCAATATTTGCATGTGAGTCTAATAGATCTTTGGACTCATTTGTTCTCAGAGAGGTTTATGCCCCCAGCACAAATAGCAATTAATTGTGCATGTAGTTGTTATTTTTCATTAATTGTATGTTTTATTTTCAAATGTAAATACTAGTTTGGGGTGGCTCATTCTATATGCTCCTTTGAACCTGCTGCCCAGAGCCCCACGCAGTGCCTGCTTCCTCGAGGACTGCCTGAATGCTGTCCTTCTGCCAAGGCTCCAGGAAGGGCTGGGTGTGAAATCACATAAATACTCCTTCATTTAAATGTTCCTGTTTTGCTCTTTTTGGGGGAATTATAGAAAACTTGATTTTGCTCATCTGTAACGTGTACATAGGGCGAGAGGCAGTTGTTAAAAAAAAAAGGAAACCTTACCTCGTTTAAAACCAGGAATATATGTGTTAGGGTGTATTCCATTTGTGTGCTTGGTAAATAATCTCCGAAGCTGGCCTATATGAAAGAAGGTTCATTAACAATCTGTAATTTGCTGGGAACACAATGGTGCTTGTTGAATGTCAAAAGAACTTGAAGCACTTACTGAGGAAGAAGACTCGCTACAGCCTTCAAGATGGATTGCAACTCAGTGTGAAAAAAGCAACAGAAATCCACCCAAATCCTCACAACTGAACTAATAGGTAATAGCATGAAAAAGAAAGAAAACATCGTAGTTTTCAAATATTTCACTTTTCTTGGATTAACAATCTACACTTCTGAAAAGCCAGTGCTGGATTACAATGGGCAAATATGCAACCCAATGTCTACTTAAGACGTTAAAGGAGAAGATGTGCCTTTAGATCTCGAGGAGCACCTAATCCAAGCACGGGATTTTCAAACCCCTCCTACGTACGAGAGAAGCGGACACTCCATGAGGAAGGGCTGCAGAAGGAAGGACAGGTTTGAACCATGATGTTGGTGAAGGACACTGAAGGGGCCATGGACTTCTAGAAGAACAAGAGTAACAAAAAATATAGGGGAAAAAGATAATTCTGTCTTGGAAGAAGTATAATTAGAATGTTTCTAAAAGCAAAGATCGGAATGCTTCGTGAAAGCAGGGCTGACAATACTTGCCTCTTATACTTTGGGTAGATTATCAGGGAAGATACGTCCCTGGAGAAGGACATATGCTTGTTAAGAGTTTGTCCTCTTGTCAAATTCATTGAAACTTTCCTAGGGATTTTCTATAGAACTGCAGCCTTTCATCCTTCCGGTCGTTCCTGATGGAGGGTATGGGCCAAGCCACAGCTTATGTTCCCCCGAGGGCATCCTTAAGGCCCCACATTAGTCCTGGGTGTGAACCAGGTCCAATCCTCTGCTTCCTTAGATGCATCACAGTGCATTCATACAGTTCTACACAATCACCCCACTTGCCAGATTTCTAATTCCTAACTGAATATTGATAAAAGCAAGAAGACTCCACCTCCCTTTTTTGATAACATTTTGGGCTACTACATTTGGACCCTGGATTTGGCTTACCTAGGTCTGACCCTCAGATTTTGGACTGAGCAGCTGCCACCACCATTTGAGATATTTTCTTAAAATTTCATGAATTCTGTGGCTGTTGTATGGGATAAGAGAGCCCAGGGATGTGAGAGAATATATTCAAAGGAGGAGCAGGGGGAATGGGGTAGTGTAGCATCTTGGAAGAGTTGGATATTTGATATATCATCAATTTTCAACTCCTGGGTACTAGTCTGGTATTAATTTCTAAAAACAAAGTCACTACCATAGTCAGTTGATTATAATCCACTGCCATTGAGTTGAATATCTCTGAATGATTCTATAAAGGGTTTCTCACACAGTAAATCTCTCCTGAAGTAGAGAGCCTTATACTTTCCAATGTGACACTTCTATGAACCACCAATTCTGAGATTAACAGCTCAATGCCTCATCTATAAGGGATTATCAATTGATTATGGAACATATATTTTTATAATCTGATAGGGGTGAACCACTATATATATATATATATATGATTGTCTGCTTCTTCCTGTCAACCACAATATTTTTCATTTACGGTATGTTTTTTTAAGGAGGTGTTATGTGCTGTAAAGTACGCAGTATTTTTCACTACTGTACAATAGACAGCATATTACAGTTGTGAAACTCTGTTCTTGATTCCATGAAGCTTACTTGTATGACACAGAAAGAGATGGGAATTACTAATATTATTGCTTTCAAATAATTACATACTTCTGAACTGCTTTTTAGTTTCAGATATTTTAAAAATGAACCGGATAGGTTGAATGTTACATATTAATATTGTTGAAATGGAAAGTCTGTTGTGTATATTTTTACCACACTGAAGAAATTAAACAGATGTGATGTGGACTGGACAAACGTAATGAAAGAAATGTTAACTGCGATGAAATCAGAAGGAACCCAGTGAGGAAGATTGTCAGAAATAACAAGAAGGAAGTACAAAGCTCCCGTGGTGAGAAAATTATGGAATTAAAATAAGATCTATGTAACTGTGCGTACAATTCAAATGTAAGACAGAAATAGGATGCGTGACAGAATAAGAGGTCAGAGAGATGTTTGCGGATTCCTAATAGACCATTGTAAGAATTTGGCCTTTATCCTAAGAGCAAGAGGATAATTGTGGAGTCATTCTTGCGAGGGGACGACCTCATGAGATGAGACAAGACGTCCCTTTAAATCCAATATGACAGAGGACCGAAAGTAAGTCAGGCTGGATACGGAGAGATAATTGCAAAAGCTAGCATTTCCATAAGGAAAAACATTCTTGCATTTCTGACTCCTGAGAAAAATCAGTAGAGAGTTCAGAAAAGCAGGAAAAAATATTGTGTTCGGCTGGGGTGTCTTGAGAAACAATCCAGTGACACTCATATATGAATAAGAAGGGTTTTATACCAGCAAGGAATCTTAGATTGCATCCCAGCCTGGTCCAACTCAAGTTCCCAAGTCCAATGTAAGCCAAGGCCTTCTTCCATCCCAGTCTCGGTCTTCTGACTGGTGATGCAGAATAGTGATTCAGGAAGCAGAACAAGAACAGGGGAGTGAGTGAAGGGTCACACGGATATAAAGTCAGTGGAAACATGGCAGGGCAACAATAGCTCTCTAGCCCCATGTGGTCCAGCCTCAGGCAAGCACAGATGGAAGGTGAAGAGGCAGTTTGCCTGCAAGACCATGCCTTCAAGGAGGCATCATCAATTTGTGACCTGATTGATACATTGAAGTCCATCAGGACACTTTCATAAAATTTAAGTTGACAAAAAATAATCTTACTACCAACAAGTACAAAAAGTCTCCTTTGAGAATTAAAGCTTAACAATCAGCGTTGAGACTTTGTAAGCTTGATGGAATTTAATGACACACCGAGCAGGAAACATTGACATTTAGAGATGGAGGTTAAGGGTGACATTGCTTGGAACTGGAACATGGAGAAAAGAAATGGTGTGATCTGGTTTGGATTGAATTGTATTCCTTAAAATAAATGCTGTAAATCCTAATTACTATACTAATGATCATAATAACATTTGGGAATGGATTTTCTTTGTTATAATGTGTCAATATTAGTGTATGGTATGTTATAATCCCACCCTCTTTAACTTTCCGCTGCAACTTAAGTGAAAGTTTACAATGAATATCATAAGTTTTAAATCCAACATTTTATATGCATATATTTTTTTGCAGTGCATCCATTGCAATACCTGCAATGTTACATCCTTATCCCATTCCCTCCCAGCATTTTCTGTTTATCTATTGCTTTTTTTCTTCCCTAAACTTCTATTTCTTTCCTAACAATCTACTCTTGAACAAATGCTCCTCTTTTTCTCTTAAGTGGTTGATTATTCTTACATAAGGATGAGTTCAGGTGAGATTTGAATAATGACTAAATGCCACAGTGTGAGTCCTACTAGTCTCTATCTGACCAATAAGCTTGGTCTGTTTTATTATTACTTTTCTTCCGCTTTATGAAGGACATTCTAATGCAATCTTTTTCAAAGTAGTTGATAGTTTTAACAGGTTACCATGTAGTTCTTCTCATCTCAGGATTGTGATTTGATTGGTTCCATGTGCTTTTTAATTTTCATCACTCTCTTTCTCTCTGGAGTGGGAGAGAACAATATTTGCACCTTATAAGGACATGCACAAATATTTAAGAGCCCAGTTTCTACTCTGGATAAGAGAAAACAGAAGATAAAGCAAGAAAACAGAAATGAATAGACAACGTGCCAATTTACGTGAACAGAACAGAAAATTAAAATAGACGAGAATCATCCTCTAGGTTTGACAGAGAAAGCTCTCCAAGAACTATGAATAAGAACTTCTAAACAACCAGGAGAAAATCAACATTAAACAAATTCTACCAAAGTAAAGCAGGTGTGGCAACATTAACCCTTAATAAAATAGACTTCAAGGTAAAAGCTATCATGAGACAAAAAGGATAGAAGGATCTTATATAATGCTTAAAGGAACAATAGAACAAGAATATATAACCATTATATATACGAGTCTCTATCTATCATCTATATTCAATGAAAGACCTTCAAAGTACATTCGTCAATCAAGCCCATGCAGTACTGACGAAAGACATGGGCAATGCAGCAATAATAGTAGGAGACTTCAATACGGCACTCTTGAGGAAGAACAAATTATCAGGAAATACACTCAATAATGACAGAACTACTAAAGACCATAATTAAGCAGTGTGTCCACCTAGACATGCACAGAAAAGACCCACCTAACAATGCACAGCATACATTCTTTCCCAGTGCACATGGACCATTAGGGGAATAGACTATTGGTTATGACACAAAATATGCTTTAATACATTTTAAAATATTGAGAATTACCATCCATTTTATCAGATTACAATGTTACAAAATTAGAAATCAACATAGGAAGAGCAAGGGCAAACAAATCAAATGAATGGAAACTAAATAGCATAGTATTTAGGGACTTTGGTATAACTGGTAAAATAATGAGGAAATTAAATAATTTCTTGAAACAAATGAGAATAAAAACACAACATACCAAAATCTTTGAGACACAGAAAAAGCAATACTCAGAGAAAACCCAAACACTCAACAGCAACAACAATATTGGCAACATTCAAAAGATTAGGAGACATGGCAAGATTAATATATAAAGTCAATTGGGTTTCTAAATAATTATGAAGAAAACTCTGAAAAAGAATCAAAGAAACAATACAAATTACAATAGCCTACAAAATGGTAAACACTTAAGAATAAAATAAACTATAGAAATCAGACTTGTACAAGAAAACCACATAACACTATTACAATAATCCAACAGATCCCTACATACATTACACTACTTAGTGCATGTTCACAGACAAAATTAAAAAGAACAATCACTGCCATGGAACCAATTTCGACTCCCAGGGGTCTCCTGTGATCAAGTACAATTATTCCTGAGGGCTTTTAGGTCAATGTCTTTATGGAAGAAGGTGAACGGGTGCTTGTTTCTCAGAGAACCTGGGTGGGTGCCAAACAACTACCTTTGGATCAGCAACTGCACCCTTGAGCACGCATTGCACCACCAAGGCTGCTTCTAAAGCCACTTGGAGGCCCCGAGTGTTGAAAATAGCTAAGCACAGGGCTGCTTAACTAAAAGGTCATACAGAGGATTTTGAAAGAGAGGCCTGGTGATATGTTTCTGAAGAGTCACACCCAAGAAAATGCTAGGAAGAAGTTTACTTTGTTCACATGTGGACACTAAGAGTCAAACGCACTTAAGAGGCCCTTTGATTTTTCCTGTAATTAAAATCATGGACATTGGAGTAGATGTCATCTACAGATTTTTCCTTTCTCCAATTATTACACAAGCCTGTGTATTTCATTTCTTTATGACCCTCAGGAGCCACTTGGAATTACAACTTAGAAGGGAAAATTCTGGGACATTGGGGAAGGTTTTGTCAAATTCCCAATGTTGCCTTTGTATTATTTAGCATGAAAAATATTTTTAAAGTCTTTGTCACTGCAAAATCAAAACATTAATATGTGTCTTGGATTCCTTAGGTGATAAAAACAAACATAAAACAAAAGTACTGAGCTACTAACTGGGAGATTGGGGCTCTAACCCTGTCCAGCGGCACCTTAGAAAATGGAGCGCATGGTCTGCTTCTGAAAGCTCACCACCTGCCAATGCTGTAGTGCAGACTTACTCTGTACACATGGGATGTCCATGAGCTGGAATTGACTTATGGTAAATGTTTGTTTGTTTGGATTGTTTTTGTCTTATAAGTCTGTCAAAGTATATTTAAAAGGTTGTCTTATCAAGAAAGTCTTTTTAATGAATCCCTTTGTCATTCACATTCCATTTTATTTAATTGTTTTTGTGTTGTGTATTTCACACTCTGCTCTATTATTAAGTGTGTAGGTGCTTTTTATTGTTCTACTAGAAAATAAGCCTCGTGAATTGAGGATTGTTTTTTAATACCATTTTATAGCAATAATAATACCTAACACCAAATCTTCTATATTGTAATGAAAATAATATGTACATTGCATCAATCCATCTCTACAAAAACAAAAAAGTAACAAAACAAAATAAACAAAAATAATCAACTGTAAACTCTTAAAGGACAGAGATGAACCTTCATTCCTTTGTGTTTTGGTTTCTATCTGAGTAATTTCCCAAAAGCTGGTATTAGATAAATGTATTGATTTACAGATTATTTCAGAGAAAATGAAAGCTTTCAACAGGTTGTATTTAGAGACTATTTGCACTATTTTCAGGTAAATATATATACATGAACGCACCTGATACATTCATTTCCCTTTTCACAATACAAACTTGAATAGGACTGTTATTAGTTTCTGCCAAACACAGAGTGAAAAATAAATTTGACTTCTCTGTCACTGAATTGCCAGACACATAAGTTACTGCTTTATACGATGTTTTATATTCTCTGAAAGGTATTCCATGTCCCTGGAATCCCATGCTAAGCATTTTATAGCAGTTCTCAGATCATTAATTTTAAAAACTTTTTATTGTAAATTGGATGAATTGTTTATAGAGTAGATTGCCACTCAACAATTTATACACACTATGCATCATCTCAGTTGTTGAAATTCCCTCAATGTAACATGACTTATTCCATTTCCTCCCTGTGTTTCTTATTTCCATTACACCTCTTTTCTTAACTGTGTTAGGTCAGGTTGATTAGAGAAAGAAATCCAAGGAACTCATACGTGTAAAAGAGACCTTCATATCAAGAAGTAATCTCAATTCCTTAAGTCCGATACTAGTCCATAAGTCTGATACTAGTCCATCAGTCCCTCTTTAGACTCACAAAGACACATAAAATGATGCAGAATACAGGAAGATCACAGGTGCAGAGTTGTGTGGATCCAATGGTGGTGGCTGCATCATAGGGTTCTTTCAGATCTTTGGGCAGCTCATCAACAGAAAAGTAAAGAAGAGAGAGGGGAGGTTCCCAGGAGCCCCCTTATGAGAAGTTCATGCCCATAAGGAGGTACCATCAGGCTATGACTCGATTGACTGGATAGACTCCACGGTTTCACTCTATCAAGTTGACACAAGATTATATAACTATCACGACCACCCCTTGTCAGCCTGACACTTTTATATAATTCTTCAGTCATACATAATTTTTAAGCCAAACAATAATAAAATCATATCTGTTTCTAATAGAATAAAACTAAAATGCATACAACTCAAAATGCACCAAACTTATTTAAACATAATATTCTATAAGTGAACAAAAAGGTATTCCATGCCTACCAAATGCAGTTAAATGAACACTTATGCCATAATCCTGAAATCCTATGAACATTTTCTCCCATCTATGGAAGTCTGTAAGCCAGCTACTTCATGCCTTTATCTCCCCAATTTTGGGCATCTAATTTCTATACTACTCACTTATATCAACCCAGTGCTCTGACAAGAGAAACATGTTCTTTGAGTTGAAGAATCTTTATTCCAGGAGGAACCTTGTGAGTCCACATCAGTAAACAAAGTCAAATCAGGACAGGCTATTAATAAAGGCAGCAGCAATATGCATCAAGTCATAGGCCCAAAATTCATATGTTTATCTAGTCAGGTTCTGGTCAACTCAATGTTGGTTCCCTCGCTTAGCCTCACCAGGGTGCCCATTGGCCACCTCACCTTTGACCATGGTCCCCTGTCACAGATTCGCAACAGGTAATGCCATGGCTCAAGCTCTGCACAACTCTATAAACTTCAGATCAGCGAACCCACTCTTGTCTTCTCCTCTAGTCTATTTATTGATGCATTTCTCCCATTTCAACTCAACAAGTGAATCGAGGTTGTCACCTAGAAAGCATTTCAGGCTGCCCACTGGCTCTCTTTAATATTCAGTCCTAGGAAGGAGAATTTTTTCATAGTTCCAAAGTTTTCCAGCTTCAGGCACACAAACCATTGATTCAAAATTCAAAAAGTCAAAGGGTTCCTTTTATTCCTCTCAGGTCTTTCAACACCCCCCTAGGCAAGTCTCTTCAAATGCAAATGTCCAGCACACTCAAAGCACTGGGTGGGCTTATCTTTTCAGACCCTTCTTTGCAGACCAGCCCCATACCCATTTAAAGTTTCAATTTAATGACAACACAGTGAACTTACAAATATTATATTTTCATACTTCCTAATAAGCATTTCTGTCAACCATTGTATCAATAAAAATAGGCAAAAGAAAACACTGTGAACCTAGTATAGCCAGATCCTAAACTCAGTTCTTAAAAGTCAAGTTCAATACTTACCTAAGCGCTTCCATTCATGTGCAATATGGCTTTAGGTCGCTCACTGTCTCTAGCCAGGGCATGGCCTCTGTCAGCCACTTCTACATTTTGACTAAGCAGCATGGTCTGAAAGAAGTTCAAGGGTCATTTGTCCCCTGAGCTAAAAATTTACATTTATTACATTCAGTTTTGTCATTTCAGACAGGATTAACCAAAGACAACTTCTAGGAATCAAAACCTTCTCTTCCCATGTCCTTTCCAGAAAACAACCCAGCAAATTGCATGCCAACATTTTATTTCCAGCTAGCCAGAGAAGACAGACAGCCATGAGGCAGAGGTCAAACATCCACTCTCCATACTCATGATTTGTTTCTATAGTACCTAACTCCCAAGGTACCTTAATGTGCTATGCCGGATTGACTCGAGAAACAAATCTAAGGACACTCATATATGTGTAAGAAAAGAGCTTTCTATCAAGAAGTAATTGTGTATTAGGAAAACATCCCAGCCCAATCAACTCATGCCCATAAGTCCCATACTAATCCACAAGTCCCTCTTCAGACACAGGAAGCTATGCAGGAAGACCACAGGTCACTGAGCGCAGAGTGGTGTGGATCCAATGGGAGTGGCCATATCACATGACTCTGCAGGTCGTCACATGAATCTGCAGTTCGCCAAGTGGCTCGTCAACAGGGAGGTGAAGGCAGAGTGAAAGGGGGGAGGTGCCCAGGACCCTCCTTATGAGAAGGCCATGCCGACAACGAGGTACTATCAGACGGTGACCTGGTTAACAGGCTAGATTCCACCCCTTCACTATAGTTATCAAATTGATACAAGATTATGTAACTGTCACACTAACCTTCCTGAACTTGTTCTTTGGTAAATGCTGCCCTTCCAATCTCATATGGTTCATTATTCTGAGGTTTACATACTTATTACTGTTATTGTTCCTTTTGAGTTTGTCTATTGTTTGCCTGAAAATTGAGGCACAGGGGTTAATCAGCTCTAGACCAAAAAGATGAGTTTAAGAGACAGTCTTGGAGGTTCCAGCAATCTCTTTTATGACTGTGAGTTTTGTTCCATATTTTTCTTCCACTCTATCTAGGACCTTCCGGTGTGATCTCTTTCAAACAGCTAGGCACCCTCTAGTCTCAGGGTCACAGACACCCATGTTCATGAGGTCCATTAGTTCACTGGTCTAATTGTTTGCATGTGTCTTTGGTTTTAATAATTTTTTTTCTCCAGTGGGGAGAGAACAGTAGTTGCACCTCAGATACCCCCTTAGGGATTTTCAGTACTCCAGTCACTTCTCATCATAGAAGGATACAAAACATTGTCTTTGTGTACTATGTTATGCTAAATGACCCTTGTGTCCCTCAAGACGATGGTCCTGAGCCCTCGTGCCCAGCAACTCATTCTCTCAACATAGTTACTCACGTCTAAGAAGTTTCCATAACTCTGCCCCTGTGTGCCCACCAAATGTGTGGCTATAGCATATGAGTTTCTTAGGGGTAACCACCTTCAGAGTTACTCCTGGAAGGGATTTCCCTCTTTGATTTGTCCTGTTTCACTCATTGCTTTATAGATCAACTATGAATGAACAATGCAAATTAATACATAACAAATATAAACAAAATATATTTAAAGTACACAAGCCATAAACACATATAAGCCAATAAATATACATAAATAAAAGTTAATACAAGTAGATATTTATAAATAAATGGAACCAAACAGAACAATCTTGTTGTTCTAATTTAATACCCTATGAACATTAAGTGGCAGGAAGGCAAAATTGATGTGGGCACTGTTAAAATAAATTCCTTAACCAAAATTCTCATTGCTCTGATTTGTGCTTTACGCTCTTTTCTAAATTGTGCTTCAGTTGGACACATTGTAATTAAGAGTGGTTAAGCCTGTTAAACCTCATAGCAAACCTAAGAATGGCAGGATGAAACACTGCCCAGTCTTATGCTAATTTCACAATGTTAGAACTCCTTGTTGTATCCACTGTATCATTGAGTCTTCAATTAGCCTTTATTTGACCAACCATAATGTTCTTTCCCAAGGACTGATCCCTTCTGGCAGCACATCCCACCATCCTTGCTTCAAAGGGGAATTCTGAATATACTTTTTCCAAGACAGTATTGTTCATTATTCTGACAGTCCATGGCATATTTCATAATTTTCACCAACACCATAATTCAAAAGCATCAATTTTCTTCAGCCTTCTTTATTGATTGTCTATATTTTGCATGAATATGGGATGATTGAATATACCATGGGCCAGGCACATGTTAATCTTCAAAGTGACATCTTTGCTTCTTAACACTTTAAAGAGAATATTTTCAAGTTAGCACTTGAAAATATTAAGCACTGTATTGAGCACTTATTATATACTAGTTAATGCTCTAGGGTATACAAAAATGAAACGTGTATATTCTTGACTTCAAAGAGCTTAGATTTTCATCCCAGTATCAGTACCATTTAGACCAAGAATTGATTCTACCTTGTTACTGAAAACTTTGAAACCCCAGTTCACATTTCCTTCAAAAAATGCCGGCTCTCTGCCCCTTGTGGATAGATCGTTGGTTGCAGATCCATGCAAAGCATTTTATCTAGTAAGACAGGTCATTTCTAATCCTCCCATTGGGGAAGAAGACAGTCCGAGGCAAGACTATTATTCTTGAATGTGCAGAAATAACCAACCACTGCCCGTGATCCCAACAACAGATTAGCACTGTCATTTTTAATTGCTTCTGCTTTTAGCACAGTAGGACAGGGGGACCCCCCCTCCCCACTCTTTACACACAAACCATCCAGGCTTATATCTCCTGAATACCTTAGCAGGGTTCTCCAAGTCCCATGAGACATCCAGTCAAGTATAATGAACTGTAATGGAACCAGCTGCTAAACTAAGCCTGATAATTCCAGCCCTAGAGATTTATCCATGCTGGTGAGGCATAGACTAATTCAGAATCAGATTTTAGTTCAACATTTGCGGCTGAAGTAAAATCATTTCCAATTATCAACATTGTCATAAAAGAGTCACATATAATCACCAACTCACATGCATACAGCATATATTGGACAGACAGGGCACATACACATATGCACACACATTATTCCTGGGTGGAAGCCGAGACCAACTGACTCTGAAAATGTCAATTATGTGACATCAAGCTGAATCTCAGCAATATATACTTAACAGAACTTTAGAGAGGCAGGGGTTTCCCCCTGACATCTTAAGATTCAAATTCTTTCATTTCAGTACATAGATATAGCTTAAGAAATGTTGCCTCCCTACTCTCCCTCCATCACCCAGTCATTTCTGCCCAGGTCTTCCACCATCATCACTGACAGCACCTACATTGTTCATTGGTTGTCCCCGTGGTCATTAGCATAAATTGTATTCCCAGAAGAACTGCAATCTATATAGGGGAAATATAAAGAGTACCTTGGATTTAGAGTTGACCTGAGTGAGGAATACACTAGCATGGAGAATCAATCTTGCATTTTAAATTAAGTTTTAGTTAATTTTGCATTTCTATTTTATGATAACATATACAATAATATCAGGTAATTAAAAAAATTAATTCCTTCTTGGAACAGCGAGGTAAACACCAGACTATTAACTGAAAGGTCGGTGGTTGAACCTATCGGTCAGACTGCAGGAGAAAGATGATGGAGTCAGTTTCCATAAACATGTACAGCACAAAAAGCCAGTAGCGAGCAGGGCTATCTTGTTCTAGAGGGACATTATGAGGGTCCCTCTGTCCTACCGTGTCAGAATGGACTAAATGGTAGTGCATTTTGATTACAGAAATTCCAAAAGAAGAGTCAAAGAGTGAAAGAACATTTTTATAGAAATGTTTAACAGGCTATTTCAGAAAGGTTCTTACAAAGTTGTATTGTGTTACATGTCTTGGTCTCAATTTCCATCTTGCTGACTCACGAACATGATTTGCCTGCTGAAGGAAACATGCAGTTTCAGATCTGTCATGCACATAAAGACTGAGATATAACTCTTGAAGGCTTATACTTAAAACAAAATGAAACAAGAAAAACAAAAACTATCTCCTTGAAAGCAAGGAAATCCAATATATGAATGTATTCTTTTGTGGATTACACATATATGTCATTTCTAAGGAAAAAAAAGAAATCATAGACACTTCCACAGACTGTTACAGAAGTTCTATTCTAAAAGTAGTATAGTTTTAGGTCTTAAATCTAGGTAAATAAGCATATTTAGTTACTTTTTATATGATATGGATACAAGTCATTTATAAAAGTCCATCTGTTTTGGGCTCGCACTAAATCCTAACTACAATTTATGAACAATGAGTTCTTACGTTATGGCCGTCTTACATAGTCACCTTCATGAAGTGATCACCGAAGATAAGAGTACTACTGCAAAGTGTGATGAAGAAACCAGATGGTGCCTGGCTATCAATTGAAATAGTGTGTGGGGTCCTAAAGGCTTGTATTCAAAGATGCGGCCTAAGATAACAATTGCAAAACTCAAATACGGTGAGGAGAAAATCATCAGAGCAAACACTGTGAACACTGAACTGTGGAGGGCTATGAGGTATCATGAGAGCTCAAAACTCATCTGCAGTTTCTGGTCAGACTGAGTCACTGACAGATCTGCTCTGGCCACAGGCAAGAGAGGCCATCAGCCTTACCATCAGGCAGAGACCATTGTCATCTTGATTATGCTGGATCGAACTTGACACTTGGCCTGTTGAACAGCCTGTTGCTGCGACCTAAATTTGTTCTGGATGCAAGTATCTCGTACTGGTTCCATGACAGGAATTTCTTCCCTGGCTTTTTAAGTATTTGGGGAGTCTTTTCCTTCTTATGCAATATTAGTAATTAGATTGTATACTATTATATTTTTACCCTTACCACCTTAGCAAATATTTTTTCTCCTCTGTTGGGTCTCCCAGCTGTGAGGTACAAGAGAAGCAGAGGCATAATGACAATGAGGATATAGGGAAAACAAGGGTGGGATGGGGAGGGAGCCTAGGGAGGGAAAGGGGATTTGGGGAGTAACTAATGGTAGACTGGAGGGGAGAGGGGGTACTAGAGATATGATTGATTGATTGAATTAACTATTGGATTGTATGATACATACATTTCTTGTGAATAAAACTGCTTGGAAAATAAATGAATAAATAAAAATAATCCTTCTGGATATCGAGTTGTTATTGTTCTTGTTTACTGCCCTGGCCTTGTCCTGATTTATGCTACTGATCTTCTTCACCATCTCTTTCAACAAATGTAATTGTTTTGATTCCTGTGAAACTGATTTGATTGATTGATTCAATTCATCTGAAAGTATAACATGCATAATCACTGTCTATATTGTTGAAAAATGACATTTGCAAAAATATGTTACTCTTGAACATTCTACCATGCAGCTTCTGGTCTGTTTCTTTTATGAAGGCCTTGTTTTCTAACCACCACCCTATCTTTGTTCTCCACATTTTCATTGCGATCAGCAATATTTATCAATTCTTCTTAATTCTATGTTTGATTGATTTTAAATGGAAGAATTTGGTAAAAATCTTCAATTTCTTCATTTTTGATGTTGTGTGTGGTTGGTGGAGAAATGTGAATAATTGTCTTATTAATTGGTCTAGCATCATATAATTGAAGCATTGCATTTCATAACTTTTTTGAAATATTCTTTTTGAAAATGAATGTAACCCCATTTCACTACAAATTGTCATGTTTCTCTACTCGATGTTTTTGTGCTATTGAGAAGCAATAATTGCACATGTGTCTATGAGTCTACTTCTGAATTTTCATTCTGGTCCATTGCTTTATTCTTCTGCCCTTATACAAATACCAGTCTGTTTGGAGTATCATAGCTTTAAAATATATTTTGAACCCAGGCAGTATTAGTCTTCTACCTTTAATCTTTTTGTCTAAAGGTTGTTTTGCAGTTCAATATGGACTTTATAATCTAAAAATTACTTTTAATTTACTTATTTATAAATTAATTATATTTTGGTCAGGGAGCACACATTATATGACTTAAATCATTAAAATTTGTTGACATCTATAGAATATTCCACCGAGAAGAATACACAAAATATTTTAGTATTCATGAACTATTCATCAAGTAGCCCACAATCTGGATGAATGCTTCATGAATACTAAAAAATAATATGTATTCTAGGTGGAATGTTCCATAGATGTCAATTAGAGTGTGTCGATGGTTTAGTTAAATAGATATCTTTACTTGTCTTGTTTTGTTTTGTCTACTTGCTCTATACATTTAGGACATTATTAAAATCTCCTATAATTCCAAGTCTTTATATTTCCCCTGCAGCTTTATCAGTTTTTGCTTTATCTATTTTGTTTGTAGTCCTATTGTTAGGTGCACAAATGTCAATGAATCGTATGTCCTTTTGATTAATTAATCTCTTTGTCATGATGAAATAAACTTTTTTTTCTTTTGTAATGTTCTTTGTTCTAAAATCTACTCTGGTTAATGTTGATATAACCACTAGAGCTTTATTTAATTAGTGTTCTTGTGGTATAGATATTACTGTACTTTCATTTTAGCCTCTGTGTGTCTTTCTAGTTGAAGTATATTTCTTCTAGGTAGCATATAACTGAATATTATTTTTATTTAATATTATAGTCTCTTCTTCTGAATTTAGGTATTTAAGCCCAAATATTAATCATAGTCAATATGGTTAATTCTGTAGCTAATGTAAAATCTATTATTTTACTATTTGTTTTCTATTTCCTACGTTTCCTAACTGTTACTTGTTCCTTTTACCCATTGTGTCTGCTTCCTTCTGAATTAATTGCTTTTTAAAAAATTATGCAATTTTTCTATGTTGTTGGCTGATTGCCAATAAATTGCTTTGTTAGTTTAGTACTTCATTTAGAGTTTATAAGTCTTCATTGTATAAAAGTCTACCTCCAAATGATATTATGACACATCATTATGTGTATAAAAGCCCTTATAATTACACTTTCATTTCTCTATCAGCTTTCAAACTTTTGTTGTGATACATATAAATTTTCCAAATCCATATTTGTTGAGTTAATTTTGAATCATACTGACCCTGTAGGACAGAGTAGTATGCCCAATGAGGTTTCTAAGGCTAAAATCCTCAGGGTGTTAAGCTCTAGTGGCTTAATGAGTTAAGCACTAGGCTGCTAATGAGCAGGTTGGGGGACTTCCTAGGTCCAGAGAAACATTGATAGCAAGACACATGGAGATTTTCAGGGAATGCCGGGCCTACAAATGTTGAAAGGAGACAAAGAATTTTCTAATAAACAACCAACATACAGATAAAATGTTCTTTTAGCACCTTGAATTCGGACTTCAATCACCCACACTGTAAAGGAATAAATTCCCGTTTGGTAAAGTCATGCACTTGTGGTATTTCTATACAGCCTCACCACATAACTAAGACAGCAATTATACTGCTAGAGTGAGGATCTGCACTAAAAAATACCTAAAATGTGAAAGTGGGTTTGGAATGGGATCATGAGCAGAGGCTGGAAAAGTGTTAGAGTGTCCAATAGTAAAAGCCTCTATTGCCTCGAAAAATCGGTGTTGTTAAGAATGTCAAAGGCAGGGGAGGGTTGAGAGGAAGTGAGGAAGCTGTAACACAGGAGACAACAGAGCTAAGAAGCAGTGGCAGAAACATGTTGGTACCGACCCAGGAGGCCAATGAGCTTCTTCTGACATCGTTTACATTTTCCTTTCCTCTCTCTTTAGTGGCCTATTCCTTGTTTCATGCACCAAGAAATTCAAGTGTTTTTTTTTTAAACCAATCTCAACTAATCGAACATGCAATCAAGATGCATTGATAATTACTGGAATGTAAAAGTTGGAAACAGATGGGTTATTGGTAGTGGAATTATAACTTTGTGATAGAAATTGTGCTGGAGATCAGATGATAAAATTTTTCAAGACGAATGACTAATTTATTAGAGATAACTTAATTCCACAACATAAATCATGACTCTACTTGTGGGCATTGTAGGATGGAGCAGGCAGGGGTCCTAGCTAGCTTCTTTGCTAGAGTGGAGTAGCGTAGAGGCAGTTTGACAGATAGAGAAGAGAGAGCAGAGGCTAAGAGAAACAGAGTTGTTGCTTTTTCAGAGCAGAAATAATTGTAATAAAAGAAGAAAATTTGGAGTAAGTAAGAAGAAACGGCAGTGAGGGAGAAAGAAAAGAAGGCTGAAAAAACAAGCCAAACATCCAGTACAGAGCAGCGCCTGGTTTTTAGAAGCACAACTTTCAGAACTTCCTAGAAAAAAATCAATATCTAGTAAAAATCAATTTAAATGATAAAGCCAAAATTGAGTACCTATTTAAAGTTTAATATAATCTAATATAGGCCTAAAAAATACCTACTAGATATATCATGGTTCAATTGATTTCTAAAATGTTGTGAATCTGTTTCCTAGTTTAAAATTTGAGAGCAGAAATGTTCATTTATAATTGAGACTAGCAGATTTTCATGAAGTTGTATTAAGATTCTGGTAGAAATTAGTAAATATCCTGAATCTAACTTCAAACCATGTAGTGTCTTGCCACATACATTGGGATTTAATAACATCAAACCAGATTTTTTAACTAGATAAAATGAAGAGAAACATACTGAAATTGGCTGATCATCAAAAATAGGACAGTAATTAATTTACAATTATTTGCTGACAACCTGTTTAAAATTCCTACCATTTATCTCTCATTTTACCAAATTCTGCTGGCTTACATGTTGCTGTGATTCTGAAAAATACGTTACAAGTTTTTCAACTATTCATGGGATCACTCATGGTGAACATACAGACTACAAAAAAAAAAGACTGTCAGTTTGTGAGATATTGGCTACTGAAAGTTTTCAGGTAGAATTTCTGAAAGATGAGCCCCTGGGGATGGAAAGCACCCCAAAAACAATGGAGGAAGAGCTACCTGTTCAAAGTTCACAGTCAATCTTAATGAGATGAGTGGGATTAAGCTCTCAGGATCTTCATTTCCTCGTGGAGCAAGAATCAAAATGAGGACAAACAGATTCAAATGTCTATTCATAATCAGGACATGGACTGAATAAGTATGCAGCTAGGAAAATTAGAAATCAGCAAAAATGAATGGAAAGCACAAATATTCACATCATAGGAATCCATGAGTGGAAATGGGTTCATATTTCCCATTTTGAATTGGTTAATCAAATAGTTTATTATTCCAGGAGTGACAAATTCAAGAGAAAGGTCATCATATTCATATCTAAAAAGAACATTTCTATCTTACAAATCTGGCTAGACCAGAGCATGCACACAGGTACAGATAAGAGCTGGAAACACAGGGAATCCAGGAGAGATAAAACCCTCAGGACCAATATTGAGAGTAGCAATACCAGGAGGGGAAGGTGAAGATGGGGCCAGAAAGGAGGGACAAATCACAATGATCTATCTAAGATCCCCTCCCAGGTGGATGGACAAAACAGTGGGTGAAGGGAGACATCGGTCAGTGTAAGACATGAAAAAATAATAATAATTTATAAATTATCAAGGGTTCATGAGGGATGGTGGGGGTTGGGGAATGAGAAGCTGACACCAAGGGCTCAAGTAGAAAGAAAATGTTTTGAAAATGATGATGGCAACAAATGTACAAATGTGCTTGACACAATTGATGGATGTATGGATTGTGTTAAGAGTTGTATGAGACCCTCATAAAATGATTTTTAAAAAGAAAATAAACATTTCAAGATCTATCTTGAAATACAATGCAGTCTGTGATAGAAGAATATATTCCTGCAAGGTAGAACTGTTCATACAAATTATTCAAATTTATGTCCCAATCATTAAAGCTAGTAATAAAGAAATTGAACAATTTCACTAACTTCTTCAGTCTGAAATTGATCAAACATGCAGTCAAAGTGCATTGCTAATTATTGGTGGTTGGAATGCAAAAATGAGAAACAATAGGGAAGAAGAGTATGTGGAAATACTGGTCTGGTTTACAGAAAAGGAGCTGGAGACCTCATGAGAGGATTTGAAAATCTTAGGACTTCTTCATTGCACATACCTTTTTCAGCAACATACCATAAATGACAATATATACACGAACTTTGCCAGCGTAATACACAATACTCAAAATGACTCTACTGAGGGAGGAGACTATGGGGAGCCTCAATATCATCAGCCAAAGCAATCATAATGGCAGAGTATGGAACAAACTATTAATTTCTTTTAGGCAAGTTCAGGTTGAAGCTGAAGGAAACTGAAAAACAGCCACCAAAGCCAAAATTTGACCTTCAATATAACACTCCTGAATTTCAAGGACAACTCAATAAATTTGACACATTGAACATTAATGAAAACAGGTCTACAAAGTTGTGAGGTATCATATGTAAAGAAAGTAAAGGTTCATTAAAAAGGTAGAAGGGGGTTGGTCAACTGAAACTTGCTCTTGATCATAGAGTAGCTAAAACAAACAGAAGAAAAGATGAAGTAAAATATAAAATACCTGAAAAGAAATTCCAAAGTGCTGCTCAGAATCACAGAGTAGAGTGTTATAATGACATGTTCAAAGACCACTGGAATCCAATAAACTTTGAAGGCAGCTATTTGGCCAGTGACTGGAAGAGATCCATATTTGTACCCATTCCAAGGAAAGGGGACCCAATAGAGTGCTCAGATTGTAGGAAAACATTATTGATATCACATGCTAGTGTGATTTTGCTGAAGATCACCCAGCAATTGTTGCAACAGCATATGGACAATGAGCTGCCAGATATAAAAGCTGGATTCAGAAGTGGATGTCATTGCTGGTGTCAGATCTTGCTGAAAGCAGAGAATACAAGAGAGATGATTATATACATTTTCTTGACTGTGCAATGGCATTTGACAGTGTGGACCATGACAACTAAGGCGTGAGAAGTTTGGGATTCCAGAACACTTCATTGTTCGTGGACAAAGAGACAGTTATTCAATCAGATCAAGGGAATACTACATGGTTTCATATCAGGAAAAGTGTGTGTCAGAGTTGTATCCTTTTCTCCACAATTATTCAATCTATGTGTGAGGTAGGTAGTTTATTGTGCCAACCTGGCTGATAAGCACATGTGGGGTTAATTGAAGGGTGGAGGGATAAATAGCTTGGTGAGCCTCGCCTTTCTAGTTCTCAGGTGTCTTGCTTTCTGACAGTCAGACCAGGGTGCAGCTGCCTTAGCCAGTTCCCTGCTTTAGCTGGCAAGGCTCACTTCCTGCAAGACAGGTGAAGCTACGTGGGCCTATCCTGACGCAGCCCTGGGTGCTGGAGCAGGCGTGTGCAGACCCCTGCCAGCGCTGAGTGCTTACACATTCACTGACTCGGCTTTCCTCCTGCAGTTGGCATCACTGTTTCTGTTTTGTGAGATGGAAGAGGACCTTGTGGATTTGTGTTGGACATATGGGTTAATGTTGGGCTTATGGGTTTGGGTAGCACTGAGTTGGGATGTTTTCTTGATGTGCACTTACCCTTTATATAAAACTCTCTTATACATGAGTTTCTGTGGATTTGTTTCTCTAAAGTACCCAGACTAACACAGTGTGCTAAGTAAATAATTAGAAAAGCTGGGCGAGATGAAGAACAACTGGACATCAGGATTGGAGCAAGGCTTACTAACAACCTGTAATATGTTGATGATGCCACCTTGCTTGCTGAAAGTGAAGAGGACTTGACGCACTTGTCGATGGAAATCAAAGACTTCAGCATTCAGTATAGATGGCAGTCCAATATAAAGGAAACAAAAGCTCCCAGAACTGGAACAATAGACAACATCATGATAAACAGAGAAAGGATCGATGCTAGCAAGGATTTTATGTTTCATGGATCCACAATTAATGCTCAGGCAAGAAGCAAAACACCATATCTAATTGTGCGATTCTGCTCCACAAAACCTCCTTAAAGTATTGAAAAGCAAGGATGTTAGATGGAAGACTGAAGTGCACGACCAAAGCCATGTATTTTCAATTGGCTCATAGCATGTTAGTGAAAAATATTGAAAGTACCATGGACTGCCAAAAAAGCAAGCAAATCTCTCTTAGCAGAAGAACACCCAGCGATCTCCTAAGCCTACTCCTTAGAAGTGAGCAGGGCAGGTCTTTGCTCACGTACTGTGGATAGATGCTGTCAAGAAACGCCAAGCCCTGGAAAAAGACACCTGGCTTGGTAGGGTAGAGAGGAGCAGCCAAAAAGAGGAAAGCCTTCAAGAAGGTGGATTGACACGGTGGTTACATGGCTCCAACATAACAATAATGGTTGGCATGGTACAGAACCTGAAGTGCTTCATTTCAGTTGTACACTGTGCCACTGTGGATCAGGAGTGACTCAGGGTACCTCCCAAGAACCATGACAAAGTCTACACCCCAGTTCTAGGAAACTTAAAATATTGGTGTGTGACCAAATATGGTTCAGTAAAAGGAATTATGGCCTATCACATTTTTCAGGAGAAAAGTAAAGATGGATTCTATGCAAACCAAGAGATCAAGGAGCCCTGTTTGAGTACAGAGTTAGAATTTCTTATTCCTTTTTCCGTGCTCACTTTAACAAGATGGAGATGAGAACACCTAGACTCTTGATTTAGATAAACCTCCATAAAAATTCAACTTCCAATTTAGCAGTAGTGGGTGGTTTTGGTGATCTGCTAAACTTATCAAGGTATCAATTGAACATCTCCAAGAGAGTCATAGGACCCACCACAAAGACATTCTATGAACATTAAATGAAATTCCATATCTGAAATACTGGCATAAATGTCTTATTGATTGTGAAAACCTTCTTTATGTCTTAGCCCCTGTGTTTCCTTTGTTAATGTGAAAGAAAAATTGATTGCTTGGAAATTTTAAAAAATAAACTGATGAGATTATTTGGCATTTTTGCAAGCTTTACGATAGGAAGGAGCCAATTTTCACATAAATAATCTCACACCCAATTGCTTATACAAAAAGTGAATTTAGGGAAGAAGAGTGAGTTCTATAGGACCCAGAGAATTCAAGAGGATCTGTGCTCTCTTCGGCTTTGCCAGTAAATACAGTGTGGTCCCAATCAGGCCTCACCAGCAGGGACTCAGGATTCAGGCCAGAAAGCAGGCAAGGAGTGCCAGTGCTGGCACATTTTTCTGAAAGGGTTCAGTCAACATTAATCCTTGAAAATTACTTACAGGGTTTATGGGGAAGAAAATGTGATTAATCCACACAAAAAGAAAAAAAATATAACCCTCTTTCTCAACCGAGGGGGAAAATTCCTTTGAGCATAAACAGATTGCACTATTTATACATGAAATATTTTCTGCATCTTTAAACCTACCATGCTCAAGTATTCTAATTAATCGTGGTGGTTGCCAGGGTAACCAAGCTAACTCAATTATAGGTCTGCGGGAAGGTGCAGTGTGTGTGTGACTATGCAGCAGGTACTTTTCTGCACGAAAACGAGAGCTGAGCAGGTGCTTAAAGATTGTAAATGTTCTAGAGATCAGTGTTTTCTGAGTATGATTCCTTAAAGAATCTCCTGATTTCTTTTTCCAAAACCACTTGGTCTGGGACATGAAGAATGAAAGAGAGCGTGAGAAAAACTGAAGAGGAATATGATCGATAAAACCACAGGACATGATTCAATTAGGAGCCTGTGAGTCTTATGGAAAGTCACATATTTATATTCCTATTGTGTTTGGTTTTCTTGTTATCTAGTTACCTCAAATATAAATAATACAAGAAATAGGCTTTATAACAGCTGGCAGGAAAAAAAAACAACACCTATGTATAAGTGGTAAATTTAGCTGATGTAACTATTAGAGGAAATGATGACATTTGGGCTAGAGGATCCGAGAATGTTCACTTCTGCTATTCCGATAACTCCTCATGAAGGAACTAAGGAAACGTTTCATTTACAAAAGCTTAGAAATGGGTGAGAGAAACATAGCTCTAAAGGCCAATTTTAATCAACTTTGGAAGATTTCTAACATACCATACACACTGTTTTGTAATTCTTTAAACCCATTGCTTTTATAACTCAGAGAACCCAACAATTCCTCACTGTATGATTCAAATAGCTATTAGCTAAATAGCTATGATGGACTCAAATATAGCAAAGATCATGAAGATGACAGTGTTTCATTTTGTTATATAAAAGGGGGTACCCCCCAAAACCCAGAATTTCTTTATTTCCTTTTTTTTGCAAAGCTATGTATTTATTTTTTAACAAAATAATCTTATCACCTTCAAAGCATTCTCCATTACATTTAATATGTTTGTCAGATCTGTAATTCCATTCTTGAAAACATTTTTCAAACGCATCTGTTTGTATGGCTGACAGCACCTCCATGGTTTTTTCTTCATCTCTTCTACATCTTTAATTTCTGTCCTTTTAGGTCCCTCTTCATTTGCAGAAACAAAAAGAAGTCACACGGAGTGAGGTCAGCTGGGTAAGGTGCATGGGGTAAGAGAGATATGCTGGATTTTTGCCAAAAACTGATGCACTGTGATGGCTGTGTAAGCAGGTGCATTGTCATAGTGGTAAAACTAGTCCCCCGCCTGCCACAAATCAGTTATTTTTTGGTCACACTGTTACACAATCTTTTCAGAACCTCTGAATAGAAATCTAGATTAACAGTCTGACCTAGTACAACAAACTCCAAATGTACCACTGGGAGACATTTTCATCCGTTTGGGAAGTTGACAGATGTCCAGAAGAGGTTTTGTCATCAATCGACATTTCATCTTTTTTGAAAGTAGAAAAGCACTCATAAACTTGAGTATTCCCCATAGCTCCTTGTAAGCTGTGTTCAACATCACAAAAGTTTCTGTGGCATTTTTTCTGGAACAGGAAACAAAATTTCATAGCCGCACACTGTTCTTTTAAAATGGTCATCATAAAAAACAAGGTTTAAGCAAAATCGAGTTTATGAAAAATTTCACTGTAACGAGAGAACCCTCCCAGGTGATGTCTCTGGGTGCACTAACTCAGAGCAAGTTGCTTGATGTTCACCTAGCAGCAAAAATGCTTCCTACAAGAGCACCACCCAGCGGAGCTTTTTCCAGGTTTTTGGTGGGTACCCCTTCATATAATGTCTTCATGAATTGGAACCAATTAGATGGCAACTAACAATAGCAGTAACAATATTACATATTTTTAAATACTCAAGTTGTATAATTGAACAGTACAATATTATTTACTCTGAACAAAAACACTAGCTTCCTGAGACCTTGGCCATGTGTCTGTTGATTCATGTACCAACCGCTCCCCAACTCATCCATCTGTACTTTTATTCAATAAGATTAGCTTATTGAGTTCATAGTCTGTGCTTCGCTGTATGCTATATTTTAGGTATGTCATAATTAATAGAATTTTACCCTTAGAGAATTAATAATATGATTAGGAAAATAAACCATAAGCTGATAAAGAAACAAATATCCAATAAATTTTAACTTTACAAGTACACCTGGAAATTTTTTGAAAAGAGCTAAGTTTAGTCAATTCTATCCACATAATAAAATTGATCTTTCCTGTCTATTTCTACTTTCATTATTCTTAGTAATATTCATTATATATTAATGTATATCAGTTGAGTTGTCTTTTTAAGCAACATCATGATGCAAATGAATTTTTAAAATCCAGTTTAGTGTTCTTAGTTTTTTTTCCAGTGATTTCTCTCTTAGTGTTTTTAAATGGAATATTTTTTCTATTTACATTTATTCTGACTGCTGATGTACTTAATTGGAAAACTTCAGTCTTATTTATTTTTTTATCCTATTGTTTTCCTCTCCTTTTTACGTTTTTCTTTTTCATTTGCAAGTTTTCTACTATTATTATTCAGTTTTGTACATAGTTTGTAAGTTTATATAAGTTTTATCCTTCACATTTTTATGCTAAAAGTTACAAAATTGTTTTGTGATTTATGTGAATACTGTATAAATTGAACTAATTAAGACTTTAAAATTATGCAAGGACCAAAGAACACTTCATACCATTTTTCTTACCTTTTGTCAGTAATTCTATTTATTTTGTATTCCACCTTTATTCTCACCAAAGAAATGGTTAGCACTAAATCAAGCAATATTTGCTTATGATTATCCACATGTTTACTCTCTCAGTTGCTTTGCATTTTTCCGGAGTTCTTATTTCTAAATGGGACCATCCAGTTTTTGTTGGTCTGAATTATTCACTTTCTTTTAGTTCAAGTCTACTGGGAGGTGTGGGGATTATTTAGTTTTTATTTATTTTCAAATATCTTGATTTGTAGTCATTTTTGAAGTATAATTTCACTGGATAAAGAGTTTTTGTTGCCAGTTATTCTTGTCCACACACATTCTTTTAATTCTTATTTTCTGTTACCTCTGCCTTCCTCAAAATAACATCCTTGATCTTCAATATTCTATGGAGGGCCTGGGCAGCACGTTTACTTGATGCACGCCATCCTCTGAACCCGTGCCTGCATGTTTCCATGAGCGTGAATTGTGGATCCAAGGCAAGGTCTTTGACAACTTCAACCTTTTCCCCATTTCTCGTGATGTTGCTTATTGGTCCAGTTGTGAGGATTTGGGCCTTCCTTACATTGAAGGCTCCGATCCTTGATCTCCTTCACCAAGAACTTCATTCAATTCCTTCTCACATGTAGCAAGCAAGGTTGTATCATCTGCACATCACAGATTGTTAACAACACTTTCTCCAATCCTGATGCCAAAGTCTTCTTCATATAATCCAGCTGCTCTGATGATTTGCTCAGTATGAAGTAATTGAACAAATATGGTGAGATGGCACAACCCTGATGCACTTCCCTTAGTTTAAACTGTGCAATGTTGCTCTGTTTGATCTGACTCTTGATCCATGTGTAGGTTCGGAATGAGTACTCTGAATAGTGCTGGAATTCAATTTCTTCTCAAGGTTATCCACAGTCTGTTAGAGCTGACAAAATTGAATATCTTTGCATAGTGAGTGAAAGACAAGTAAACATCTTTCTGGCGTTATCTGCTTTGAGCCAAGATGCACCTGACATTAGTGATGAGATCCCTAGTTCCATGTCCTCTTCTGAATCCAACCTGAACTTCGGGCAGTTCCTTGTCAATGGACTGCTGCCTCTATTGTTGGATAATCTTAAGGAACATTTTCCTCGGGTGCGATATCAATGATATCATGCTGTAGTTTGCATATTCGGTTCAGCCACCTTTATTTGGTATGGGCACAAATATGGATCTCTTACAGTC
Organism: Tenrec ecaudatus; assembly: GCF_050624435.1. Lineage (NCBI taxonomy): Eukaryota > Metazoa > Chordata > Mammalia > Afrosoricida > Tenrecidae > Tenrec > Tenrec ecaudatus. The sequence goes on from NC_134537.1 coordinate 103,575,207, forward strand.
AGTTGGCTGGCCAGGCAGCTGTTTTCCAAATTTCCTGGCATAGATAAGTGACTGCTTCCAGTGCTTCTTCGGCTTTCTGAAATATTTCAATGGGTTATTCTGTCAATTCCTGGAGCCTTATGCATAGCGTCGATGCATTTTCCAATAGCATTCATATATTTCCTCCTCCCCTCAAATATAATTCCTTATAAGATTTTTCCTTTTGGCTCTGGTTCTTAGAGATTGAAATATGACTATGTGTGTTTTATTTGTGATTAACCTGCTTGGAGTATACAGTTTCCTATTTCCTTGGCCCACCTTTGTTGTTGTTCTAGTTAGTTTTAAAAACAATTTTCTTTTTTTAAAAATCTTTTTATTGGGGCTCATAAGGCTCTTATCACAGTCTGTACATACATCAATTGAGCAAAGCACCCTTATACATTCGTTGCACTCGTCATTCTCATAATGCACCTTCCACTTGGGTTCCTGGAATCAGCTCGGTTTCCCTTTTTTTCCCCCCACCCCCCTCCCTCCCCGATCCCACCCCTGGTCCCTTGATAGTTTATAAATAATTATTATATCTTATCTTACACTCCCCGGCGTCTCCCTCACCCGCCTCCCCATTGCCCATCTTCCAGAGAGGAGGTTACACATAGATCTCCGAGATCGGTTCTCCCTTTCTACACCCCCTTCCCTCCTGGTGTCGCCACTCCCACCGCTGGTGTTGAGGGGTTCATCTGTCCTAGATTCCCTGTACCTCCAGATCCCCACTGCACCACTCAATATGTCTTTAAATACTGTTTTTTTTTCCATCCCAGCTCCATTCCTCTCAAAATGCCTATGTGTCATTTCTTTTCACAATGTCCCATATATCTCTTACATTTTTCCTATATTTTCTATTGTTTTATCTACTTACTTCTTTTTTTTAATTCTCCAAGTTCACACATTTTCCCTTTTGCTGCATAATTGAGTCCCAATTTTATTTATCCAGGTAATTTTAATTATTGTCTTTTTCAAATATTGAATTTCTATAGTATGCAGTCTTCTTATAAATTCTTCAGCCTTGTCTTCTATTATTTTTACCATAACAATGATATTTATTTTATACCCTATACATTATAACTATATGATACTTGAACTGCTTAAGAATCTGCTTGTAATGAATACTTTTTTCACTTTGTTTTCAATGCCTATTCCTGGCATACTTAGTAATATTTTATTGAATGCCAGATATTCGTATGAAAAAATGTATAGATATATTGAAACTCTGGCACGTGTTGTCATTCTCCAGAGATTTATCTTTGCTTTGGAGTAAGCGATTAGAGTCTGAGATGGAGCTGGGTCAAGTTTGGGTTTAGAATCTCATAACATTTTATCTCTTTCTGCATTTTTTACTCTTAGGATGTAGTCCTTCTAGGTCTTAACTAGCAGACTGACCTTTTACCAGAGCCCTCCAACTTGGGTGCCCAGTCACCATGTTCTGTTAACTCATTCCCATGAGAATGTCCAAAGTGCTATAAAGTCTACTTTTTTTCCTAAATGTCTACATTTATTTAAACTTCACTGTTAACACAGAATCATTTGTATCTTCTACCTTTCCCCCCTCTTTTAAATAGTTTGATCAAGAGAAGCCCTATCTTCTATCGTGTTTCTCTCATTTAAATCTATCTGTAGGCAAAATACATTTTATCCATGTCTTTTCAGTCTTTTCATCAGTAGCTTTTTTCTAATCTCCATGTTGAAATAGTCAATAAGCTGATCAATAATCTCAGTTCAAGCTTTAATATGAAATTTCTTTAAACTTCTTTGATAAGTTACTGGTTCTGTTTCTTTAAAAATCACTGTTACCATTGTTCTGGAACACCATAATTATGCTTCTGCTTTCATTCAGGCATATAATTGCAGACAGAGGCATACCATCTTTCACAAAGGACTGAATTTACCAGGGGATATGAGATTTTTCCTTGTACAGCTACCTCACCACCATCCTGCCCCATGCACACAATGAAATGTATAATAAAATAAAACAAAAAATACTGCCGTCAGGTAAATTCTGACTCATATAAGAGCAGTAGGACAACATAGAATGACCCCAGGGGGTTTCAAGCTAGAAGACTGCTCCATCTTTTGCCCACCAAGGAGCTGCTGGATTTGAGCTTCTGCCAGTTTGCTTAGCAGCAAGCACGCTTCACCCACTGTGCATCAGGGCTCCTGAATTGCAAAATAGGGTAAATAAAATAGGACTTTTAGCCATTTCTTTGCAGCTTGTCTCTCTAGGGTCAAGAAGCACAAAGGGCTTCTCTAGTGAGTTTTCTTTGTTATTATTATTATTATTAGTTGGGATGTAATACATATATCATGTCATTCCATATTTCAATCATGTCAAGTAGAAGGTACAAGTGGTACCGCAATCAATTTCCAAACATCGTTTTTCTACATGGACTCCTTGACAATGTCTCCCTTTAGCATCACCACCCCGTGAACCCTCCCTGTGAACCCATCCCTCCCTGGGAACAACTCCCCACACTCCCCATGAACCCCTGATTCTACTTGCTGTCCCTATCCGTTCATCAATGCTAGGTTGAATATACAGAAAAGCAAACAGCACAGCTTCATGAGGACGTCCTCCATTGACATAACACTTCCAAGACACACTCTAATATGAACAAAAACTGAACACGATATAAACCAAAAATACAGAAAATTTTGGAAACCAGGTCAGGTCCAGCCTGCATCATAGGGGGGTGGGGTACAGATCTACTAACAAAATTTTAACTGTTCAGGTCAAATTTATGCCTTTGATCTTCTATATTCCTCTCTCCCAAGCACTTTGTTGAGTGGCCACTTTTCTCCCATCCCTGTTTCAGGTCGAGGATTCTCAGGAGGCTTCTCCTCTATGGAGCTCCACAAGGAATACTGGACTCACTGTCGTCCATCACAATTCTGCACTGAATTCTCATGATTTAGGCTCTGATACTGATCCCTCCTTCGACTTCGGATTATAGGGATTCCTATTATTTGGTGACCGATGATGGCGTGTTCTTCCATGTGGCCTTAGTTGACATATGGTAAGTTTTCTTAAAAGAAAAAGTTCTGGTGAGTGTTTTTTCTAATTATATTATTGGTATGATATGAGACATAGAAGTGGCTACAAGGTGTTCCTTATTCGAAAAATAATATCCAGAGAGGAAGGCTGTGTTCTTTGCAGCTTGACCAACCTGGCTTGACAGCATATTACATAGTGCCTTTGACAGCACAAAAGATTGGAAAATGGAATTGCAACGATCAGCAATCGAGTTATGTTTTAACATTTAGTTATAAAGGCCATGTCATGCCCTTAGAGATGCAGCAGGTGTATTAGGCCTGACATTTTGAATTTCAAATGCAAATTGGAAAGTCCAACCCAAACTATAAAAGGACAATGAGGGTGGATTGACGAAGTTCAGTATGCAGAAATGACTCCTGGGTTAGGCTGATCAAGTCTCCGAGGGGCTCTTGTTTTACCCTCTTGCGCATAGAACTAGAGAGAATTTTCATTTAATATGGTTGGATATGATCTGAAGAATAACTCTTGGATATCTTATTTCCCAAGGATATTGATAGTAAATTTATCCTCATGATATAAACAAATTATGTCACACTAACTTATTCCCAGATTGGTTATATAGCTTCACAGATAAAAAAAGGAATAATATTTTAAAATCTCCCAATAATGATATATTAAGTTTATTTATAAGTTTAAGGTCCTTCATGTAAGCTGTTAAAAGGAGTTAAATGACATACTCTAAATTGCCGTAGGACGACTGTGACAGAGTTGGGGCTACAGCCTGGTTCTCTGATTTTCCTCCCACCACTTTTGCCTGCACTGCAGCACACCCTATAAATGAATGCCAAACCAAAGCTGATTGCATGCGAAAGGAGAGCGCACATAGTTTAGTTGGAGCATGTCTGCAATCGTGTTTATCATTAACAAGTATGTGTATAGGAAATAGTATTGGCCAACAAATGTATGGCTTTCAGTGGAGGCCACAACAACTTGAAACCTACTAGGCTTTCAGTGGTATTTCTATAAATTTGATCACGTTGCTTCATTTCCAGTAACTGTGCAATAACTCCTCACTGTGTTTAGGACAAAGATCAATTGACGTCACACAATTGACAACTGTTTACCCAGTTATTCTACCTTTTCCCTGTTCTTCAGATTACCCGGGCTTTCTTCCTTTAGGGTCTGCAGCTCTGCTGCTCTCTGCAATGCAGAGAATCTCTCTTATCTTAATTCTTCCTTATTCAGCAGCTTGCTTGTATTGCTACATCCTCGAAGAGGATTTCTTTGTATCCCAGATGTCAATTATGTTTACTTCCAAGGTTTTAATGCACCTAGTTCTGGTCCAATCAAACGAATCATAATAGGCAATGTAATTACTTATTTTTTAGTCTTTATTTTCCATTACTCCCTATGGTTTATCTGCAGGATCTATATCTAACTTATTCTTCATTTTACTCCTGGAACTTAGCACTCTACCCAGCAAAGACTCTATATTTGAAAAACGGATGAAAGGAAATCATTCTAACAAGAGAAAGGCCTTCACTAGGCAAAGGCCTTCACAAGAGCAGGTCATTTTGACATGTTAGATATCAGCTAGACTATCGACCCACCGCTCACCTGTCAGTTTCTTGTACTGTGGTAGCGTGTGGGCTGCTGTGACGTTGGAAGCTATAGCATCACTATTTCAAATATTAACCAAATCATGCAAGGTGGTTTCAGCAGAGCTTCCAGACTCAGACAGATTAGGAAGGACAACTTGCTTCTGGACTTATAAAACTATTGACATGTGAAAGTCATCTGAATAGGGGTGAGGCATTGTCTGACGCAGTGCCAGAAGATGAGTCCATCAAGTTGGAAGGTAAAACTCAACCAGGGAGAAGCTGCCTCCCCAAAGTAGAGTCCACCTTAATACTATGCACAGAATAAAGCTTACAGAACCTTCATTTGCTTATGTGATATGGCTCAAAATGGAGCTGCGTCCACTAATAGTCAATACATAACATCAATCTATTAAAATAGAAGTTGTCAAAAATGAAATAGGATGTTTGGTCAGTACCCTAGGCATTAAATGAGCTAAACTTGATGACTGATACTGGCCACTTTGAATTGAATAATCATAATATTTACTATGCAGGGAATGACAAATTGAAATAGAATGGTATCTCATTCAGGGTCAAAAAGAAGATTTTAAGCTCAATCTTCATGTGCAACCCTATAGGAGGATATTATCTATAAATCTATAAAGAATACCAGTTAGTACAACTATTATTAAAATTTATGCACCAGTGACTAATAACAAAGATGAAGAAATTATACATTTTACCAATTTGTGCAGTGTAAAATTAGTCAAACATACAATGGAGACTTAGAATTACAAGTGGTTTGGAAAGCAAACTTTCAAAACAAATAAGGAACAGCAATTGATAAATATTAACTTATGATAGAAACAATACCATAGATTGCATGATGGAATTTTGTAAATTCAACTATATAAATGGCAAGTATACACATAGACCTCACCAGACAGAATATATATATTCCAACTTTCTCTGTAGAAATACATGATTGGAAACTCGCTAACATAAGTGACAACAAGCCCAAAGGACAACTATGAAACAATCTTTGTTCATATGTAAGCAGTGAGTGAAGCAGGAGCACTTTAAGGCCAAGCAACCTGAAGCACAATCATAACTTATTCTTTTTGAAATTAGAGATCATCCTGAGAACAGATTTGATGCTTTGAACACTCAGGATCAAAGATAAGATATGTTGTAGACCAAATTAAGAGCATCTACAGAATGAAAGTTTAAAAAAAAAGAGGAGATGTAGAAAGACCAAACTGAAGGAACTGAATAAAAGATTTCAAAAAGTGGCCTGAGAACAAAAAGGATAATGAAATTTAAAAAGATCTGTATTAAAGAAAAACAAAAACAGGAGAGCAGCAGAAAAAACAAAGAAACAAACAACAACCTTATTTGCAATATTGAAAGATTCTTTAGGCAAAATCTCTAACACTGCAGAATACATCAAAAGATGAGGATAGGAAGATATTTTACCAAGAATCATTAGCCAATATTGAAATATTTCGGGAGGTGGAATGTGATCAGGTGTTGGTGATGTTGAAGGAAAAAGACAAAGATGCACTGTCACTCGTTCCCTCAGAGGACAGGATCAAGTTGTCCCTGTGAGACTCTGAGACCGTAACCCTTTACAGGAGTAGAAAGTTGAAAGGAGCAGGTCTCCTGAGGAGCAACTTGTAGTTTCCAACTGCTGACCTTGTGGATAGCAGCCCAACTCATAAACACTATGCCACCAGGCCACTGCACTGTTGGCATTGGATAGGAACTAGTCTCTTGGAATGGATAGAATAGCAATTCATGTATTCCAACAAACAGATGCAGTTCTGGAGATGCTTATCCATTGATGCCAAGAAATTTGGTAGATAGTTATCTGACAAGCCAACTGGACTTGGTAGATAGATATTAGATAATTTCCACATTCTTTTGGATCACAAGTCAAAGAAAGATGGTCTAGCAGACAAAGGAAATTATCTAACAATATTAATAATTTCACACGTGGAAAATTTTGCTAAAAAATTTTTTAAAACGGTTGAACTTGCACATTGACAGGAATTATCAGAAACCCCAGGCAGACTCAGAAAAGGATGTGGAAGAAAGGACATCATTGCAGATGTCAAATTGCTCATCGCTGAAAGCAAAAATTACCAAAAAGATATCTACCTGTTTTATTTATTATTCAATGCTATTGGGCTGTGTGGATTGAGAACACTTAATGGTCTCATGTGAATTTTGTATAATCTATGAGACAGGAGTTCAAATAGAACCAAAGAATACTGTGTAGCTACTAATTTTAGGAGATGTATTTTAGGGTTGTGTGGTAGTTACATAATCTGTTGTCAATTTGAGACTTACTAATGAAGGGGTGGAGTTTAGCTTGCCAATCAGGTCACAGCTTGATGACCTCATTTGGAGGTGCTAAGCAGATAAATAGCTAGTTGGAGGTGGGACACATGCTCAGTCCCTTCTAGACATTCTTGTTGACAAGCCACATGGAGTCAGGCAGATAGCAGCCAGAGTCTTGGAGCTGGAGAAGCCTCATTGAGACCCCTGCTAGTGAAGCTGATACCGCCACTAGATCCATTAGATTTTCCAACCACTGGCCTGTGGTCATCCTGCATTCAGCATCCCTGCATGTGTTTTGTGAGTCTAAAGAGGACTTTACCGATTAGTATTGGACATATTGGCTAATACTGGACTTATAGACTTGATCTGGACTGGACTGGGATGTTTTCTTAATATTCAATTGCTCTTGTGTAAAAAGCTCCTTTCTATACGCATATTAGTCTCCCTGAACTTGTTTCTCTAGTCTACCTGGACTAACACAGGTTTTATCCTGCCACTATACTAATGCAATCTCAATATCAAAAAACCAAACTCACTGCCATCGAATCATTGTTGACTTATAACAACCCCTTGTGGGTTTCCAAAACTGTAACTGTTTATTGGAGTAGAAAGCCCCATCTTGGTGGTTTCAAACTGCCAACCATGCGGATTTCAGACCAGGGGCCTCCTGTTCAATCTGAATATGGAGTATATAATCCAAGAAACAAGAGATAAGAAAAAGAAGATAGCATCAGAATTAGAGTAAGACTCGCTAACCACTTGTCTGTCATACTGCGGGAGCTTGCATGCTGCCGGGATACTGTAAATTAGGTCACTGGTATTCCAATTACCAGCAGGGTCAACCATGGTGAACAGGTTTCCACAGAGCTTCCAGACTAAAACCAGACTACAATGTTTCTCTGAATCTCTTAGTTTATATTCTTAAGAAAAAGATGTATGATTTTAGTGGGATTTTTGTTTGTTTTTTAACATAGGTCACAAGTCAGAAATCACTGACTCATAATTACATGGTTTCTGGTCTGAAGCTTGTCCAATTAAATAAATCTTCATATGAGTATGTTGGGCACAGTGGCATTCTATAGTAACAAGCCCTTAAACATGACTGTTTGGGACCACAATGACTCTGGTGGGGTCTAGTGTCTAAAAAAATTAAGCTATAGACAGAACAGGTACTTTACACCTGTCAAACTGCCACATCTGTTTTAAAAGGAAAGGAAGGGGTTTGATTATCATTATTGTCAAATTACAGATTATAAAATTAAAACCAACAGAGTAAATTGGCTATATTTATATATTAAATATGAAAGGAAGAGTAAAATTAAATGTGAACTTTGGTTCCTTGGGCTGCCTTAAAATTTCATGCTCTAAACTATGCTATGTCATATAAAAGATTCGAACTATCTCTTTCAGAAAGATAAAGCCAGAGAGAATGGTATCATAGCAGAAATTAGAATGATATCATTGCTGGTACATATTGCAGAGAATATATAGGAGAGGTATATTCTTAAAGGAAAGGTTTTCAGAGTGCCTCAAAGTTTGTTATTTTGCCTTTACCTGGTTATTTCCAACAGTTTGGCTATTTCCAACACTCAATGCAAAATGTAAGAATTTTCTAATTATCTTCGAGTTCAGCCAGGTAACCACCACCTAGATTGTAAAATGAACCTTCGGCTAAACTTCTTTTTATCAAAGAGAGGCCTGGTTGTGTTGTGGTTACCCATTGGGCTCTTAGCCACAAGGTTGGCGGTTAGAAACCACCAGTGCCGCCGCAAGAAAAGGCTGGCTTTCTACTCCTTTAAATAGTTACTGTCATGGAAACTTACAGGGTCAATTCTAGCCTGTGTTATCGGGTTACTATGAGTCAGTATTGACATGATGGCAGCATGTTTGGTTTGGGGTTTTATCATATATCCATGCATCTATCCATTCTTTAATCATCCTGTTGCATGATTATTTGCATTTACAATTAACTTGCAGCATCAATACATTTTCCCTTTAGTGTTAATTGCAGCTTAATCTTTCTTTATTTTAGGTAAATTTATACACAATGAATTACATAAATTTAAGTGTATCATTTTGAAAATTCTCACTAAGACATAACATTTTGGAGACCAATTTTCTCACAAGAACATTATCATTGCTCTTTTGCTGTGGTCTCTCTCTCTCTCGATCCTTTCTTTCCCCCTCCCCCCTCTCTCCCCTCTTTCTCCTCTCCTCTCTTCTCTTTCTCTTCTCTATCACCTTCTCTCCTTAATAAAAACCCATTTGGATCACCAAAAAAAATAAAAGGAACATTATCATTGCCCAGAAAATTCTTTTATATTCTTTTCCACAATATCGTCAATCTAACCACTGTTCTATTTTCCCCCCTAGTGCAGATTTTTCTTACCAAAGATTTCCCATTGGCCAGTTCTAGAACTTCAGAGCAATGGAGTGTGCACTCTGTTGTAATCAGGCTTCTCTCATTGCATAGTTTCTTAAATGCAGCAATATTTGTGTTTCTATCAGTTTATTCTTTTTATTGAGTAAGATTATTTGAAAATACTAAATTAGGCAAATCACTCCATTTCATGTTATTCTCTACTTATTAGTGGTCTGACCTTGGGCCATAACTTGTCGCACTCTGAGCCCTTTCAGCTGCTGTATGAGAACAGTATTTACACTGTAGGGCTGTCATATTCCACGGCAGGCTTTAGCACCATTGATTTATCCACGTTTATATTGATTTTTATGACACTTGGGCTAATCCAATTTTTAGTGATTGTGAACTAAGTTCTTCTGGATGTTCATGTGTTTTGGGGGCTGTATGTTTTAATTTCTCTTTGGTATATACCTATGAGTGAACTTATTGAATCATAAAGTAGGTGTATGTTTAGGTTTATAAAAATTGGTAGACCTTTTTAAAAAGCTGTTGTGCCATTTTAGACTCTTGTCAATGATATATGAACATCCAGAATGGTTGTTCTATATTTTTGCCAACATTTGGTATTTTCAGTCTTTATAATTTTAGCTCTCTTGGTGGGCGAACAGTGATATTTCTTTGTGATTTTAATTTGCATTTCCTTGATGACTAATGATGTGGAGAAGTTTTTTCATGTGACTGTTGGCCCTTTATAGATCTTTCTATGTGACAGACAGGTCTGAATTAATCTCAAGAAATTTTGAATTAGGTATGTTTCCCCTTTATTACCTAATAGTAGGCATTCTTTGTGTATTTTGGATATTAAATATTCATCAGATATAAATTTAGTTAATATCTCCTCCTAGTCTATACCAATTTGTTCATTTTCTAAATGATGTCCTTAGATTGGAATTTTAAACTTTTGATGAAAAATAGTTTGTCATCCTTTTTTAATGTTTTGGAATAATTAATAGTGTTTACACTTTACCAAATGTTTGACTAGTAAATACTATGAAGATATTCTACATTTTCTCCTAGAAGTTTTATAATTTTAACTTTTAAATTTAGGTATGTGCTCCATCTTTAATTGATTATTTTGTATGATGTTAAGTAAGGGTTATATTTTTCCACATCAACATTCAGTTATTTTACCATCATATGTTGAAAAGAGTATCCTTTCCTCATTAGATTACTTTGTCTCTTTTGTGAAAAATAAATGATATTTTAAAATATTTTTAAAGTGCTACTACAAAGATATCAGGTCCTAATCTCTGGAACCTATAATGTCACCTTATTTTGAAAAGAGTATTTTGCAACTGTGACTAGATTAAAAATGAGGATATGAGGAGATAATTTTGTATAATCTGGATAATCACACACATTTTTATAAGAAAAAGTGAAAATGAGATTTGACAAGTAAAAAAAATGATAAGGGAGTGGAGGAAGGCAGAGAAAGAGGCCGCAAACTAAACTAAAGCAGATATAAAGTCAAGAATGCCATCCTTCACTGGAAGCTGGAAAAAGCAAGAGCTCCTAGATCGTCCAGAAGGAGTGCAGCCCTGCCAGCATATTTATTCCGTAGCATTGACTTTGGATCTCTAATGGCCTGGATTGTCAGACAAGAACGTTCTTTGTTTAAGTCACTCCATTTGGGATGATTTGCTGTAGGAGTCATAGGAAACAAAGGCATATCTTCCTCCTTTCATTTTCTAGCTGTGTGAGATATGGGTAAATAGTACTGTAAAATATTAACCAGATAAATGTACTTCAGGAAAATAAATTATTATTCACAAACATTGTGGCATAGTAGAATATGTGCACGTTTTGGAGTTAGACCAGTGGTTCTCAATCATGGGTCTTCATTAGACTTTCTTGTGGTATTTAACAAATACTTATGCCTAACTTCCCCCTCTATAAAGATTTAATGAGCGTGCTATGCCTCGGCATAAATATTTTCTTAAGACTGCGTTAGGTCTCTGCTAGTCAAAGGAAACCCTCCAAGCCACAGGCACATTGATTTTGTTAGAAACTTAGAGTCTTAGAGCACTGCCTGTGATACGCTAATTTATACTGTGCATTTCATCAGGTTCCTCAAGGGATTTGAATTGAGAAGCATGGTAGAGATCATTCTAATTAGCAATGAATGTAGAGAATTGGTAACTTAGACAAATTGTTTAATTTTATATTGCTTCCACTTCCTAGTAGTAGGACCTTGGCCATCATCTTTTTTGAATATGAAGGTTTTAATTTTAGATGAGGAGATCAAAATCTAATCTAATCTGGTAAAGGTGCTATCAGAGTCTCTTGTTATCCTTAATGGACCAAGTCGGAGCATAGGTATTGGTTGGTCACGTAGGGAAAAGCATGTCTGCTTGGGCATCCAAGAAGCCCTGGGGGCGTAGTGGTTACAAGGTGGACTGCTAACAACAGTAAGGTGAGCATTTGCAACCAGCAGCCAATCCTCTGGAAGGAGATGGGGACTGCTATTCTCTTAAAAAGTTACAGCCCCATCAACGCAGAGGGGCGGGTCTACCCTTTCCTGCAGGGTTGCTATGAGTTGGCATCTGCTTGGGGGCAGTTGCTTTGTTTTCCTTCTAACTCTTTGTCCCTCTGCCATGTATATCTGTCAAGTCGTACACTGAGTTCTTGATTCTGAGCATCTATTTTAGTTTCCTCCCCTACCTCCTTCACAGCACAAATGTACTACTTTTGCTCCCTCTTCTTGGTATTATGCCATCACCCTATAAGTGTACAGAAACCACATTTGAGGCCACATAACTGGTCCGAAGTTCTTCCATTAGTTTATTCTTCTTATTGAATGCTCTTGTTGAGGCATTAATTGCCATGTGGGTATGATTGTGTGTTTCAGTTCTTTTCAAATAAACCCATGCTGAAGGTAAGCCTTTTTCCCAGATAGAAAACCTCAACCTAAAAGCAAAGAAATCATAAAAACATATTATATCTTGAACATTAAGAGTAATTTTAAACCTTTGTCCACTTTTTACACTAACTACTTAGGATGATCATCATATTGGCATAGTTATAAGTCCTAAAGGCATTAATGCATCTTCACAAAAATGTCACCTGATAAATACATTTTTTTCCACCAGATGTGCCTCTTTCTCATCAGCAGTTAGAGGTGTTATTTTTAGTCAGGGCTGCGTTCTATCTTTCCTCAGCAGGGCTGTGGCTTCAGTTCCTTCTATTTTATGTTGCTTCCATTTGTTTAGGGGGGAAAAAAAACGAAGATGCCTTCAGCAAATTTCAATGCTATTTCTTCCTACTCACCTAAATAGCACAGGGCAAAGAATGTGGCCTTTAGACATCCTCTTAAAGGTTAGTTTTTTATTTGGGGAAAGTAATTTGAACTGTAGTGATTTAAAGCAAAAATAACAAAAACAAAAGCCTCCCAATGAACAAATATTCCTATTTTAAAAAGAAGGAAATGAGAAATGGACACTCTGAGAGCAAAGATATAGATACAAACATCTAGTATAAATTTAACAGCTCTTGTAGTAAATGTCGTGGAGAGCCAGAAGCCTAGGGATTCTGCATTGGCCTGCAGTTCTCAAGGTCAGCAGCTGGCACCCATGAGCAGCTCAGAGAAAGAAAGACGGGGCGTGTGATTCGTGTTAACCGTGACATTCTCTAAAACCCACAGGGAATCACTATGAGTCACATTTAATCAATGGCAGAGAAGTACAGCAAATGTGGAGCCCTGGTGGCATAGTAGATCTTCATTCTGAAAGATTAGCAGTTCAAAACCACCTACTGCTCCTTGGGAGAAAAGGATATCTTCTCTCAGAAACCCACAGAAGCACTTCAACCCTGTCTGACAGAGCTGCTGTGAGTTAGCATCAACTGGACAACAATGAGCTAGGCTTTGGTTTATAGAAAATGCACATTAATTTTGAAATACTCATTTTCTATCCCGTTCCATTAAAAAAAGGTAAGTTACAAGAGTCAATGTAAACATTTATGACAGTTTTCTTTTGCTTTTAAGATTCACCCCGTGTTTGGCCTGAGTGGCTAGTAATTAAGGACATATTACCACAATCCTTTGTTCTCTGACTGGCGGTCTGGCCATTAGGAGGAACCCGCAGATGATATGAAGGTAAGTGGAAACTGAGGTCTGCCAATTTGTCTTCCAGGATCTTTTTCTAGCAAAGCCACAGACTCAAACCCATGGCCATTGAATCAACTTGGACTCATAGGGACCATATTGGATTGGGGTAGAACTTCCCAGTGGGTATCTGAGACTAAATCTTGATCAGAGTAGAAAGCCTTATCTGTCTTCCTCAGAGTTGCTGCTGGTTTCAAACTGCTGACCTAGTGGTCAGCAACCCAATGCATGTCACTATACTGCCAATGATTCTCTTCACAAGTAGTCTACAAGTGAGTTTTCCCACAGAGTCAGCTTTGTCTGCTAAATTTGCTGATTCATCTACTGCAGGCCACAATACATTTGAGGTAGCTTGTGCGGCAGCTGTTCTTTTCATGCAGTGCTCTGCGCTTCCTCCCCTCGCTCCTTGGGGCACAGGGATGACAGCAACACCCTGCTGCTCCTCGCTCCTGGGCCTTGCATCATCCTTATTGGTCTCCTTCTCTCTTGTCCACACGTTGTAAAGAATAGCAATAATGACAACAAAAATTACACCCATCGAGTCAATTCCAACTCCTAATGAGTTCAGACAGAGTTTCAAAGGTGTCAATCTTTACAGTAGTTGACAGTGTGGTAGTTAGGTGCCACCTAGTGTGCTCCAACCCATAGTGGCCTTATGCCCAAGAAAGGAGACACTGCCCACTCCTCCACCATACTACAGCCGATTGTTACAGCCACTATATCATTCCATCTCCTTGAGAGCCTTCCTCTTTTCCACCGCCCCTCTACCAAACATTTTCTCCGTATCCAGAGACTGGTGGATTTGAACTCCTGGCCTTGCGGTTAGCAGCCCGTCACTTTCTCAATAGCATCACTAGGGCTGCTTTATGTTGAAAATAACCTCTTAAAATAACTCACTTGAATTTTACATCCTATTTTCTTTTTTCCTGTTGGGAGGTGCCTCGATGTCATTTGAGCATGATTATTAACCTAAAGGTTGGCAATTCAATCTCAGTGGAGATCCAATTCCATAAAGATATAAAACCATAGTCAAGAAAACACTGTTGAACTCTGAAAAACATGATGTTGCCATGTGTTAGATAGTGCAATGGGTTTAATTATTTGTTTTTCTGTTGTAACCCTGATGATAGAATTTTGTTTAATTAATTCATTCATTCATTAGATCCTCTATTGGTTCACTTATGCATCAAATATTACTGAGTGCACACCATGTACTAGGTGCTGAACAAGATACAAAAGAAACATCTGTCCTAATGGAGTTCTGGTCTAGTTAGTAAGAGAGACAATATAAAAGTAAATTGATAAATTTTAGTATGCTGAAAGGTGAAAAAGTATATGAAAACAGAATAAAGGAAGATCTAGGTATGCAAAGTCTGTGTGGGACAGGGAAAGGATATAATTTTAGACAGTGTTGTTAAGGAAGTTCTCACTGAGAAGATGACATTTAGGTAAAAGCTGCAGAAGAGGAAGAATCAAGGAACTGCAATCGCAGCTCTAATTGTCTGCAAAGGCAGGGGAAATAGCAACTGCAAAGGCCTCATGGCAAAGGAGTGCATGAATATTTAAGAATAGGGGCTAGAATGAAATAAAAAAGGGGGGTAAGATACGGGACACGAGTTCAGAAAGCTCAGATGGCGCAGAATGCATGGGGTCATGAATGCCACTGTAAGAACTCTTACTTCTACGATAGTGAGTTAGGGAGTATGTTAGTCTGGGTACATTAGAGAAACAAATCCACAGAAACTCATATGTAGAAGACAGAATTTTATACAAAGGGTAAGTGCACATCAAGAAACCATCCCAGCCCAGTGCTCCCCAAGCCCACAAGTCCAACATTAACCCATTTGTCCGACACCAATACACAAAGTTCTCCTCCATCCCACAAAACACATGCAGTGATGCCAACTGCAGGAGGAAAGCAGAATCCATTAATGTGTAAAAATCTCAGCGCTGGCAGGGGTCTCCACATAGCTGCTCCAGCACCCAGGGCTGCTTTGCAGTAGGTCCATGTGGCTTCTCCTTGGGGATGTCTTGCAGGAAGTGAGCCTTGCCAGCTGAAGCAGGGAACTGACTAAGGTAGCTGCATCCTGGTCTGACCATAAGAAAGCAAGATACCCAAGAACTAGAAAGGGGAGGCTCACTGAGCCATTTATCTCTCCACCCTTCAATTAACCCCACATGCGTTTATAAGCCAGGTTGCCAACTTGGCACGTGTACATAATTCTTTAGTCTCACAATTGCAATTAAGTAACACCTACACCTATAATTCTGTGAAGATACTTCACCATCTGTGAACGTTTGTAAACCAACCACTTCATGCCTTTATCCTCCCAATTTTTAGTATCAAATATATATATATAATATTTAAATACTGCCCACTTACAACAACCCAGTTCTCTGAGGAGACAATCATGTTTTTTGACATGAAGAATCTTCATTCCAATTGGAACCTTGTGAAGTCCACATCCACACACAAAGTCAAATCAGGACAGGACATCCATCAAGTAAGCAACAATATGCACCAGTCCACAGGCTCAAAAATCTCCAGCTGGTCAGGTTCTGGTCAACTCAATGTGGGCTGCCTCACTTAGCCTCCATAGAGTGCCCATTGGTCGCCTTGCCTTTAGACCATGGCCTCTCACTAATACTCAACACGCCTAGCCACCTCGTGCTAGGTCATGAACCTTAGACCAGTCAACTCACTCTCATCTTCTCCTTTTGTTCCTATAAACCAAGTCCGCAGGTGTCAGTGGCCAAACTCAACCAATCTTTTCATTGCTGCATTTTTCCCACTTCCATTCAACAAGTAGATCCAGGTGGTCACCTAGCAAGCATTTCAGCCTGCTTACAGGCTCCCTTTAATATTCAATCCCAGAGAGGAGTTTTCTTCGTGGTCCCAGATTTTTTTTCCAGCTTCTGACAAAGAATACTGATTCCTGAGTATTCCAAAGCACTGGGTGGGGCATATCTTTACAAAGCTTTCTTTGCAGGTGTGTCCTAAACCCACCTAAAGATCAAATTTTAATGGCTGAAAGCAAGTGGACTAACAAACTTTCTATTTTCATACTTCCCTTATTTTCCCCAAAAAACAACCGAGTAAAAAGCGTGGCTTTATCTGACCTCTGGCTAGACAAAGAAGAAAAACTACCATGAGGGAGAGGTCAAACAAACATCTACTCTCTATCTTATGATTTGTTTCTCCAGTACCCCACTCCCAAGGTACCATAATGTGTTAGTCTCAGTACATTAGAGAAACAAATCCACAGAAACTCATTTGCATAAGAAAGAGATTTATATAAAGGGTAAGTGCACATCAAGAAAACATCTCAACCCAGTGCTCCCCAACCCCACAAGTCCAACATTAGCCCATTTGTGCGACAACCGATCCACAAAATCCTCCTTGATCCCACAAAACACATACAGTGATGCTGACTGCAGGAGGAAAGCAGAATCAGTGAGCGCTGGCAGGGGTCTCCACACAGTTGTTTCAGCTAAGGCAGCTGCAGCTTGGTCTGACCATCACAAAGCAAGAGATCCAAGAACTAGAAAGGCGAGGCTCACTGAGCCATTTATCCTTCCTTCCTTCAATTAACTCTACATGTATTTATTGGCCAGGTTGGCACAATAAACTAACTACCTCAGGGAGCCTTTGGAAAACTGTCAGCAAAATAATAATATGATGAAATTTCTAAAGATTATTTTGGATATTTTATGCAAAATGGATTTTAAGCAAGTGAGTATGTGGAGTCAAGAAGACTAATGAGAATGCTATCATGATAGTCAAGTAGAGCCCTGTGGTGATGTGGAGCAGGAGTGCTCTGGATATACCACAAACACAAATACATGCCAATCAGATTTAAAGATGGGCTGTGGTAGATGAAATGAGTGAATTCCAGGATGACTATAGGGGAGAAATGGGAAAGATGGAGCAGCCGAAAGATACTGAAGGAGGAAAAGTGTGAGAATAAAACACTGGGTTTTAGGGTTGGCTAATTAAGTCAGAAATGTCTACTAGACATTCAAGTTCCCATGGTACAAAGGAGTTGAATATATGAGTCTGGTGTTCTTCCGAAGGGAGTTCTGGGTAAAAACTACAAACATGACAGTGATTAGAATATATATATATATATATATAGTTTTAAGACCACAAAGTTCAATAATTTATCAGTGGAGGGGTCTAAATAGCGAAGAAGCTAAAGTACTGAGTCTGAGGTGTTTGGTACATATTGTTAGGTGCTGTCATGTTGGCTCTGGTTCACATCAAACATATGAAAAACAAAAGAAAAATATTCCTGATCTTGCACCTGATCTTGTACCATCCTTACATTTGTTATTCTTTAGTCTAACGTTTCAGGCTCTGTAACAGTCTAGCTCATTGAGGATCTTCCTCTTTTTCTGTGATCTTCTCCCTTACCTAGCTTGGTGTCCATTTCCAGGATCTCGTCTATCCTAATAACATGTCCAAAGTATGTGACATGTAGCCTCACAATCCCAATTTTAAGGAGCATTAAGACTGTACTGCCTGAAAATCAGATTGATTTTTTCTTCTGGCAGTCCTGGGTACTTTCAACATTTTTCACCAATATCATAAATCAAATGTGTAGGGACTGGGTGCATAGGTGTGCTGTTATCATTGCTCTTTTGTTGTCTTTATCACTGATAATGAGAATAGTAGTTACCAATGGACACAAAAGAAAAACATGTGCCTTAGAGAGAGTTGACTGTCTTCGGAAGAAACCCAGAAGACTTGAATTATGTCAGTAGGGTAAAGGAGGATAGGACTCTCCTTACACCAAGTAACTTCCGGAGATGGTTACCATTCCTCAACATGAGCCAGGAGTGAAGTCCTTCACCCTTCAAGGGGTCTTCTCCTTTTATTTCTCCCTTCACATATTTGCTTTACTATCTTTTACTACTGCTCACCCTACTGATTCTTCGTGCATGCTGTTTAGTACATAGATATGGCTCTCCTGTTAGGAGGCAAATCTAGGATGGAAAACCTTAAGCAGTCTCCTTCCAAGGCAGAAAGTGAGGCATGCGTGCATCTGTTCTAACATTACTCTAGGCTAAAAGCCTCATATCAGAGGGACTTGGTTAATGATTAGGTATGTAGTTCTACTTATCCATGCATTGTTTATTCATTGCTGCCCTGTTTATTTATTTTGGGAGTATTAGACACCTGTTGACCACACCATGAAGAAAATTGCTGTTCTATGTTCTGCTCAAAATAGTATTCAATAAGAACCTGTGAATATGACACCTCACACTAGAGTATCATCACTAATACATTAAGAAGATAATGAGGAACTGCTAAAGAAGACAAAGCAAGAATGCTCAGTGAGGCAAAGGAAAAACCAGACGAGAATGGAATCCAGGAAAACACGTGAAGAAAGCATTTCCAAAAATAAAAGAGTGAATGACAGTAATTTTACTAAGACCATTAAATGAATATTGAAGTTTTTTTCTGCTGGATTTAATATCATGGTAGTCAATGAGAGATTTTAAAGGAGTATTTTCTATATAATGGGCACCATAGCAGTCTTATTATGGTATCCTAAAGAAAGAATGTAAAGAGCTGAACTGAGGTAAGAATACAGATAATTTCTTCTTTGATTTTTGCTAAGAGCTAGAAAGGGTCAATAGCTAAACAAACTAATAATTGAAAGAAGGAGAAACATTTGTATGTATGTTTTTATGAAGATGAGGCTATCATATAAAAAATGGGGGAAGCATTGCTCATGTACACTTAATCACAGCTCTAATCCTAGAGGAATTAGTTCTTATGACATAACCCTAATCGATACTTGCCCCATGGAGAGTTCACTGAAATATGGGTGAAGAAATTCAATTGGACCCACATATCATAAAGGAAGCAGCTGAGGCCTTACAGGCTTATCTTGAAACATGCAGCCACCAAAACAGTGTCAGCTTTGGCCACACAGAAGAAGCACACCATGCTGTGATATCAATGGCCTATGAATAATAAAATGTATTAGAAGAAATTCTGAGCTCCTGGTGTGAAGACGGCTATGGAAAACAATGGAAGCCCCAAGTCCATTGGCAGGGCCCCACAGGGCAGAGCCTCCAGTGAACGCCCTCTGACCATGGTCTAGGACTGCAACTCGCCTTGTTATCAGACAGCGAACATTGATTGTAAAGTGTATTAAGGCAGATGTAGTGTCATTAAAATGTGGCATCTTATCAATTGATCTCCCTCTTGACCCATTTAAAATTTGTTCCAATGTTTAGTGTTTTCTGCTTTCTTTTCCATTGAGGTTTTAATATTTTATTTTGTCATTGTTGTTGGTGTTCTGTTTGTTTGAATTTGTTTGTCTTTGTTCTGTATATTTTTCTGTAAAGGAAATCCAGACTAGGTCAAGGTACAGAAACGGTAAATGGATTAATGGCATCCTTGATGCCTGGCCGGGGAGGTTGTGGGGAGATTGAGAGCCAAAAACAATAAGTACAAGGAAGAAGAAAATATGCTAACATTAATTTTAATGATGATTCAACAGCTCCTCATAATATGATTGAGCTACTGAATTGTGTGATTGTCAATGACCTGCCAATAAAACTAATTTTAAAAAAGCATTGCTCATGATTCTGAATTAATTCCTTGAGGAAAGGGAGAATGGAATAGAATTTCATCTGTGGAGGCCTTTCTGAGACCATGAGTGGCATGAAAAAAAGCAATCAATTGAACAGAAGAGATAGTCAGAGCATGTAGACATTTTATTTTGGTGGTTTCTTTTTTCTCACTAAAAGAAAAAGGCAGGTTTTAAAAATTCACTCCCTGAGAGTGACAGTGAGAAAGAGGTATTGAAGATTGGGAGAAGGGTAAAATTATAAAATAGTAGATTAAAAGAGTATGAGTGTTACTGGAACAAAGAAAAATGTAGTAAGATTGCTGGACAGCATTAAGGACCCACTTGAGGTTAGTGGTCATGAATTTGAAGTGTGATCAATATGCATTTCTCTGTGTTTTTCTCTAGCCTTCTTCAGCTGAATGAATGGAGACATAAGTGAGAAGGGAATTGTGTGGTCTAACCAGGTAGCTTAGGTTATGTTCAACTAGCCATGGCAAACCAAATTTCTATACTGAGAACTATTGATGCACAGAGCCATTCATCAAGGATCTGTGGGTAGCCTCTGTGGGTATCTGAGATCAATCTTTTACTGATGAGGGAGGGAGGGAGAGAGAGAGAGAGAGCAGCTCTCAGTACTGCAGTGGTAAGGAAGCAGATTCTGTGTGACCTCAGGAAAATCTTCTCCCATCAATTGAGAGGCAAAAACTTGATTTGCACAGGGAGAAGTGGACCACACCTGCAACTGCATAATCCTCAAGGAAGTTGGGGCACACAGCATTTTCCAGTGCACTCGATACCTATGATGGGCCAGAATTGTCCTCATCTCAAGCCGTAGAGTCACACTACTTTCTAACCAGGTTTTCACCCTTGCTGTCCCACACTTGTCAGTTTTAAGTTTTATTTTGGTTTTATGGTTTTCAACTTGACCTTATAGGACATTCTACTATGAATTGCCGTACATCCTGGATCTGATATTCGGCTTTCTTTGTTCTCCAGCTGCAGTAGATGAGAGACTGTGCCGGCTGCCAAGTAGATTTTCACCTTTTGTCTAAATTGAAAATTAATCACCCATAGCTTTTCATGATCTTTCTACAATGCCTTAATAACATCCAATCACCAGCCATCCAATCCTGTAGTTATAATTAGTATTTTCTTGTCTCTCTACAGGCGTGAGGCATTGTACAGGTCAATGTGTTCTTTCCCATGTATGCACCATTTCTGTTCACCACCAGGGGCGTCTTAACAATGGTACTACTTTGACAGGTCAGGATCTATCACAGCACCGCCTCCTCTCAGTGGTACTGTCCTCCTGGCCAGCCTGTCAAGTGGTGATCCAATTTCAGAATCATACTTCAGAATCTGCTCTCCAGGTTACCCTTGTTTCTAACTGTTTTAAGTCTCATTCCTTTCTAAACTAACTCTGAGCTGAAGAATTGTGTGCAGGTTTGTTTTAGGAAATCAGATGGAGGAGTAAACCTGTGTTAAAGCAGAGTAGTAACAGGCAAAAGGAGAAGCTGAAATGGAATGTGCTTGCAACAGAGTAGAGGTTTTAGCTACTCCCATCCAGAGAGCAGAATTTAGAAAGACCTTTTAGACATATCTCTAATTGAGTACCAAAAAAAAAAAAAGTGAGCATTGTACTCCTACATTGACCAGTCCTTATTTGTAAGCTGAGCCCTGGTGACACAGTGGTTACATGTCAGGCTGCTAACCTCAACATTAACAGTTCGACACCATGAGCCATGTTGCAGTAGAAACACGAACATTCCTGCTCCCAGAAAGTGTTGTATTATCAGATACTGACAGGGACAGTTCTACTTTGTCCTATAGGATCATTATGAGTCAGAATCAGCTAGATGGCCATGAGGGTATGTTTTTTTATTTTACTTTTATGTAAGATGCTCCCAGGGAGGTGATGATGCAAATTTGAGGATATAAGTTCTTTTCGGTAGAGGCAGCTCTTGTAAGAGGGGCATAGTTGTGAGTTAAGAACAGCCAATAGTCTTGGCAACTGGGTGGATGAATGGCTATTCTCTCAAGTGGAAGTCAGAACAGTGCAATACAACAAGAAGATAAAGTTTTATAGGTCAAGGGAACTATGTCGGACCATGGTATTAAAAGGGTAAATTTGAAAGGGAAGACATGAAAACGAAGATGTAGAAGAATCAAAAGATTGTTAGTCATAATATAATCAACAAAATGTTGAACTCAAAAGCAGAGGAAATAAGCTAGAGTGAAAAACAAAACAAAACAAAATAAAAACACAGGGTATTTAGAGACTGAAATAATTACAGGTGAGACTTTGGAGAGCTTCATTTTTGAATCCTTAATTATAACCATTTTTTTAAAAGTTGCATCATCCAGTAATAAAGTCACAATATGTACAAAATTACTTGCCACGTGAAAGCTTTTCTATATATGCCTACCACCCAGAGGCATTAAGTAGATTCTTATTCATAGCAACCCTATAGGACAGAGTTCTGGGACTATAAATCTTTCTGGAAGCAGTAGGTCTTTTATTCACTGAGTGGATGGATGATTTGAACTACTGTCCTTGAAATTATCTACCTAGCCTATAAGCCACTAGTGATCTTTATTTTCCCCTCTACATATTCCACTATACAATTGTATTAGAAACATAAGCATATCTCTACATATAGCAGTGTACAATTCTATTAGACTAGTAAGCACTTAAACACACTCAAATAAATAAATATTAAATGAGAAGGCTACAATCCGCTTTGCTCCAATGGTGGACACAAATTAGTTTGTAGGTTTTATAGTAACTAGTTGAACGGTTTTCAAATTATATCAGTGGAAATAGTGTTTTTGTATGAGAAAATAAAATAGCTATAATCATGTTTTGTTTCCCAAGTCTACTTTAAAAGTAGATATTAAGATACAAGTAATCAAATATTCTAGTTTTTCTTTTGATGCTTCCAAAGATTAGTGCTCTTACTTTCTAGTCTCTGAAATTCTTTTATCATAATTGAAAGGCAGGGGTTCATTGGCAAGGAAATCTTTTAAAAGAAATTGAAGTTTTTCAACTTCAAATGCCAAATATAAGTTTTTAAACTTTTAAAATCCATCTAGCATATCCTAGATTAGGAATTTTCATCTTTCATTCATGTTCAGAAGAAAACTTGCTATCCTCCACTAAATTTTGAAGGCTGCCAGGATGAATGGCCTACTTGCACACAGACAGAAGTCAATGATGTGATCTTTAATGAAAATTAGAAAATAAAACGAATGTTTTAACTGTTCTCAAGGGAGAGATATTTCTAATCAGCCAATACTTTAAAAAAAATCTTTTTATTGGGGGCTCGTATAACTCTTATCACAATCCATACATACATCCATTGTGTCGAGCACATTTGTACATTTGTTGCCCTCATCATTCTCAAAACATTTACTTCTACTTGAGTGCTTGGTATCAGCTCCTCATTTTCCCCTCCTTCCCTGTTCCCCACTCCCTCCTTGATAATTTATAAATTATTATTATTTTGTCATATATTACACTGTCCAACATCTCCCTTCACCCACTTTTCTGTCGTCCATCCCCCAGGGGGGAGGTTATATGTAGATCCTTACAATTGGTTGCCCCTTTCTCCCCCACCCTCCCTCCACCCTCCTGGTATCGCCACTCTCATCTCTAATCCTGAAGGGATCATCTGTCCTGGATTCACTGTGTTTCCAGTTCCTATCCGTACCAGTGTATATCCTCTGGTATAGCCATATTTGTAAGGTAGAATTGGGATCATGATAGTGGGGGGAGGGGGGGAAGGAGAGGAACCATTTAGGAACTAGAGGAAAGTTGTATGTTTCATTGTTGCTAAACTGCACCTTGAGTGGATCATCTCCTCCCAGTGACCCTTCTGTAAGAGGATGTCCAGTTCCATAACAGATGGGCTTTGGGTCTCCAATCTTTACTCCCTCTCATTCACAGTGATTTGGTTTTTTGTTCTTTGATGCCTGATCCCTTTGACACCTTATGATCATACACAGGCTGGTGTGCTTTTTCCATGTGAGCTTTTTTGTTTCTCAGCTAGATAGCAGCTTGTTTACCTTCAAGTCTTTAAGACCCCAGATGCTATATTTTTTTATAGCCAGGCACCATCAGCTTTCTTCGCCACATTTGCTTATGTACCTGCTTTGTCTTCAGTGATTATGTCAGGAAGGTGAGCATCATGGAATGCTAGCTTAATAGAACAAAGTGTTCTTGTATTGAGGGAATACTTGAGTGGAGGCCCAATGCCCATCTGCTATCTTAATAATAAGCGTGTAAATATATGTACATAGATATATTTCTCCATTGTCATATAAATATATGTACATATGTACATGACTGTATTTAGACCTCTATAAATTCCCTTTACCTCCTAGTTCTTTCCTCTATTTCCTTTTGCTTTCCTCTTGTCCCACTATCATATTCAGTCTTCATTTGGGTTTCAGGAATTCCTCTCTGTTGCATTACCCTTGATCTTGCCTTACCAGGTTTCCTTACACCCTCCTCACCACTGATTTGGATAACTTGTTGTTCCCTTGTCCCTGGGTTTGTTAACACCACTTCCTCTCCCCTCACCTCCCCCTCTCCCATGTCCCCCCAGAACTGTTGGTCCAGTTGTTTTCTCCTCCAGATTGTTCATCCAGCCTATCTTATTTAGACAGACCTACGGAGATAATAGCATGCACAAAAAGCAAGACAGAGCAAAACAAAGCAACAAAAGAAAACAAACCAACAACAACAAAACCAATGACCAAAAAAAAAAAAGAGAGAGAAATAAATGAAAGTATCTAGATAGTTCAAGGACTATTTGTTGGCCTTTAGGAGTGTTTTCCTGTTGAGTCTGATAGGGTGCCACACTCTGGTCCCAAAGTCTATTTTTGGTGTTCTCTGGGAACTTCATTGCCCTGCTCGCCTTGCTGTTCTGTTGCACGCCCTTAGTGTTTGCCTCGGTGTGGTGGGATCAGATCAGTCACAACTCCCACACTGTGTCTCCAGTGTTGTCCCCTGTAGGGCTATGGGTCAGTGAAAGATGTCATGTCTCTTAGCAGGGCCAGCCATATGGTCTTTTCTGTGGATTGGCTGCTCTGAGTGGGGATATCGTCCTCAAGAACCAATAATTTTTTACTAATAAAAAATTCTAATAGCAATTAGAAGCTGAACTTGTTCAAATGCACACATATTTGTCTACCAATAGCAATCCAACAGATAAAATCTATCGGATAAAATCATTGTTCTTACTTTTGATTTTGTTTGACCAAGTCCTGTGAACATTTGTCATTATTTTTATGTTTTTGGTGAGTAAAGGGTGTATATCTCTTAATCAGGACTCAAATGTTAGGACCAAAAAGTGTAGACAATCTAACAAATGCCTAGTCAATACTGACCAATAGCGAGATATAATTAGAAAGAAGATATGTAAACACATAGCCTATCAAGAGCAAAATAAGTAAAATAAGCAGGCTCTCCATTCCATTTGAATCATATAACTTTCGTATGTAGAGATGACATCATAAATCAACTTATAAACATCTTGCTTGCCTACAACTATCAAGACCATCTTCCAATCAGATAATATAATTCTGAAAGGATTCAAAATTAATTTTGCCCTTTATACCAACAATATGTGAAATATTGGTCAAGGGAAATTGATTTATTTTTAGCATAATATGGTTAAACCAACACATGGAAGAAAGTTTTTATGAAAAAATTGAATGACACATTTCATAACAAAGAAACAAAAGCACACATTAGCTTTCATTTCACAGAAGAACAATAAAACAATTCCCAGTTTTATTGTTGTTTTGATTAGGTGCAGCTGAATCAATTTCAACGTGTAGTGAACCAATGTGCAACAGAATGAAACAATGCTCAGTCCTAAGCCTTTCTCACAATCTCAATTGTGCTTGGACCAATTGTTGCAGCTATTACATCAGTCCGTTTTCTTGACAGACTTTCTCGTTTTTTGAAGATACTTTTTTTAATAGAATAATGACCTTTTTCAAGGACTGATTTCTCCTGATAATATGTTCAAAGTGTGTAAGATGAAGTCTTACCCTCCTCACTTCTTAGAAGCATCTGGTTTATAATTCATTCCAAAAAAGTTATTTGTTTTTTGGCAACTAATGGTTCATTCAATATTCTTTGGTCCCTGCACTTTGGCAAGGAAGGCCTTGAGTGTACCCATGCTAAAGCAAGATGGCCAATCTCATGGCATGACAAAGACTCCAGCCCTCCCTAGACCCATCAAGTAAGGCTTGGCCATACCTGAAATCAGATAAGTAAGGCCCCAAGCATCCTCACACCCTACCCAGGAAGGTTCCAAGTTTCCCAACTCCCTGACAGGGGAGGACCTAGGCCAGCAAGAAAAAACCAACTACTCCCAAATAAACCATAAACCATCCTAAAGATAATAGCTGCATGCAAAGCCACAGAAAGAAAAGCCAATCATGGCACACATGCAAGCACCACCACCACCATCACCACCACCACCACCCCAGAAAAAAACAGGTACAGGGGAAAAAAAACCACACCCACATCCAAGGGAACATTCTGAAGAAAAGGCCTTGGAAGTACCAGAAGTAGAATTCAGAACAATGATGTTCAAGTACTTTAAAGAGGTGGAAGAAATTCTCAAGAGAATAAGAACAATAACAGAAAAGGTAGAAAACATACACCAAATAGAATTCCAAAAGTTAAAGAATAATATAACAAAATTAAACAACAGGGTAAAAGTTCAGACTAATAGAATTGAGGGGGGGGGGAATGAGAAAGCTGAATTAATGAGCTTCAAAACAGTTTTCTCAATTACGACTGGTGAGAGAAAAAATCAACTAAAGCAGTATAGAAATCTAAAGAAAGACTAAGAATTATGTGCAACAGTATTGAGAGGAACAGTCCATGTCTCTTTGTAGGCCACATAAATGCACTGCAAAATGACCCCCCAAAATCCAGCACATATTAATAACAACAGAATCTTAATGGATGAAATACACCAATCAAGAGACAAAGAGTAGCAGACTACATAAAATCTGTAAGTATACGGCCTATAAGGAACACACATTGCACATGAAGACAAGCATATATGGGGGGAAATTTACTAAGCTAATGGCAACCAAAGAAACAGAAGTGACATTTTAATCTATAATAAAGTAGACGTTGAGACTAAAGTATGATGAGAGATAACAAGTAAATATTGCATAGTAATTAAGGGAAAAAGATAAAAAGAAGAAATAACCATACTAAATATATAGATATGCACCCTGTGAAAGAACCTTGGGATATGTTAGTCAGACTTTTATAGAGTGGAAGAGAGAAATAGATAAGAAAGTAATAATACTAGGAGATTTCATTATACCACTCTCAAGGAAAAACAAATCATCCAGTTGGTGGCAATTTATAGAGACTCTGAAGAGCAAAGCAACCAACTCCACCTCTTGGATATATACAAAACATTCTACCCAACAGCAGCATAGTATGCATCATGCTCCAATACATACCGACCATTCTCTAGAATGGAGCCTGTGATAGGGCACAACATAGCCTTAATAATTATTTTTAATTTCAAGATTTTAAACTCCATCTACTCAGACCACAATGCTATAACATTGTAAATCAACAATATAAAGAAAAAGTACAAAAAAAAATCAATTGCATAGAAATTTAGCAACACACTATTTTTAAATCACTGGTAGTAGATTGAAGTAGGGATGAAATTTAAAAATTCCATGAAACAAATGAGACCAACTTCACAATATAAAAAACCTTTTAAATGCAGTAAATTTTCAGAGGACAATTTATAACAATCAATGCACACATGAAAAAAAAGAAGTCCAAAATTAACTCCTTAATGCAATATCTTCAACAACTACAACAAGAATAACAAGATAAATCCAGAAATAAACTCATCCACTCACAGACAACTGTTCTCTAACAAAGGGCCAAAAAATATTAAGTGAGAAAGATAGACTCTTCAAAAAATAATGTTAATAAATTTGGATCTCTGTCTGTACAAGAATAAAACAAGCCCTACAGCACACTCTATGTACAACCTGCTCCCCGCCCCAAAAAAATAAAAAAAAAACTAAAGATAGACGAAAGACCTAAATGTAAATCCCAAAGCTATAAAAACAGTCAATAGGAAAATAGGAACAAGCATAAGGACCCAAATGCAAAACAGGCATACTACAAATATAACGAAAGAAAGACACAAAGTAGAAGACAAAATAGATGATTAGGACCTACTAAAAATAAGACATTCTGTGTATCAAAAGACTTCATCAAAAAAGCACTAAGGAGAAATCAGTGCAAGGCAAAGAAAAGACATCAAAGATATTCATCTGGGGAAGGAAGATGTGAAACTATCATTGTTTGCAGATGATATGATTTTGTATATGGAAAATACAAGGGGAGTACTGGAAGCAATAGAGGAAAATGACAGAGTGGCAGGATACAAGATCAACAAACAGAAGTCTATCGGACTGCTATACACCTCGAATAAGACCACAGAAGAGGAGATCAAAAAGGTGGTAGCCTTTACAATAGGTAAGCACAAATTGAAATATCTAGGGATATACCTGAGTGGGAAAAAAAAAACAAAAGATTTGTATGAGGAAAACTACAGAACACTATTATAAGAAACCATGAGTGACCATAAAAAATGGAAGAATATCCCATGCTCATGGAGTAGAAGACTGAATATAGTAAAAATGTCAGTTCTGCCCAAGGCACTATATAAGTTTAATGCAATCTTGATACAATTACCTTCATCTTTCTTCAAAGAACTGGAAAAATTGACTACCAACTTCATAGGAGAGGGAAGAAGCCCAGAATTAGCAGAGTGGGAGGGCTTGCTCTACCTGACTTTCGTAAATATGATACAGCAACAGTGGTCAAACCACATGGTGGTAGTATAATGACGGACACTCAGACCGATGGAAAAGAACTGAAAACCCAGAAATAAAATCATCAGCATACAGACAACTGATCTTTGATAAGGGTCAAGAAATACCAAATAGGAAGTGGGTGCCCTTTAACAAGTGGTGCTGGAAAAAATGGATACCTACCTGCAGAAAAATGAAGCAAGACCCTTACGTTTCTCTATGCACAAGATAAACTCAAGGTGGATCACAGACCTCGAGGTAAAACCCCAAACTATTAGGGCCATCAATAGGGAATTGGGACAAACCTGAGAACGTTGGCGCAGGAAATGCATAGGTGACCATAAAAAGGGAAGGACACAAATACAGATGAGTCAGAAATTGACAAGTAGGATATACCGAAGATAAAACACCTGTGAACATTGAAAGAATTCACCAAGAGAGTAATAAGAGAGCTGACAGACTGGGAAAACATCTATAGCAATGACACATCAGACAAAGGCCCCATTACTAAAATCTATAATACTCTGTTAGCTTCCAAAAAGAAAAAAATGAATTGCCCACTGAGGAGGTAGGCAAAGGACCTGAACAGAAGTTTCACAAGGACAGAAATTCAAATGGCCAATAAACAAATGAGAAAATGTTCCCAATCATTAGCCCAAAAAAATGCAAATTAAAACAACGAGACACCACCAACACTCTCAAAGATAACCCAATTAAAATAATCAGAAAGCCACAAGTGTTGGTGGGGTTCTCATGATATAGGAACTCTTATCCATTGCTGGTGGACCTGTAGATATGTGCAGCCACTATGAAAATCGATCTGGCTATCTCTAAATCAGATGGAAATTGAGCTACCATATTACCCAGTAATCCCCCTACTGAGCATATACCCAGGAGAGGCAAGAAACAAACCAATGACAAACATATGTTCTCCAATGTCCATTGCGGCACAGTTCACAATAGCAAGGAGTTGGAAGCAACCTAAATTTCCATCAATAGATAAATGGGTTAAAAAACGATGGTACATACATACAATGGAGTACTACACCTCGCTAAAAAGCAATGATGAACGCATGACACACATTGCCACATGGGAAGAACTGGAGGAAATTATGCCAAGCGAAGTGAGCCAAGCACTAAAGGACAAGTGCAATGAGTTCACTAAGGTAAGCTTAAAAATGCAAAATGGGTATAGGGGAAAAGGCACTGTACACATACAGTCCTGGGGTGAGGTCCAGGTAGTATCGCAGGGACCAGACCAAATCCCGTGATACATATGGTAGCCAACTGAAAAGGAGGGGAGGGAAAAAAAGAAATGGGTAGTGAGGCAACAGAGCACTAACCCAACCAAGGGGAGGGTGTTGTTTATATCTCCACAGGGAAAGAGGGACCAGACTTCAACTCTGTGCTCCAAGACATGAATGCAACATACTGCATGAAGTAGAGAACCAATAGAGCGGTCTGAAGGGTTGGCCCCATACCCACCTATGTGGACAGCCCCCTCTCCCCGAAGAAGAATTTATTTCAGAGGACAGCACTGAAGCTACAGCTCAGGGAGAGGAACGTGTCTGATCAGAGCACACGGGAGCACATGAAGGGGGAGGAAGAGAGAGTGGAGCACATTCTGGATCACTAAGCCCTGAGGCTGCTCAGAGCAGCCGATGCACAGAGAGTACCATAGGGATGGCCCCACCACGAGACAAGATGTCCCTCACTGACCCATAGTGCTACAAGGGACAACACTGGAGGCACAGTGCAGAAATTGTGCCTGAACTGACCCCACCACACCAAGGTGAAACACTAAGGGTGTGCAACAGAACAGCAAGGGGAGCAGAGCAGTGAAGTCCCCAGGGAATCCCAAAAATAGACTTTGGGGCCAGGTTATGGCACTCCAAGAGAATCGGAAAATACTCCTAAAGGTCAACAAACAGACATTGAACTATTTATAGGATTTTCTCTTTTTTGTCCTTTTTTTTGTTGTTGCTGCTGTTTTGTTTCCTTTGTTGCTTTGTTTTGCTCTTTCTTATTTTTGTGCATATTATTGTCTCTGCATATATATCTAAATAAGATACGTAGGGATAAACAATCTGAAGGAGGAAACAATGGGACTGATGATTCCCGGGGGAAATAGGAGAGAGGGATATGGGGGAAAGGAAGCTGGAGTTAACAAACCCAGGGACAAGGAACAACAAGTGATCTAAAATCAATGGCAAAGAGGGTGTAGGAGGTCTGGTAGGGTTTGATCAAGGGCAATGTAACCGAGAGGAATTACTAAAACCCAAATGAAGGCTGAGTATGATGGTAAGACAAGAGGAAAGTAAAATGAAATAGAGGAAAGAGCTAGGAGGCAAAGGGCATTTATAGAGGTCTAAATACAGGCATATACATATGTAAATATATTTATATATGAGGATGGGGAAGTAGATCTATGTACACATAGTTACAGGTTTAGTATTAAGGTAGCAGATGGACATTGGACCTCCACTTAAGTACTCCCTCAAAGTAAGAATACTTTGTTCTATTAACCTGGCATTCCATGATGCTTACCTTCCCAACATGATTGCTGAAGACAAAGCAGGTGCATAAGCAAATTCTTTAATGCTACCCACCACCACTATCATGACCTCAATTCTACCTTACAAATCTGGCTAGACCAGAGCATGTTCATGGGTACAGATAAGAGCTGGAAACACAGGGAGTCCAGGACAGATAAACCACTCAGGAACAATAATGAGAGTAGCCATACGAGGAGGGGAAGGAGAACCTACCATCAGGGGGCTGGACAACAGACATGTGGGTGAAGAAAGATATCTGTCAGTATAAGACATGAAAAAATAATAATGATTTATAAATTATCAAGGGCTTATGAGGGAGGTAGGGTAAGGGAGGGGGAAATAAGCTGATAACAAGGGCTCAAGTAGAAAGAGTATGTTTTGAAAATGATGACGGCAACAAATATACAAATGTACTTGACACAATAGATGAATGTATGGATTGTAATAAGAGTTGTATGAGCCCCCAATAAAATGACTTTTTTTAAAGTTCTGAGAAAATTAAAAACAGACTGGGAAATTGTTCAGCAACAACACAAAAGATAAGAGACTAACCTCTAAAATCTGTAGAAAACTGCAATACCTCAATAAGAAAAAAAACAATTAAAAAGGAAGTAAAGGACTGGAAAACAGTAAACCAAAAATGATATTTTAATGGCTCACAAATATACAAAAAAACTGTTCATAATCAATGGTCATCCATGCAATGCAAATCAGATCACTGATGAGATATCACTGTTTTTTGTGTTTCTTGCACCTCCCCCCCCATCAATAATGATAGCCCAATTTTAAAAATCAGAAGAAATCAAACGCTGGAGAGAGTGTGGAGATATTGGAGTTCTCAGGCACTGCTTGTGTGTTTGTAAATCTGTAAAACATGGTGGAAAACCATATGGCACTTCCTCAAACAACTGAGAATAGAAATTCCACACAACAAGTAGAATCTGGGTTTTGGCGGGCCGGAGTACAGTGACAGAGGTGGTGGTGATGGGGGGGCTGGGTAAAAGTGAGGTGATTTCCAGGAAGGAAACAAATGTTTGGAAGCTGATTGGTCTTCCATCGACTTAAAAAAAAAAAACAAACCCAAAATTATCTAGAGTCACCATACAATATACAGATGCTTCTTGTCTGGCTCCCACATCCCATGAAATCTCCCCATCAATATGGTTCAGTTCAGCTACCCTCAGAACCACTGCGCATATGCTACGGCGGGCCCAGTCTCTGATGGTCCCATGTCTCAGTGATCCCAAGCATGATTTGGCTCTTCTTAGACAGAAAAGCTATCTTTCGTCCTAATCCAGCCTCATTTTGTCAGTGGATACCCAACACAGCTTTGCTGAAGAAGGCTGTTAATTACTGAGAGTCACATCTTAGAGCTTTATAAGTAACATACCTCCTCTCATAACTAATTAACAAAACAATGAACTGGATTCGTGTGTCATTTTTCCTCTTCATTCTTCAACTTCCATTAATAAGCCATTCTCCAAGGAGTGCCATCTCTTTCAGAAAATTATCTAATGCTCTTTCTCCTTTCGAATCAGAATAATAAACATACACATGTTAGGAAAGTCTTTGTTTGGGAGGTAATAGGGCATGAATTAGTTCTCTTACTTGTACAGAGAAAATTTCAGACATTTTCACTTGAAAAAACAGAAAACTCTCTTCCGGCTTTTAAAAAAGAAGATTTGCCAGCTTTTGCTCACTGGGAACTTAAGAAAAATGTCACTGGTCAGAATAGGCTCTGACTGTTGCTACAAAGAGAATTTTTTTTAATAAGCTGCACCCATACTGTGAGCCAGGTCTACCTTTCACAGAGATGACGAGAAGAGCCAAGCCACAGAATGGCATCGGCACAAGCCAGACTGCAAACCAGGGCCAGGACAAAAACCCAGGCACAATGACTGGGTTCTCCCTTGGCCCTATGGAAAGTACAGGAAAGGGCCATCCCAGGGAAAGCTCCTACCGAACAGCAAATCTCTCAGGCCCCATTGTAAAAGGAGACTAGAATCTGTGCTTCCTGGCTCAGAGCTAGACCAAGAGTACATATTTCTAATCTGCCCATATGAAAGCTGATCCAACTATGTCATGGTCACTGCAGCTGTGTCATATATTGACGTATAGAAAAGAGATTGGCACTAATTAATACAGATGAGATCTTGTTGTTACTACGGGTCATCTAGTCGGTTGTGACTCTTTTAGTAACCTATCTGTAACAAAATGAAGCACAGTCTGGCCCCACACCATCCCCTCCATCACTGTTATGTTTGGGCCCACTGTTGCCACCACTGTGTTGATACAGCTCATACAAAATCTTTATCTACTTCTTCACTGACCTTCTACTCCACCAAGCACGATGTCCTTTTCCAGGGACTGGTCTCTCATGAAACATGTCCAAAGTATAAGTGACAAAGTCTGGCCATTTTCACTTCCAAGGTCATTCTGGATGCACTTCTTCCAAGACAGATTTATTTGTTTCCCTGGCAGTTCATGGTATTTCAACATTCTTTCCAGCATTGTAATTCAAAAGCATCAATTATTCTGCCTTCCTTATTGAATGTCTAATTTTCATCAGTATCCGAGGCATCTGAAAATATCCTCTCTGGGGTCAGGCACACAGCTTACTCTTCAACAATTTAAAGAAGTCTTGTGCATCAATAATACAGGTGAGAAGCCCTCTCACTTGGCATACATATAGTAATACATTGGATTTTTAGTCTTAATCATAATTCAAGATTGGATTATAGCTATATTGACTTGTAAATTAATGTGTTTTATTCCAGAACCATTGACGCTGAAACATCTCAGAGTGACTCCGCTTAGGGCCTGGTATTAATTTTAAAAGTACAGGGTATATATTAAAATTTACATAACATTAAAATATTAATACAAATATCTTTTATTGAGTTCCTACTTCATGATGGCACTTCAAAGTAGGGGAGAGTACTGACCACAGAAGACAAAGACCAAGCTAAGGAAAGCAGATATTCTCTCTTCGCTGATCTTCCCCTGAGCATCAATTATACCTGAAGTTAAATTTCTACCTGCTACATGAGTCTGCATTCTTCATGCCTAATAATAATAACTAGCTCATAAGCACAATCCAGTTTTCAAATTCCATGAACAAAGAGCACACTTTTAAAAAATGGGACACCCTGAAAAGTATATAAAATGATTTCTTTATTCCCCCTTGCCTTGTTTGTAATAGAAGAGAGAACTAGGATTTACAGATTAATGTTGTAGAATACAATGTGTGTGCAAATTATGTGAGTAGACTCTGTGAAGCTCCTCACTGATTCCCGCTCCGTACTCTTGCGGCTGCCTTAACTCTTCCAGGCGCCTACCTTTTTTTTTTACTCATTAAAGTGATCTTGGCATTGAAGGCCACTTTTATTCATTAATTCATTCATTCGTTTATTTGTTTGTTTGTTCTGATTTAATTTTACAAAAAATTTTAATCATTTTATTAGGGGTTCATTCAACTCTTATCACAATCCATACACACATCAATTATGTAAAGCACATTTGTACCTTCATTGCCCTCACCATTCTCAAACCATTTGCTCTCCACTTTTTAAGAAGACCTTCTTCGGTGGTTGTAAGCAGGAATGGGAGAGAGTATCCAACAATCTAGAGAGGAAGAAAGCTTCTTTTCTGTTTCTCTCTTAAAAATATGTCTTTGAAGGTTAAAAATAAACTCTTTAGTGGCAGGTTTTTAATAGAGTGTGCTTTGTTTTAGTATCACCTACCCTGAGTAGACGAAGCAGTTGGCACTCAACATACATTTGCCAATGGATTTATTGACCAGCTGCAGAGATGCAGAAAGTGAATGCAGATGGAAGAGATTTCCAGAGTACATCTGTGTAGAAGCTGCCTGGTTCCTGTTTACTAGCCCTCTGTGTTATTTGTTTGCATTACTTGATTTAAATTATCCAAGTACTTAAATATATTTACATATGTACATATCTGTAGATAGGCTTCTCTGTATGCACTTTGCCTCCTACTCCTTTCCTCTATTTCCTTTCCCTTTCCTCCCATCCCACTACCATGTTCAGCCTTCATTCTGGTTTCAGTAATTCCTCTCAGTTACCTTGCCCTTGGTCACTCCCTACCAGTTCTCCCATCCCCTCCCTCTGGTTTTGAACCACTCGCTGTTCCTTTGTCCCTGTGTTGGGCGACACCACCTCCCTTCCCCTATGTCCCATGTTCTCATGTCCCTCCAGGACCGTTGGTCCCATTATTTTCTTCTCTCATTGTTTGTCCAGTCTATCTTATCTAGGTGGACCTGAAGATATAGTAATCTGTGCATACAAATGCAGATGACCTTGACAGCGCCCAAGCGGCACATATGAACATGGCTTCGACAGCAGCAACACCAACACGCTGATAAGCAGAAAAGCCACTAACATACAAAATTTACAAGGTAAAAAAAAAGACAAAACAAAAAGATAGCAAAAAAAGAAAAAAAATTGCTAGTAGTTCAAGGTCTGTTTGTTGGCCTTTAGGAGTGTTTTCCAGATGAAACTTGTGTGGTGCCACGTCCTGGCCCCAAAGTCCATCCTTTATACTCCCCCGGGATCTCTTTGCTCTGCTTCCTCTGTTGCTCCATTGCACGCCCCCAGTGTTTACCTCAGTGTGGTGGGGTCAGCTCAGTCGCACATCCCCCACTGTGATTATGGGGGAAATAGACTTATGTGCATATATTTATAGGTTCAGTAGTAGGGTAGCAGATGGACATTGAGCCTCCT
The DNA here is from genome assembly GCF_050624435.1 of Tenrec ecaudatus. NCBI lineage: Eukaryota > Metazoa > Chordata > Mammalia > Afrosoricida > Tenrecidae > Tenrec > Tenrec ecaudatus. Next base: position 103,611,449 of record NC_134537.1, read on the forward strand.
CACGCATACTCCCCCAATACAATAGCACTTCGCCCAGCTAAACAGTCATTGCATGATACCCACCTTGCTGATATGATCACTGAAGACAGACGTGTGTGTAAGAAAATGTGGTGAAGAAAGCTGATGGTGCCTGGCTATCAAAAAGATATAGCGTCTGGGGTCTTAAAGGTTTGAAGGCAAACAAGTGGCCATCTAGCTCAGAAGTAACAAAGCCCACAGAGAAGAAGCACACAGCCTAAGCAAATACAAGGTGTTGAATGGACCAGGTAGCAGACACCAAGGAACAAAAACAATCTTTGTGTGATCACCTTCCTCACATAAATGCTGAAGACGAAGGTGTGCATAAGCAAGTGTGGTGAAGAAGGCTGATGGTGCCCGGCTACTGAGAAATATAGCGGCTGGGGACTTAAAGGCTTGAAAGCAAACAAGCGGCCATCTAGCCCAGAAGTAACAAAGCCCACACAGAAGCAGCACACCAACATGGGTGATCGTGAAAGGCAGAGGAGACCAGGTCTCAAACAACAAAGGCGGGGGGGGGGGATCACTTCACTGTGAATGAGGGGAGTGCGTGATGGGGACCCAATGTCCATCTGTAGACAGCTGGACATCCCTTCCACAGGGGTAGTGGGGAGGAGATGAGTCACTCAGGGTTCAGTGTAGCAACAATGAAACTCAAAACCTTCCTCTAGTTCTTGAACGCTTCCTCCCCTCCCAATTATCATGACCCCAATTCTACCTTGAGGACCTGGTTGTACCAGAGGATGCACAGTGGTGCAGTAGGGGTCTGGAAACACAGGAAATCTAAGACGGATGAACTCCTCAGGACCAGTGGTGGGAGTGGCGACATCAGGAGGGAAGGGGGTGTAGAAAGCGAGAACCGATCTCGGAGATCTATGTGTAATCTCCTCTCTGGGAGATGGGCAATGGGGAGGTGGGTGAGGGGAGACGCCGGGCACTGTAAGATTAGATAAAATAATTATTTATAAACTATTAAGGGAGCAGGGGGAAAGGAGGAGCAGGGAGGGAGGGGGAGGGGAAAAAAAGGAAAGTGAGCTGATTCCAGGAACCCAAGTGGAAAGCAAATTTTGAGAATGACGAGGGCAACGAATGTATAAGGGTGCTTTGCTCAATTGATGTATGTATGGATTGTGATAAGAGTTGTATGAGCCCCAATAAAAAGATTTATTAAAAAAATTATCCAAGTACCCCTGCATCAGCTTCCATTTTCAGTTACTATTGCTATATGTTTATTCATCATAGCTGTTATCAAAGCAGAGAGCATGAATAAACTACTTAGTAAATACTTTCTCAACCTAACACAGCAATTGTTCAGAAGTGCATAAACAGATGCTCATTTACTCCCTGAAAGCTTCAACCAACAGAGTTCCAATTGGTTTGTGAATCAATTCTTAATTCTGTCATGGCTGACAAAGAGAAATCCAAATGGCCTCACATTTGTAAAATGTAGGTGAACTAGAATAATGACCAGAAGAGGGTAAAGTGTTGGATAAATGCCCTGCTAGATATTTAATCTTTCCCTTAGAAAACAAGGGTAGCCCGGACGTTACCTATCGAGCAAACTTCATGAAAAGTAGAGCTGGGATCCGTGTGCTCTGCTCAGAGCGAACAGGCCACTGGCCTGCTTGGAATCTTCACAGTCCTGCGAAGTACCCAGTTTTCTGCATCAGGTTCTCAGAAGGGCTCTATTCCACCTCTTCGGAGTCTCCTATTCAAGGCCTTTGGCCTGCAGTTTTTCCTTTTATGTTCTTCTTTAATCAAGATTTACAAGCTCAGATCTGTTCTGGTTTCACCATCAAAACAGCTGACTGGACTGTTTCAAACTGGGTTGAAGGTGGGTTTCTGTGGTGCCGCGGTAGAGAATCAAGCAGTACAGATACATGCTGATTTGACCTGAGTGTCCATCAACGGGCAATCAGGTCATTCATTCCCAGCCCTCAGGTAGCAGTGAGATGTTTTTCCTTCTCACTTCAGATGCCCTGGTATTCTGGAAAACTAAACGATCAAGCACATGCTCTGGAAAATTAGTGAGGACTCAGCCGCACTGCAAAGGTGGGAACACACAACTTTAAACCCTGCCATCTGCTAGATAGCACACCTTCCCACCAGGCCTCTATGGATACCCCATATCCTGCACATGTATGCTCTCATTCACACTGATACACATACACCTACACGCATACACATCCACACACACGCATTAACCTATGCTTGAAACATGTTTGCCAGCCTGTGATGAACACAGTCCTAAGACAACATACATGTTTCATATCTGATCCAACAGACCTCCTTCAATGTACATCTTGAAAAAGTGCCTTTTCAAAGACATGCCACAGAAGGACGAGGGGCAGCAAGGCAGAGGGCAGAGGGCAGGAAGATATCCTCCATCCTCTGAATAAACTCAACGGTCATTGGGCCTTGGAGTGCCTATCAGAAGGAAGAACATTGAAACCCGTTCTAGCCCCCCAAAAGGAAGAAAAATAGTTATGTTCCTGTAACTACTTATGAAAAGGGAACCCTTGTATTACATTTCCTCCAGGCTGCTTAACGCTGTCACGTGTGCGATGCTGCCGGAATTGCGTTAGCTATTCAGTATCACCTCACTACAGGGTGAGCTGAATATTTACCGCTCGTTAGCACACAGATTCACTCATCTCTATCCCCATCTTTGCTTCAGGAACCAACCTTGCATTGCAAAAAAAAAAAAAAAAAAAGTACACAGACGCCATAAAGGCCCACTGATAGAGTGATAGATCTTTTTTAAACACTGGAGTATTACAGGATTTTATGAAGCAGTAAAACTTTCTCCAGGCGTGAGAACTACAGACTGACAGAGACCATTTTATCTATAAGGCATTAAAGTATAAGTGCCACATTGGACAAGCGTAATAGAAAAAAGAAAAAATAATAATTTCAGGAAAGACAGCCAACTCCTCAAGCAAAAAAGATCAGATCAGGAGAGACCTAATGATCTTCGAGAAACTTGAGAAGGGGTTAGCATACACATCTCCTGAATTTTCCGATCAGAGGAACATTTGCTGCCTAGCCTGCCCTGCAGTCCAACGCAAAAAGCAAGGGGGAAATTAAGTCATTAAAAAAATGTTAAAGTCTTTTTAGAAGAAGATTGTATGGACACCAAGAGAGAGGATCTTATTTTCTATCATTTACCTCAATTCTCTATCACTTTAACAAATACATGTATAGCATTGTTATTCTGCAAATCTTTATTTAGCACTTACTATTCACAAGTCCTTGAGGACCCCTGGTGGTGTAGTGGTTATGCATTTGGCTTCTAATGGCAAAGTCAGCAGTTTAAAACCACCAGCTACATCAGAGGAGAAAGAGGAGGCTTTCTGCTTCCATAACAGGTTACCGTCTTGGAAACCCAGAGGCACTTCTACCCTTCACTATAGGGTCAGTTCGGGTCAGAATTGACCAAATGGCACTGAGTTTGATTGGGGGTATTCAAAAGTCCATAGGAACCCTTCTGTCATCATAGATTACACTTTGGTTTGCTAACCACAAGGTCAGCAGTTTGAATCCACCAGCTACCCCATGGAAGAAAGATGTTGCTTTCTGCTCGCAGAAAAATTGACTAGCTTAGAAACCCATGGGGCCAGATCTGTTCTGTCTTATGTGGCCATTGTGGATTGGAATTGACTTGATGGCATAGAATTATTTATTAGCACTGGTGGAATGGTGGGTTCAGTATTGGGCTGGTGACCACAAGTTTGATGGTTCAAACCCATCAACTTTTCTGCAGGAAAAAGATGAATCTGTTTGTGCTGGTGAAAGTTTGCAGCCTCTGAAACCCTGTGGAGCCATTTGGGTCTGTCTTATACCCTGCCATCAAGTGAATTTCAACCCATAGCAACTCTATACAGGGTTTCTGAGATACAAATCATGACCAGAGCAAAGCCTCTTCTTTTCACTGAAGGACTTGAGCCTCAGATCTGTGGTTAACACTTACCTGATGACAACACCATTAGAGCCGCTAATATATGGTCTGTGCAAATCCGAATTGATTTGATTGTAGTGGTTATATATATACCCTGGATTGTTAAGTACTTAGCAGCTAACCAAGAGTTTAAAGATTGTGATCTCTTTCTGAAAAATAAGCCATTGAAACTCAGTGAAGCACAATTCTCCTCTTACTCATGACAGGTCTTTATGTATCTTTGTAGTCTGGATGACCATTAGTTTTGTTTTGTTTCGTTTTTGGGGGGAGAAGGTGGTGTTAATTATCAGAAAGCATTAAGTGCAGGAAGGAAATGTAAGCTCATCATCATATGAACCATAAGTCTTTTGAGGGAAAAGTAAACAAAAAATTTTAGAAGCATATTGACTGTAATAACTCTCAAAACGAAAGACAAGTGACAGGTTAGATTAGCAAGAAATGTGAATGGGAAGACTAAAGTATGTGATGTGAGAAGAAAGTGTTGAAGAAATAGCTACACTATGAGTTTGACGGGTCAGCCATCCTCCTTATAGCCCATTTGGGGTGAAATCTGCAGGTGTTTCATTCATTCTGTTTCTCTACCACTCACAGGGTGGCTCTAAACCATTGTAGTCAGGGGTCTGGCTGCCATGCTTTTAAAAAAGAGATTCCACCTGCTGCATTGATAACATATCAGCATTTTAAGTGCCTGTGGTCATGAAGTCTCTACTTTGATCCAATTTCCTGCTTCACTTAATTTAAGCTTCTACATTCTTCTTCCCATTGTAGTAAAGGAGCCTCAAACTGCTATCATCTCACTAGCAAGCCTTTCTTTCTTCAGAGAGCTATGCTTATTTTTGTTATTCAACTTTTTAAACCAGACACTATTTCCAAGCTTTGTTTTTGTTTTGTGTTTTTCTCTAAAGCAACCTTTTCTGGGAGACCTAAATATTCCCTTGCTGTATAATACAGCCCCATTTGGACAAAGTTAAAATATATAGTAGTTGATCGAAATACAACCTGCAGATAGGCTCAAGGAATATAGATCATGCCCAGGATTGCCTATAGCAGAATTATTCCCTATGCACGATGTAATTGGTATGTCTCCCCTAACACGACACTAATAAATTTGAGTTAGGGAAGTTATTCTTTAAAACGGCCTTCATCATGTCTTGTCACTGCCAAAAACGTCCAGTGGCTTCTAATTGCCTAAGATACTGTGTTCCATTAGCCCCCAAAGAGTCACTAGGCCATTCTTAATCACAGAGTGTTCTTCAGCAGCCTCCACATGGACCGGTAATTCCTCTCACCCTAGCACTCTAGCCTGGTTTATTTTCAGACCATATTGGGTTTTTTTTCTGAAAAAAATGCTTGCTAAAATGACTCAAGCAGCATACATGCATACATATCTTGATATAGAATGCACCAAAATAAATTTGGAAAATGCTATAAAATTATATTGCAAAATATTACTTTGTCTCACATTTTGGGCATGGTGTCAGGAAACACCAGTCTCAGCACAAGGATATCCTGCTTGCTAAAGTAAAGGTCAGTGGGAAAGAAGAAGACCTCATTGTGATGGATTGGCACAGCAGCTACAACGATGGATTCAAACATCAGAATAGTTGTTCAAGCATAAGAGCAAAAGGTTGTGCCGGACTGAGTGGTGTTTCATCCTCTTGTACATAGGGCTACTGTGAGATGGAACCGCCTTCATGGCACATAACAATAACTATATTACATGGAACATAAACATAACTATATTACATGGAATAGATGGTATGCGGCATATTATGTATGATGAATTCTCACCATGAAGATTCAAATACACGAAGTCCTCCAGAAATACTTATTGAGTGACAAAGGTCTTCCAGTTTTACTAGACATGAGGTTTGTTGGGTTGGATTTATGTAAATTGGATATAAAGACTTACATGGATTGTTTTTCTTGCGTAAAATTAGTTTCACACAGATAAATTTGAAAATATATATATATGCAACAACACACTTTTCCATATTATTGGAAGAAGTTTTACATAAAACTGCATATGCAGAAAAATGTCCAGGAAGAATAGCGCCAGAATTAGAGCTTCAAACCCAGTCAAACTCACGGTCACTGAGTCGATTCTAACCACTGAGTAGGTTGCTATTTACAGCAACCATATAAACTCACTGCCATCAAGTCGATGCTAACTCATAGCGACCCTATAAAACAGAGTAGAACTACGTCTTTGTGTTTCTGAGACTGGAAATCTTTATGAGAATAGGTTGCCTCATTTTTCTCCCGCAGAACAGCTGGTGGGTTTGAGACACTGACTTTGCAGCCAGCAGCTCAGTGTGTAGTGCACTGTGTCACCAGGGGTCCAGGAACTCTGTAGGAGAGAGTAAACGGTTCCTTTTCGTTCCTGAGCCTTTAAAGCTTTACCAGTCCAAAGCACAATCCACTAACCTAGCAGGGGTCCTTAGAATTATAGGATGAGCTGAAAGATCCATTTGATAGTGAAAATGAAAAGTTAGGTCAGTGAACTAAATATCATGATTTATATTCAACTCTAGTTCAAGGTCTAAAGGTGGCTTATCTTATGATTGAGCTGGAGCAGTGATTAAAAAGCTGGGCTTGTTAATAGAAAGACCAGTGGCTTGAACCAATCAACCTTTCTGAACCTCTGTATGGGATAAAGATGTGACAATCAGCTTCTGTAAATATATATGGTCTTTGAACCCTTATGGGGAAATTCCATGATGTCCTATAGGGTTGCTAGGAGTCAGACATAAACTAGATCCTGGATGAAACCAGAGACAAGACTACCAGAAGCATGCTTCCTTATGTTTTACTGTCTGTGTAAAGGTATTCGACTAAGCGGGGCATAGCAAATGCTGGAAGGCACTGAGAAGAATGAGAGTTCCAGAACGCGTCGTTGTGCTCATGCAGAACTTGGAGATGGAACCCGAGTCCATTGTTTGAATAGAACAGGGAATGAATATCGCAAGATTTAAAATCAAGAAAGGTGTGAATGAAGTTTGTATCCCTTTACCATACATGTTCACTGGGACGCCAAGCAAGTAATCTGAGAAATCGAATTATGTGAATGAGAAAATGTGGCATCAGGATTGGAGGAAGACTCATTAACAGCCTTCAACAAGAAGATTGCATTAACCTTCTTGCTGAAAGGGAGGAGGACCTGAAACATTTGCTGATGAAAATTAAAGACAACAACCTTCAATATGAATTAAAAGCCAATGTAAAGAAAACTCAAATCTTCTAACCTGGATCATTAGACAACATCATAATAAATAGGAAAATATTAAAATCTCTAAGGATTTCATTTTGCTTGGCTCCATAATCAATGCTCATGAAAGCAGTAGTCAAGAAATCAAATGACTTATTCCATTGACCCAAGACCTCTTAAAATATTAAAGAGCAGGTATGTAATCTTGTGCAGCTGATTCAAGTCATGATATCTTCAATTGCCTCCCATGTGTGTGAAAGTTGAACAATCAATAAGGAAGAATGAGGAAGAAGGGATGCATTTGCATTATGATGTAGGGGAAGAATATTGAAAGTACCAATAGTATTGAAAGTACCAATGGACCAATAGAAGAACAATTAAGTCTGTCTTGGAAGAAGCACAACCAGCATGCTCCTCAGAAGTGAGGATGCCAAGTTTCCATCTCATGTACTGTAGACATGAAACCAGAACATCCTGCTTGGTAAAGTATAGGATCTGTGGAAAAAGAGGAAATCACTGGACAAGATGCTCCAACTATGAAATGAAATATACCAACAGTTTTGATGATGGAGCAAGACTAGGTTGTTAGTTTGGTTGTTCAGAACCAACTGTACCATCTGGAAGTCAACTAACCACAACAACATACGTGAGACTATATTGCAGTGGGTTTGATTTGTATACCTTCTTATGAGAAAAGGATATGAGTCACATGTAAGGGTTCTGTGTCTGAAGTAGAGTGTGAAGATGATGTCATATGTACTGACTCCACCCCCAAAGCATGTCTTTCTTATTACAGTATCTGTTGATGGAGAGAAATATGGTTTTCCCCTATTATGAATTTTTATTTTTCTAACACTTTGCTGAATACGACATCATTTAGTCATTGTATTCATCAGCTTGTCCTCAAACACACAAGGGAATTCTAAATGGTGTGTAAAGAGAACATCTGTCCACTGCAGGATGGGCACATCTGCCCCCAATAATTTTTCATTTCCCCAAATCAGAGGTCAGATGTTCACAATGTGCTAATGTCCCAGCATCCCTCTTCCATGAATTTCCTGCCTCAGAAACAGATTCTGCAATTATAAGAAAACGGGGTAGCTCCTGCAGAGAGTGCATTGAGTTGTAAAGAGTGTCCCTCTACTCTTCCTGAGAAAAAAGGTGGCGGAGTGGCAGGGTGGGTGGCCCAAAAATTGCAGTGTTAAAGAAGATGGAAGCAAGATGTCAGCTTGCTGCTTATTAAATATGTGATAATCATCTTAGTGATTTCCTACATGCTTGTTTGGAACTAACTACGCATGATTTACTTGCTTAGAACTCTCTTTTGAATTCAGTTCTTAGATGTAATGGTCCATAATATTATTTTATTTTTCCTTCACTTCTTTCAGAATTTACTATTATCTCTCCTTTTCCTGTGTTATAAACTTCTTAGCATGCTTTGTTTTACTTTATCTTTTATCTTGCCATTCTAAAGAGAAAAGCAACAATCTAGTGCTACCTGGTACTTTTCTTAGTCGCTCCACTCCATCAGGTTTCTTCAACCCATCCCTTTAATTTTCTTATCTTTTGTTGGACAAAAGGTAGAGAAACATCTTACAGCAGGTCAGATTATCCTAAGTGTTTCCCTGGGATGTCAGGGATTGGAGTCTGTAATGAGCTAACAAACATTTGCTTTTAGGGGGCGTGGGAAATCCTCATGAAAATATTACTATCATATTCTTTTGAGACAAACTGTCTCTCAGAAACATTGCCTTGGTTAATTACCAATCTCATGGTGTGTTAAATATCTAAAAATAACTATTGATTGTCCTTCTTTGCAAAGAGTTGAAATCACAGCAGGAGGGCCACAAAGAGAAAAGATGTTTTTTTTTAACTTGGATGATTTCCCAGGATTTTATATTTTATTTTTAACTCCCCACTTTCTCAAAATACACAGCAACTTCAGAGATTTCCCAAGCTGTCAGAAGGTTTGGAGAGAGTGTGTTGGCATGTTCACTGCCCCTTAGGAAACAAGGATATCCGTTTTTCTTTCCAGCTTTGCAATCCTGGAAGCATTTTGTTAACAGCGGGTCAGCTATTCCAAATTCTGCCACTATCAGCATAGCCCTTGTTATAAAGGGTAAGAAAATGCCTTTTTTGTGCTTGATTGTCTTGAAGTTTCCCTCTTGTTAGAACCATACACATTACTTCCTTTGTGAATATATTTCCTCCAATAAGCCTCCCTTGGTCCTTAAATAAAATTGCATGGCTTCGTTCCAGGTTTTTCACAATGACTTTAAAGCACTGCCAACAGCAGGCACTAGCAACCTCAAGATAATTACCCAGTGTCCATAGTCAGCAAAGGACCTTCTTTTTCATTAAAAGAAAAAAAAGTGGAGGGAAAGTCCGGCATCCTGGCAACAACGGAAGGCTTTGAGGACTTTCTCTCTTTACTCTGCATCGATAACCACGAGAGACATTCTGTTTATTGGAGGAGCTACCTTCGGCCCAGCTGTTAAAAGAGTGTAAAAGGGAAGACAGCCTTGACGTCTTCGGTAGGCACGGTACCTGACAGTTCAAAAAAGAGGTTCCAAGATGCCATGTTTTCCTTCTATCCACCTTCTGTTTTAAGGAATTTGGGTCTCCTATGAGGATATATTGAAGTCCTGACCCCTGTGCTTCTGAATGTGAATTTATTTGGAAATTGGCCCCTTTCAAAATTGCAAGCTAATAAGGTGATGCGGGAGTTGAGTGAGGTGGCTATTTATTTATTTATTTATTTTGTTGTACAAAAGGTGCACTCTGACCCAACACCCTGTCTCGAGGTACCTTCTGGATATCCAAAATAGTTTCTTCTAGGAACAAGATCCCCAACTTCAGCCACCATATGAACCTGAACAAAGGACTTAAAGATCATGTGCTTCAACCCCAGACCACATATAGGCCAGCAGAACAGTTCACAGTTCTTGATGCTACTCTGAAGAATTAATTGCCAATAATAGAAATAGAATTGATTATATATTAAATACCTGGTATGACACTGGGTTGAGGGGAAGAGGTTTTTATTTTGGCAGGGGGGAAACTTATAGCAAACTCAAAGAGCTCCCTTTTTATATTAAAAGCAAAACTAACAAAGAAAGATAATGTTGAATGAATTCTGGTTCATGGTAACCCTATAAAAGGGGATACCAAAAAAGTGGCACATTTTTCAAAGCTTTGTATTTAAATATTTTTACAAAACAACCTTATCACCTCCAATGTCCTCTTCATTACACTTAATACATTTGTCAAATCCGTGATTCCATTCTTGGAAATATTGTTCAATCTCATCTGTTTGGATGACTGTGTTAATCTGGGTACATTAGAGAAACAAATCTACAGAAACTCATGTGTATAAGAGAGAGTTTAATATAAAGGGTGAGTGGACATAAAGAAAACATCCCAACCCAGAGTTGCCCAAACCCACAAGTCCAACATTAGCCCATATGTCCGACACCAATCCACAAAGTCCTCCTCCATCTCACAAAATACATGCAATGACGCTCACTGCAGGAGGAAAGCCAAATCAGTGAGCATATAAGCATCTCACCATTGGCAGGGGTCTCCACATGGCTGCTCCAGCACCCAGGGGTGCATCGGGGTAGGTCCATGTGGCTTCTCCTCCGGGATGTCTTACAGGAAGTGAGCCTTGCCAGCTGAAGCCCTGGTCCGACCATCACAAAGCAAGAGACCCGAGAACTAGAAAGGTGAAGCTCACTGAGCCATTCATTTCTCCACCTTTCAATTAACCCCACGTGTGTTTATCTGCCAGGTTGGAACAATAGACTAACTCAATGGTTGATAGCACCTCCCTCAGTTTTTCTTCACTCTTCTTTGTCATCAAATCGCTTTTGCACACAAAGAAGTGACACAGAGTGAGGTCACATGAGTAAGGTGCACGGAGCAAGAGAGGCATGCTGTTTTTGCCAAAAACACTGAGATGGTTGCATGTGCAGGTGCATTGTCATGGCGGCAAAACCAGTGTCCAATCTGAAACAAATCAGACTTATCGTACACTGTTACGCAATCTTTCCAGAACCTCTAAATAGAAAATTTGATTAACAATCGGACCTGGTGGAACAAACTCCACATGCACTACCAGGCGACATTTTCATCCATTCAGGATGTACACAGACATCGAGAATGAGGTTTGTCATCAATCAACATTTCACCTTTTTTGAAATGAGAAAACTACTCATATACTTGAGTCTTTTACATAGTGCTTTGCTTGTAAGCTGTGTTCAACATTGCAATATATTTTGTGGCATTTTTCCCCAGCAGGAAACAAAATTTCACAGCTTCATGCTGTTATCTTAAATCTGCTACCACACACACAAAAATGAGGTTTGAGCAAAACTGATTTTATGAAAAAATTCACTCTCAAGAGAATCTTCCCAGATAAGGTCAATGGATGCACTAACTCAGAGTAAGCTTCCCAATGCTTGCCTAGCAGTATAAATGCAAACCACAGTAGCTCTGCTTTGCCCAGCACAACTCCAATTTATTTGGGGGTACCCCTTAATATGTGCAGGGTAGAAGTATCCCATAGAATTTTCATGGCTATGAACTTTTAGCCTTTTGAGTCTCCTCAAGGTGGGTTCAGACCAACAATCTTTTAGTCTGTAGCTGATCACTTAACTCTTTGTGTCACAAACTGAATTTCTGCTCTGCATTAGATGGAAGAGACCACAATTGGAGGCTTCTGGCAACATGTTAGACCAAGAAAACAAGTAATAATCTAGGAATATTGAGCCGAAAATGAAAGTTTGGAGAAGTAGACTGATTACCATGTAGAGAAAGCTGAATCAAAGTGTTGAGAAAGAATGCAGATGGGTGAATTGTCAGCTGACCTAATGTGGCATCGGGATCTAAGAATGCAAGCAGCAGTCCGCCAGGCAGTGGTCTTGCAAGGCAGAAAATGCTTATGAGAATTATGGGAATACCCCCTTTCTCTCCACATGGTCCTAGTGACCCGAAGGATGGCCAGCCCTCAGTTTGCCACCCCCCACCCCAGCAGTCAGTGACACCCTGTCTTGTGCAGCCTTTCTCTGCTGAGACAGGAGTCACACCATCCTTGTTGATCCAATGTGGGATGCATCATGCCCACATCTAAATGCGTATTAACTGTCCCTCACCGTCCAGCATAACACACAGTATTCTGCTCCTTCCATGACCTGCCCCCCCACCCACAGGTATCTTCTGGGTCCAAAAGAATTTCTTCTAGAAACAAGGACCATGATCACCATCTGAACTTGCATGAACTACTTAAGATTCCCCAACTACTAACCCCAGACCACATATAGGCCAGCAGAAACTTCCTCTAGGTCCAGTTGCTCCCACACTGGGAGCTCCTTGGCTGGCAGAAGGTACTGACTCATACCAGGTGTGTTGCTCTCAAAGTTTTCACTTTACTTCATATGTTCCCTTTTCTTCCCCTTCCCTTTTATAAAAAATAAATCTTTTCTTTCTCTGCTTTATCATTTTTCTCTTTTATTCTACTTAACTTTTCCCTTCTTAGTTTTTCATTACTATATAATTTTTTCTCCCTCCCTCGTTTTACTAATTGTATCTGTTTTTATTTTATTGTCTGTACCTTTTTGTAAATATTCTTTGATGTTTTTAATTTAGTGATTACATTCTTTTCCTTGGGTTTTCTTCTTTCTTTTTTTCATTTAATTCTCCAATTAATTTTTCTGATTTTTATTTCCTTTGAGATCTGTTTATTTGTTTTTGTATTTTCCTTTGAGTCCCGAAGCTCTATCTACTGCCAGAGAATCACTACCAACTTCTGTACCACCAGTTCAGTTACAGAGAGCTGAAAACAGAGGCAAAGCTGTTTTCAACTACGCAAAATGGACAGCAATTAGAGTAATGCATGGACATTTATATTCTCTATTATATCCACAAAGAAAAAGGTTGTATGTAGCTAAGGACTCAACAAGATACAATCAGTGAATACTAACACAGCAACACCATAATGTCTCCAAAGAACAAATAATTTCAGTTGGTATGGAGGAACAAGATAGAAGTTCAAACAAGTGATTATTATATAAAAGACCTTTCTTGGAAGAAAAGGAATAGAAATTATTTGATAGGAAATTGAAAGAAAGCTATTCAGAATATTTCAATAGATCAAGATAAAGATCAATGAAATCAAGGAAAGAGAGGAAAGGTTTTAGAAGAATTCAAGAAAACACTAAAGAAAAATTTAGAAACTATACAAAAATAAGACAAGGAAGGAATTCTGAGAGCAGTTAGGAAAAATGAAAGGTTACCTACAAAGGAAAACCAGTAAGACTGAGTTCAAACTACTCTTCAGAAACCATATAGGATAGGAGGTAATGGTATGACATATATTAAACATAGAAAGAAAAAATAATTTCCAATTAAGAATCATATACCTACCAAAATTATCTCTCAAATACAATGGTAAAATTAGGACTTTCCAGATAAGCAGAAGTTAAAGAAAATTTGTAACATAGCTTTACCTTTAAAAATGTTAAGAAGAATTATTTGGATACAGAAACAATAATAGAGTGCAATCTAAGATTAACAGCCATAAAACCACCACCCAGAAGTCAATTCAGATATAGAATTAACCAAACAAAACAAATCTATAAGACTGCAAATGGGGCACGAAAGATATCATTTTGTAATAGAGAAAATTATGTTGTCAATAGAAGGAGATATTCAGTTACAGACTAACCAAGAGGTCAAGTAAATTTTAAGAGAATAAACTATTTTAGATTTGGGAAGAATTTAATAAATTTCAGAGTAACTGCAAAGAAAAATAATAAATCCATAAAAATAAAAACCATAAAAATTTGGCAAATTTTAACACAATAGCAATGCAGAGAAAGACAAGAAAGCATAGGAATAAATTAACTCAGCACCAAAATTATGTGGGATAAAGAATTCGACACCACCAAATAAAAACACTGCAAAATTACAGCAATGAATTCCTATCAATAAATGCACTGAATGTAAATGGATTAAACACCAGTCAAGAGGCATGGAGTAGCACAATGAATGAAAAACAAAATCCACTTGTAACCTATCCACACAAGACACAATTTAGACAGGAGGACAAAAACAGATTGAAAATTAAAGGAAAGGAAAAACATAGTAAGCAAATGGAAAACCAAAAAGAGCAGGAGTGGCAATATTAATTTCTCATAAGATAGACTTTAAGGCAAAATCCAGCACAAAAACAAATCAGGACATTATATAATGAGGAAAGGGTCAATTGAACATACAAAAAAACACATCTATAATAAATATCTGTGCACTCAATTAAAGTCTCAAAATATAGTAATTTATATCTCACACAATTAGAAATCTAAATAGTCAACTCTGAAATAAAAGAAGGAGCTTTTAATACTCTACTTTCAATGAAAGACAGAAGAACTCAGAAAAACACATAACAAAGATACAGAGTAAATAGACAGCAGCATCAACCCACTTACCTTACAAGTGCATAGAGCACACTCAACCCAACAAGTGCACAATATACATTATTTCCCAGTGCACAAGGGAGAGTCTTCAGATGGACCCCATGTTAAACCACAAAATCAAGAAAATCTAACAAAGGAAAATAAATAAAAGCTCTAAATAAAAGGGACAAGAAATGAGAAATGGATGACATCACATGAAAAACAATTGAAATAAAAAATAGTAGAATACTCTGGACAATTTTGAACTCTAACAATTTTGAACACCACCCCCCAAAAGAAAGATCAAATATCTGGGAACACATTATAGACCTAGACTAACTTACACAGTAGAACACCTTCACAGACTCATTTTTTTTAAAAAGCAGAAATAAATTCGTTAATGTTAACACTCACAACCACAGACAGGTCAGGAACAGAGGGTTTCACTGGCAAAGGCGAGGAGAGAAGGAAGCAAATGCTCCTGCATTGCTGGTGTCAACATAAAGTGGTGTAGCTACTGTAGGAAGCAGCGTGGCACTTCCCCTAAAAGCTGGGAACAGAAATGCTATATGGCCCAGCAAACTCTTCACTTCATATACATTCTAGAGTAACGGGAGCTATGACATGATGGATGCACATACGTATGCCTGTGTTCGTTCACCATGACAGCAAAAAGAAATGGAAACCATATAAATAGCCGTCGGTGGAAGAACGGATTGAGAAGCTTTGGTACATACACACAATGGAATACCGTACAATGTTAGAGAATAATGAAGAACCGGTGAGATGCCTCATGACCTGGGCGAACCTGTGTAACATCGTGCTGGTTGAAATTAGTCAATCACAAAAGGACAACTATTGCATAAGACCACTAACATAAGTAATCAAAAAATGGTTTTCACATTAAAAGACTCATTATTTGATGGTAGAAGACTAAGGGGGGAGGGGAAGTGAGAGATCAGGCCTGTGTTAACATACGTGAAGGGGAAGGCAATATACAATTAGTTGGAGGTTGGTGAAAAATTGATGGAGGCAGGGAAAGACACTGGGAGATTGACAGGTGCTCAACATAGCAGAGGAAGATACTGTGATATCCATAAACCTGCAATAGTGATCTATTAGTAAATGCTTGGAAAAACAAGCAGGCTAAACAGGTATATGAGGGAGAATGAATGCACACCTAAAAATAAATACAGGATTGACAGAGGGTATTTGTATATGTTTTTTGTTCATTTGTTTTTGCTGCAAATATGCCCATGAATATAGTAGAATACATGGGGGCAAAGTTACGTAAACGTCGACACAAGCACAATGAGCAAATGGGTACCTGGACCTGTGGGGTTGGGACCATAGTTTCAAGGGACACCAGTGACAATAGGCATGACATATAGTTCATGGAGCGGTCTACACCCTATTTCATGGAGTGGTGACTGGGGTCTTAAAAGCTTATTCTCCAGCAGCCATCTAAGTTACAGCTATTGTTCCCTCCTTCTACATGAAGAAAGAAGAGTCATAAAAAGTCAAAAGATATCTAGAAGGGACTAACGGACCACATTAACCAGAGCCTTCAGAACTCAAAATCTCAAAAAGACACGGCTCACTGGTCAGATCCCCTTAGTCATCTCTCAGGTCTGAAACTGAACTCACCACCTTGTTAAAAAAATCAAAAACATAAGATCAAAAAGGGCCACCTTGACCTCCAAGGACAAGGTCAGGGTACTAGGTCAGGAGGAAGAGTGGATACAAGAAATGCAGAGAGGACATGGGATAAGTGACGGTCCAGTGAGGGGATTGTCATGGGCGAGTTAAGCACACTGTGTATGACTTGTTGAATGCATAACTGATGATCTGCTCTGTCAACCTTCATCTAATTCACAATTAAAAGCTAAAAAAAAATTTTTTTTCAAAAACAGCAACTCACTGCCATCGTGTCAATCATCCATAGCGACGCCCTGTGGGTTCCCGAGACTGTAACCATTCACAGGAGTAGAAAGCCCAGTCTTTCTCCTGAGGAGCTGCTGGTGGTTTTAAACTGCAAACCATGCGGATCCCAGCCCAACATATAATAACTGCACCAGAAACCTCAATCACCTAACGACGGGGGCTCATGCTGATCTTATGTCAGGAAAATAATGATGAAGGCAGTGTGCTAGATAGATTCATGAGATGTTTAGTGGTGAATCACCTTTTTATTTCAGTCTCAGTTTAGGGATATTACAGTCACTATAAAAATTCATGTATAAAATTATGGACACCACCGGGCCATGAGGACAATGTTCCTGATTAGAGAAGCCAGTCCACAGAGAGGACCAGATGGCCAGCCCCACTATGAGACATGACGTCCCTCACTGACCCATAGCCCTACAGGGGACAACACAGGAGACACAGTGTGAGAATAGCACCCAATCTGATCCCACCACACTGAGGCAAAACACTAAGGGGGAGCAATAGAACAGTAAGGGAACCAAGCGGCGAGGTCCCCAGGAAATGCTGATGGAGGAATTTGGGGCCAGGGCATGACGCCCCAACAGACTGGACTGGAAAACACTCCTAAAGGTCAACAAAAATCCTTGAACTAACTACAAACTTTTCTTTCTTGTGTTTTGTTTTGTTGTCATTGGTTTGTTGTTGTTTTGTCGTATATTGTTGCTTGGTTTGGCTCTGTCTTGTTTTTGTACATGTTATTATCTCCACAGGTCTGTGTAAATAAGATAGGCTGGATGAACAATCTGGAGGAGAAAACAAGGGACGAAGAGTTCCTGAGGGACATAGGAGAGGGGGAGGTGGGGTGAAAGGTAGTGGTGTTAACAAACCCAGCGACAAGGGAATAACAAGTGATCCAAATCGGTGGTGAGGAGGGTGTGTGAGGCCTGGTAGGGCATGATCAAGGGTAATGTACCAAAGAGGAATTACTGAAACCCAGGTGGGAACAGAGCATGATAGTGGGACAGGAAGAAAGTCAAAGGAAACAGAGGAAAGAACTGGGAGGCAAAGGGCATTTATAGAAGTCTAGATACAGGCATGTACATATGCAAATTTATTTATATAAGAGGATGGGGAAATAGATCTATGTGCATACATTTAGAGGTTTAGCATTAAGGTAGCAGAAGGACATTGGGCCTCCTCTCAAGTTCTCCCTCAATGCAAGAATACTTTCTTCTATTAAATTGGCATTTTATGATGCTCATGTTCCAGACACAACCGGTGAAGACAAAGTGGGTAAATAAGCAAATGTGGTGTAGAAAGATGATGGTGCCCAGCTATCAAAAGATATAGAGTCTGGGGTCTTAAAGGCTTGAAGGTAAACAAGTTGCCATCTAGTTCAGAAGCAACAAAGTCCACATGGAAGTATGATCATGAGGTGTGGAAGGGACCAGGTATCAGGCACCATCGGAACAAGAAATATTACCAGTGTGAATGGGGGGAGGGAGTGCGGAGTGGAGCCCCAAAGCCCATTTGTAGGCCACTGGACATCCCCTTACAGAAGGGTCTCATGGAGGAGATGAGCCAGTCAGGGTGCAATGTAACAATGATGAAAGATATAATTTTCCTATAGTTCCTAAATGCTTCCTTCTCCCTCACTATCATGATCCCAATTCTACCTTGCAAGTCTGGCTACACCAGAGGATGCACACTGGTATGGATAGGAACTGAAAATGCTGGAAATCCAGGGCGGATGATCCCTTCAGGACCAATGGTGAGAGTGGCGATACTGGAAAGGTAGAGGGAGGGTGGGTTGGAAAGGGGGAACCGATTACAAGGATCTACATGTGACTTCCTCCCTGGGGGACAAGGTATGACAAAATAATAATTTATAAATTATCCAGGGTTCATGAGGGTGGGGTGAGTGGGAAGGGAGGGGAAAATGAGGAGCTTATGCCAGGGGCTTAGGTGGAGAGCAAATGTTTTGAGAATGATGAGGGCAATGAATGTACAAATGTGCTTTACACAATTGATGTATGTAGGGATTGTGATAAGAGTTGTATGAGTCCCTAATAAAATGATTTTTTTAAAAAAACTATGGGCAGTTGCTTAGTTTCTCTTGAGTAAATATCTACACAGTGGAATTTTGTGCTTTGTAAAATGGATTGTAAATCGATGACCCCAATTCAATGAAACTAACATTTAATACATGATAGGTACAAGCATTGTGCCAGATACTGAAAATGATTCAGAAACGGTTAAAATAAGAAATGAGACCCACCTTGAAATCTTATTGGGAATATTTTGTGTAGTCATAATACAAGTTAAAATAAATTAAATGAAGTAACTGTTACAAATGCTATAAAAATAAAGATGCGGAACCATTACATGTTTAAATATATTAAAGGAGAGAGCTGGGTTTGCTTTGTTTTCTAACCTTCTTATGGATGAGTTCCTTATTTCCAGTTCATTGGCAGGTTTACAAAAGAAAGTTCAAGGGCAAGCCCGTCTTCAAAAGTCAGAGCAGGGATCTGAAAAAGCATTCAGCATATCGGCCAACCATGACCTAGCCATCATGCTACTAAGCTGGATTTACCCAGTTTACTTTTAAGCGTCTAGCACACTCATCCTTCACTGAGCCTTTATCAATCTGGGAAAAGTGTAAGAAGATCGATTTCAGGAAAAGAAGAGGTATTTGAAGAAAGACATTCTTCATCTTCTTACATAGGGATCTAGGCCTGCTCTTAAATTTATAAGCGTGGAAAGATCCAGAAACTAGATTTCTGCTTTATCTCTGAAATTGCTCCCAGAAACAACAAAAACGCATCTCAGATTCATACCTTTGCTGGAATATATCATGATGTTGGTGTCCTCCCACACCTGCACGTGGGGGATGTTGCAAAGTGAGCTGGCGATAAAATCATTTTCAAGCTATAGTTTCAAATAATATACTTGAAGAGGTAGCTTCATGTGCTAGAAATGTTTAACTAAAAAGTTGGTTTTACTCTAATGTTAAACTGCTGTGGCATCACTTACAGGCTTCTTGGAAGACTGAAACAGATAATATATGGGGAAATCTCTTTATCAAGAGCAAAATGCTGGGGACATATAAAAAGTTATCCATTCAGTTTGAGTCTTGCTACAGAAAAAAGTTAATGTTGAATATTTCTATTTCTATTAACAGTAATATATTACATTTTGGCCCAGGGGAAAGCAATTCAAATACTATTTTTAACATTTACTCTGACTCCAATATCTCTCCCTTGGTCTCTTACACTGGAAAAGTATTTCCCTCAGAGTGTAGGTGTGCCTTTGTGAAGACATGTTTCTGTTATTGCTTTGGTTAGGTATCATCAACTCAGCTCAGACTCATAGCAAGCCTCTGCACAATAGAAAAAACTTGAAAAGCTGCCAGGTCCTGTCTCCCCATCAGAATTATTCTGCTTGAGTCCATTAGGGTAGTCATTACGTCCATTTGCCTCACTACACAGCTTTCTGTTTCTCTCACTCTACTTTACCAAGAGTGATGCTCTGTTTTAGGAACTTGTCTCCCCATCTAATAGGACCAAAGTACATGAGATGAAGTATTCCTATCATTGCTTCTAAGAAGCATTCTCCTTGTACTTCTTCCAAAAAATATTGTTTATTCTTCTGAAAGTCCGTGTTACTCTCAGTATTCTTTCTCAAAACTAAAATTTAAATGCATTGATTCTTCTGCAAGTCTTCTGTATTTATTGTTCAGCTTTCACGTGCATATGAGGTGATGGGAAATACTTTGGTTTGGACATGTGCATCTTTGTCTTCAAAATATCATCATTGTTCTTTAACGCTTGGGTCCTTGACTGCTGCTTTCATAAGTGTTGATTCCGGGTCCAAGTAAAATAAAATCCTTGACAACTTCCCTTTATCTATACTTCATGATTATGTTTATTGGTCTAGTTGCGACGATTTTTTTCTTGTCTTTACACTGAATTTATATTTACACTGAAGACTGCAGTTTTAGATCTTCATCAAAAAGTGATTCAAGCCCTGTCCTTTTTCAGTAAACAGGATCTGTATATCACATGTTGTTAATAAGCCTTCCTCTAAACTTGATGCTGCCTTCTCCTTCATAGAGTTCAGCTTCTATAACTATTCACTCTTCGTATGACTGACTCGGTATCATGAAAAAAATACAGCCCTGAAGCACAGCTTTCCTGGTTTTAAATCATGCACTTCTTTTACTCAATATACAGATTAAATCATGATGGTGAAAGGACACAGCGCAGACACAAGCTTTTCCTGTTTTTGAACTATGCATTGTTTGAATGACTCCCTCTTTGTCTATGTGTACATTCTGTATGAAGATAAATATTTTGGAATGTTATTCATAGTTTGTTATGATCTGTATAATACAATAGCTGCCTATAATCAATAAGAGGCAGGTAAGCATTTTTCTGATACTCTTCTTTCAACAAAGATTCTTCTGGTATCAGCAATGATATGCCCTTTGTTGTAAGCCCATCCTGCACATGGGTGTGCACAAACACATAAACAGATGTGCACATACACACACAAACATTTAAGTAAAAAATCATTGTGAAAAAAATAAAACTTTATTAAGGATAATATCAAAGTGGAATGCTACTATTTCTTTACATAGCCTTTGTCTAGGGCTATACACTTTAGAAGATAGTGTTGCCATCTTTCCAACTTTTCTCCCAAAGACTTCTGCACTTTTTGATTTACTCATTAATAAGCAATTTGAAGGAGTAAGCTCAGTCCTTAGAGTAGATGGAGTAAGGTTTCCCACAGAGGCGTCTCATAGGAGGGCCCTTGTTACCCTGGAAGAATGCACAGGGGAATTGTATTTATGTTGCGGAAACGTCTTTGGCACAACTTCCTTGGTCTTCGCTTGACTGCAGGTTTCGATCTTCTTAAAACTCTTAATAACAAGCCCTCATGATTGCCCATGTCCTTTGAGAGCTATCAAGATTACCCCTTTGGAAGTTGCATCATCGTTGCTTCTAAGGAATATTCTGGTTATAATTCTTCTAAGACATATTTGGCAGTTTATGGTACTTACAGTATTCTTCAAAAACAACATAATTAAAATGTATCAATTGTTCTATGATGTTTCCTATTAATTGTCCAACTTTACATGCACATAAGGCAACTGAAGATACAATGGTCCACCTTATTACATAAGGCAACTGAAGATACAATGGTCCACCTTATTACATAAGACAACTGAAAATACAATGGTCCACGTTATTGCTCAAAGAAACTTTTTTTAACACTCTGAAGAGGTCTTGAGTACAATTTTGCAACACACTGTTTGATTTCTTGATGGCTGCTTCTATAGACATGGATCAGGGAGCCAAGTATAATGTGATCCTTGACAGCTTTCATCTTTATCATGATGCCTAGTGGTCCACCTGTGATAAATTTGGCTTTCTTTACATTAAAATGTCATCCACATGGAAGGCTACAATGTTTGCTCTTCAACAGTTAGTGCTTCAATTCCTCTTGTTTTTCAGCAGTTAAGTTTGTGTCATCTGCATATTATACATTGTTAATAAAACTTCCTTCATGCGGCTGCCATGCACTTCTCCATGCAGTACAGCTTTTCAGATTATTTGCTCAGTATACAGATTAAATACTTATGATGGAAGGATAAAATATTGGCACATTTCTTGATTTTAAACCGTGCACTACTATGACAAACTATGGGTAACCTAGAGAAGACTGGGAATTCCAGAACCCTTCATTGTGCTCATGTGGAACTTACACACAGATCATGAGAAGGTTGTGGGAAAGGAACCAGGGAATGCTGAATGATTTCAAATCAGGAAAAGCATGTGTCAGATTTGTATCCTCTCATATACTGATTCTGTCTGAATGTTGAGAAAGTGATTAGAGAAACTTGATTACACAAAGAAGAATGTGGTATCATTATTGGAGGAAAGCTTTTTGACAACCTTCAATATGCAGGTGAGACAACCTTGCTTGCTGAAAGTGAAGTGAACTTGAAGCATTTACTGATGAAGATCAAGGACTGCAGCCTTCAGCATACATTACAATGCAATGTAAAAAAGACCAAAATCCTCAAAACTGGACCAATAGTACCACATCATGATAAACAGAGACAAGATTGAAGACGCCAAGGATTTTCTCTTGCTTCGTTCCATAATTAATGCAATGGAAGCGGCCGCCAAGGGATCCAAAAACATGTTGCATCAGGTAAATGTGCTGCACAAGAACCTTTTAAAGGATTGAAAAACAAGGGTGTTGCTTTGAGGACTCAGGTAACCGCCTGAACCAAGCCATGGTATTTTCAATTTTTATTTATTGTATTCCATCAGATGAAGTCCACATGTATAATCACAGTTTATGTTGTTGTGGAAAAAGCCATTTGAAATGAAGAAGAATTCAATGATCTTGGCAAAATTCTATAATGTAATCTACCACTACATTTCTATGACCAGAGCCAACTACTGATTATTTCTCTTGATTTCCAGCTTCCACGTGGTTTTATTTTAATTAATTAACTAATTAATAATTTTATTAGGGGCTCATGAAACTCTTATCACAATCCATACATACATCAATTGTGTAAAGCAAATTTGTACATTCATTGCCCTCATCATTCTCAAAATATTTGCTCTCCACTTAAGCCCCTGGCATCAGGTCCTCATTTTCCCCTCCTTCCCTGCTCCCCCATCCCTCATGAAACCTTGATAATTTATAAAATATTATTTTATCATATCTTACTTGCACTGTCCAAAATCTCCCTTCGCCCACTTTTCTGTTATCCATTTCCCAGGGAGGAGGTCACATGTAAATCTTTGTAATTGGTTCCCCCTTCCACCCATCCCTTCCTTCACCCTCCTGGTATTGCCACTCTCGTCATTGGTTCTGAAGGGATCATTCACCCTGGATTCCCTGTTTCCAGTTCCAATCTGTACCAGTGAACATCCTCTGGTCTAGCCAGATTTGTAAGGTAGAATTGGAATCATGATAGTGGGGGGTGGGGATGGGGGAGGAAACATTTAGGAACTAGAGGAAAGTTGTATGTTTCATCGTTGCTACACTGCACCCTGACTGGCTCATCTTCCCCCTGTGACCCTTCTGTAAGGGACGTCCAATTGCCTACAGACGGGCTTTGATACCTGATACCTGATCCCTTCGACACTTCGTGATTGCACTGGCTGGTGTGCTTCTTCCATGTGGATTTTGTTGCTTTTGAGCTAGATGGCTGCTTGTTTACCTACAAGCCTTAAAGACCCCAGAGGCTTTACCTTTTGATAGCCGGGCACCATCGAGCTTCCCCATTGTAATCAGCACTATAATAGACTAGGATATGCCAAGGTATACATGTATGTCTATATATGTGTATATAAACATTCATATGATCTATACAGATACTATATAGATACATGTTGCTTAATATACACAATACAAGTTTCTGTGACATCACACTTCACATCATTTGGATATTATATGAATATCTCATTAAATATTTATCAAGCAGACACACCTAAATTATAAGCAATAACACTCACTGATTTTTCACCTTCTTGTTCAATAAATGTTGGCCTCACTCAAAACAGTACGTTCTCCTCTGCCTCTCTCTTGCTGATGCTGTCACTGGCGCTGGTTTTGCTACTTTCGGGAGCCCGGATGGAGTTCCCAGGAACACTTTCAAAAGAGAGATGGTGCTTCAGCAATCAAGAGATGCACTACAGGATATTGGATGCTACTACCTACCAGTCACAGCACACCCTGATAAATGTTTGGGTTTTGTTTTTTTAATTAATAAATAGGGAATGTTACATTAAAATAACAAGAGAAAGTAAATTATACAACTTAGGGGCATTTGTAAAAGTTCATGAAATATGGCACTAATAATATAATTTACTAAAAATGTTTCAAATCCCCCTTGGACATAAGAAAATAGCATCAACCTAGACAACATTGTATTTCAACCTAGATCTCAAGATATTACATGAGATGATTAATGTGAACACATACTTCTTCGATTTATCTTTCAAAGCACATTAAACAGTATGATTGTCCATTTTAAAATGGCCAATGCCATTCCTTTTCAGCCCACTATTTCCTAGAATATCAATATTGATGTGTTCTACTTCATTTCTGACAACTTCCAGTTTTCCTGGAGTCATTGGAACAAACAAAGCATGTTCCAATCATTACCGAATCTTTGCAGGTGCTTCTTATTTTGAGCCATCTTCCATCAGCAAATACAGATCCAAAACACCTTTTTACCTCTTTCTTTTTAAATCATTTTATTGGGGGTTCTTACAGCTCTTATCACAATACATCCATTCATCCATCCATTGTATCAAGCACATTTGTACATATGTTGCCATCATCATTTTCAAACCATTTTGTTTCTACTTGAGCCCTTGGTATCAGCTCATTTCCCTCCCCACCTCCATCATGAACCCTGGATAATGTGTAACTTATTATTTTTTTCATGTATTACACTAACTGATGTCTCCCTTCATCCAATTTTCTGTTGTTCTTCCCCCAGGAGGGGGCTATATGTTGATCATTGTGATCGACCCCCCTTTTCTCCCCTCACCTTACCCTTAACCCTCCTGGTATCGCTACTCTCATTATTGGTCCTGAGGTGTTTATCTGTCCTGGATTTCCTGTGTTGCGAGCTCATATCTCTATCAGTGTACATGCTCTAGTCTAGCCAGATTTGTAAGGTAGAACTGGGGTTATGATAGTGTGGAAGGGAGGTGGGAGGAAGCATTAAATAACTAGAGGAAAGTTGTGTATTTCATTGTTGCTATACTGCACCTTGACTGGCCCATCTCTTCCTGTGACCCTTCTGTGAGGGGATGTCCAATTGTCTACAGATGGGCTTTGGTTTTCCACTCCACCCTCCCCCACATTCACATCGATATGATATTTTTGCTCTGGGTCCTTGATGCCTGATACCTGATCCCACTGGCACCTCAAGATTTCACAGGCTGGTGTACTTCTTCCATGTGGGCCTGGCTGCCCAAAGTTTTTTTTCATCCCTTCCTTGAGATTGTCGATAGTTTGAGGATACAATGCCTTTCCAAAAATCGTTTGAATGCCCCTCAACTTGAGTGGCTCATATTCTGGCACTTCATGAGATAATGTTCCACTGCTATCATTCATAAAGTTTTCAGTGGTTTATTCTTTTAGAAGTAGACTTCCTCTCCATCTTCCCTAGTTCATTTTCTTAAAGCCTGTCTACCACGTGTGATACTGTCTTTATTTGAAATATTGGTGGCATGATTTCTAGTATCACAGCACCATGCAAGCTGCCACAGTACAACAAACTGACATAGATTGAGAGCAACACTTAGTGGCTGGTAAATAATAAAATCCCATTTTAGTTAGGGTAAATAAAAACCTATGAAGCAAAGTACAGTCATTCAGTCCATGTGTCTCCTTCCACAGGAGCTTAGCAGACAGGGTGTTTGGGACAAGCTGCAGGAAGATAGCTAACACACAGGGAAGAAAAGAATGCATAAGTGATGCTTTGCTCACGTGAGACTCTCTAGTATTGATACATCTGTGAAATGGAAAAATAAGATGCCAGTTTCCATGTTCTTGTGTTCCCGCAAATAAGCACACGTTGCCTTGTTCTATATTTGAGTGGAACCACGTTTAGTGTCACTGTTTCCTCTGAGATCAAGGAGCTTTAGGGTGCAAGTGTCTCGGGATTCAAAGGACTTGCTCCAAACTAGCTCCTCTCTTGCCGCTCATTCTCCATTTGTGCTTCTGGAATGGTTCCTTTTACAGCTTACAAGATGGCAGCCACGATTAGCCTCTCAGCAATCACTCACAACTGAATCACAGCATCCTGCCCGTAATTTTCTCTACCATCTCTGACCCAGGCCCATCAAGCAAAAGTCCCTTCGAGGCAGCTACAAAGACTATGTCTAGAAGAGCAATATTAAATAATCCACTACAGTGGACAAGCCAAAATCAACCGAATACCTGTGTCCATGTTTCAGCTCTGGAAATTCTCATCTAATTTGTGGTCTGGGCATTGGAATTTAAAAAATCCAATTAATCTCATAAGAAAAGAATAAACAAACATATTGCCATTGAGTTGATTTGGGGCTCATAGCAACCTTATAGGACAGAGCAGAACTACTCGATAGATTTTCCAAGTTTATGAGTCTTTACAGAAACAGATTGCCACAAATTCCTCTCCCAGGGTGCCTGACAGTTTTAGACCACGCATTTTGTTTAGAAGTCTAGGGCTTTAATCACTATGCCACCACGACTCCTAGTTAAAATATAAACCACTAAATTTACTGCTATTAAATCCTACTCACAGCAACACGATGT
Source organism: Tenrec ecaudatus (assembly GCF_050624435.1). NCBI lineage: Eukaryota > Metazoa > Chordata > Mammalia > Afrosoricida > Tenrecidae > Tenrec > Tenrec ecaudatus. Next base: position 103,638,351 of record NC_134537.1, read on the forward strand.
AGAGTTTCTGAGAGTTTCTGTACATTTTCACAGGATCAGATAGCCTCACCTTTTTCTCACACAATGGCCAGTGGATTCAAACTGCTAACCTTGCAGTTAGAAGCCAAACGTGTAACCCACTACACTCCGACAGCTACATAGTTAAACTTTACTATGAAAAACTTTTTTAAAGAACTCTCAGAGAAATTAAATGACTTTTCAATATCATAAAGTTAATTTTCATTTCAAGTTCGCTAGCATACTATCTAAACTATCCTTAAAAACATGCTTATTATGATATAACTATTTTATTATTAATCATGATTTATACTCACTCCTTCTGGGGAAAAAATCAGAGAGACTACTTCAAGTATTTCTTTGCCTAATATGGTTTTCCAGGAATGTCCAAATTTGTCCAGATAAGAAGGTTATTGCTTTATGCTTTTTTTATCTTATCAATTGCTGTGCACTTATATGCACCCAACACTCAAAATCTGTCATGTAAATATGGATACCTTGGTTAGGTGTACCAAGGTATATTAAATATTCTTCTTTCTATATTAATATGTGGCAATATCCTTGTTATTATTAGGTGTCATTGAATCAGTTCTTACTCATAATAACCAACAGAAAGAAACACTGCCTAGAACTGTGTCATCCTTGGTCATACTTATGCATTGTCATACTTGTGCATACTATTGTGGCCACTGTGTTAGTTCATCTTCCTGAGTGTCATATCCTTTATTGCTGATTGTCTATGTCCTCATTATGGCACAAATATTTCCTGATAACATGCTCAAACTACCTGAGATGACATCTCACTATCCTCACAGAATGCTAAGAAGCATTCTGGCTTTATCTCTTCCAAGACAGAGTTGTTTGTTCTGGCCATCTGAGGTATAGCATATTGACAGAATAGTGAATGAAATGCCTTCAAAAACTGACACAGTGCTAAAGGTGCGCACTTGTATATGCCTAGAAATTTGGAAGACAGCTACCTGGCAAACTGACTGGAAGACATTCATGTTTGGTCCCATTCCAAAGAAAAATGATCCAACAGAATTCAGAAATTATCAAATAATATATTTCATTAATATCACATGCAAGTACAGGTCTACTTAATATAATTCAAACACAGTTGCAATGATACATCTAGAAGGAGCTTACAGAAATTCAGGTCATATTCAGAAGAGGACATTACACAAAGAATGTGATAACTAATATCAGGTAGATCTTAGCTGATGGCCGAGAATGCTAGAAAGATATTTACTTCTATTTTATTGATTATGCAGAGATTAGACTGTGTGAAGAAACCGTGAATGTGAGAAGAATGTGAATTCCAGAGCACTTCTCTGAGCTCAGTGGGTCCTACACACAAACCAAGAGGCGGTCATTGGAGCAAAACAAGGAAATACTCCCTGGTTTAAAATGAGGAAAGGCATAATTTAGGGCTGTATCCTTTCACTCTGCTTATTCCGTCTGCATGCTGAGCAAATAATCTGAGAAGCTGGACATCAGGATCAGAGGAGGTCCCGGAAAGTTAAGAGGACTTGAAGCATTTACTGATATAGATCACTGCAATTAGTATTGATGATGCTTCAACTTAAAAAAAAGCCTCCAAACTGGACCGATGAGCAATATACTGATAAACAGAGAAAACATTGAGGTTGACGAGGATTTCATTTTACTTGGTTCCAAAATCAATTCCCATGGAAGCAGTAGGAAAGAAATCAATTGAGTTAAATATTGTCAAGCATTTGTTACATACAGCAAAAGCCCTGTTTGAAGTGTTAAAATACACAGATGTCCCTTTGAGAACTGAGGGGCACCTGACTCAAGGTATGTTCTTTCAAATCACTTCAGATACATGCAAAAGTTGGACAATGAATTTAAAAGACTGAAGACCAATGGATGCTTTGCGATTGTGTTTTTGGCAAAAACTATTGACTATAGTGTGGAGTATTAGACAAATGAACACATTTGTTTTAGAAGTAGATTCAGAACGCTTCTAAAAATTGACGATGGTGAGATTTCATCTCAAGTAGGAAAGACCGATCTTCATGCTTGGGAAACTAGAGAGTCGGTGGAAAAGTGGAAGACACTCAATGAAATGGGTTAAACAAATGTTGTAGCAATGGGCTCAAACATAGCACAGGACTCCATAGTGCAAATCTGCTTTACAGAGGGTTGTTATGAGACTAACTCAAAGTTAACCGTTTTAAACCACCGCTACCCCTCAAGAGAATGATGAGACTTTCAACTTTCATGAAGAAAAAGTATTGAAAAGAACAAAGGGCATGTCTATCCAGTCCTATGGTATCATTGTGAGTTAGAATTGACTGGGCAATGAGTATGAAGTTCAAATTCCTGAGGTTTGTCTGCTATGCATTTTGGTCTTTCTGTCTTGTTTGTATAATGACTGTATTATGTTGGATTCTCTACCAAAGCAAAACCAGTGATGCCTGTATGTATGTGTGTGTGTGTGTGTGTTTAAAGAAATTTATATTAACAATTACAATACACAGTTGTTGAGTAGGTAAGTACAGTCAAGTTCAAGTCCATAGGTCATATGCAAGCTTCTCTGACTTATGTAGCTGATGAACAGAAGGCTAGATGAGGTCAGCTGAAAACAGTCTGCTGATGGTTCCTGTCACCAGCAAGCAGCACAACAAGGAATCCATGAGCCAGATGCAGGATCCAGCTCCAGCAGCCCAGAAGGAGCAAACACATAGCCTGACTCTGCCTAGGTTCTCTCCCTTACATGAAAGGTCTTACCCTCAAGGAGGGCCTATCAGGCACCTGACTGATAAATTAGGTTCTACCCCTACCTTCACCCAAATTTTCTTAGTTGACATAAACTCTAAACATCACAATGACCATTTGCAGTTTTTTACATATGAGGCCCTTGATGTTGTCCCACAAGCTGTCTTGTCTCTATTATAAGTGTTCGATGCATAAAGTCTATTGCTGATGTGGTCCCTAACTGCATGGGAGATATACTCACAATTATAGAGATAGTAAATTGAAAAGAGATGTGCTCATCTTAAACATTTCCAAATAAGCTATCCTGAGAAAAATATGATTGGAGATGTCAGTGGTTCCTGGGCATGCAATAGAAAATAATTCATCGCTATCTGCTGGGAGGACTTATTAAGTCTGGTTAACTCTTAAAAGTAAAATGAAATCAGACTTCTGAAAGTACCCAGCGCTATAGAAGCACGATGTCTCATACAGAAAGTACCCAGAGCTATAGAAGCACGATGTCTCATACAGAAAGTAACCAGCGCTATACAAGCACGATGTCTCATACAGAGTACCCAGCGCTATAGAAGCACGATGTCTCATACAGAAAGTACCCAGAGCTATAGAAGCATGATGTCTCATACAGAAAGTAACCAGCGCTATAGAAGCACAATGAAAATTCTCAGGCTCCAACTCGGACTTAATGGTTGAGAAATACGTTTTAATCATCTGAGTTTCAAGTGTTTTAATGAACCTTGCAGGACTCCCAGACAGCTATAGCCAATGATGGTGGCTTAGTTACATATCTTTTCTCCAGAAACACCACAGTTTCAATATTGTTTTAACAAACAGTATTTTCTCCAGAAAACACCAAATAATAAATAAGGAGAGATAGATCTGCACAAAACCCATGTCCTCTGTATCACTGGAAGACAAAAATTGCCCAAACTTCAAAATATCTGTAAATAAAATAGAAAAATGGCCAAATCTCAGCACAAAATTTATCAGGTTCCCACTCCTTCGCTACAGCCAAGCTTTGTTGGGAACCAAGACAGTTAAACACTCAAGGAAAAGGGGGATAGAAAACTAGGGCAAAGGTCTACCAGAAATATTGAGTTGCCAGTTTCCCATTTCCAAATATACTGAAGAGGCACTCAGGTGGATCTTAGCACAGACTACAGGGAAGAGAGTTTAAAAATATATGAAATCTGAAGTTCCCATCTTCAAAATAAATCGTTTCTGGAGAAGAAATCAAAAAGTAATAAACACCCATTAAAAATACAAAAAACAAACAAACCAAAAAACAGAGAATCTAAGAGTCCTGTATTCAAAAGATAAGTACAAAATTTATGGACTCACAAGTCTTTCATCTTCAATCTAGCAAATAATCAAAAAAAGAAATGAAAATGCATTGTCGTATCTGACAGCAGAGGGCCTATGAGGCCACGAAACTTGTAACGCGCTCCAATGCTACACAGAAAGGGACAACTAGAAAACCACAAGGTCCACAGACAGTGAATCCCACACACGCCGACGAAAGAGACACCGCTCCTAAAACCTAGGAAATATCACGAAACAGAAAAAACGAAGACAAAATTCTAAATGGAATTGTAAACACCGAAATGAACATTTGATGACCTGAAACAGTTTACTATATAAACACTTCAGAAATTCTATATTTATCCTCTTTTCTTGGTGACTCGCAAAAAGGAATTTAAGGATACTTTAAAGATGTGATTCTCTCTGTCTCAAACAAACAAGAACAAATTATTTGTTGTTGATTTGATTCCAACTCATCAAAAATGCTAGCAAAGAAAAACTTACTGCCATCAAATTGATGCCAACTCACAGGGACCCGATAGGACAGGGTAGAACTGTCCCTGTGGGTTTCAAAGACTGTAACAATTCACAGAAGTAGAAAGCCCATCTTCCTCCTGCAGAGTTACTGGTGGTTTTGAACTGGTGACCTTCATGATTGCAGTCAAGTTCATATCCACTGCGCCACGAGGGGCTCTTCTATCAGCCCTACAGAACAGAGTAAAACTGCCCTGTACTTTCCAAGATTGTAATATTTTGAAAGACTATCACATGGTGTGGTCGGTGACATGGTTTGGTCAGGGTGCATATCAAAACTGACATGCATTTGACCAAGGTGTGTTAAACTCCAATTTCCAGTCATCTGTGAGTTGTTCCCATGCCTGATAGAGCCATATTTGAGAAGAATCACTTTTCTCAGTATCACTTTGGTTTGTCTCGGTTAACTTGGACGTGAAACCAAGTCACTTAGAGCCTTTTACTTAATGTATCTATTTCTGTTTTTTATCTATAAATTAAACAGAAAAAATAAACCTAAACAGAATAATGATCCACTTAGACTAGATCCGTATGTCCAGACCTGAACAGTAAGCATCACCAGTGAATTTGATAGTAATTACCATCTTCAGGTTCCAACTCCACCTTCTGAATCAATAACTCTAAATGGTACCAAATAATCTATGTTTAAGCAAGCCCTTACCCTCTCAGCCTCAGCCCCTTGTCCCAACTTCTAATAATTCTATTTCTGCTATGGTTTGAACACTGTTGATCAATATTTCTAAAACTGTAGGGAGGGATGTTTTCAATTAGCACCTGGTGAACTTTTTCCATTTACATATTTCAAAACTACAGATATTCTGAAATTCCCTATAAACTTTTTCATATTCTCTCTCAAATGCACAGTGGGAGAAGATATACACAAGTCTAGAGAGAGACTAAAGAGTTGAGAACTTTCATACAGATTATCTCTAAATTCTTTCCACTCCAAAACACGGTCTAACAGTGCCGAAGGAGCCATCCCACCCAGATAAAAGTGGCTACCAGTTTAGATCATGTCTGACCACTGTGGGCAGACATCTTTTGATCGAGAAGTCATTTCTGTTGCCGTTGCAGGTGTCATTGAGTGAATTCCAGTGTACAGCCTGCCTACATCTGAACAAAACTGTCCAGTCCTGTCATCTCTACCCCCACTGCCATGTGGTCACCGATAGCTGACGTCACTGCATCTGTCCATCTTCTTGAGGCTCTTCCTCTTACCATTGACGATTTGCTTTACTGAACCTGATGGCTCCTCCAGGGATTGGCCCCTCCTGACATCCTGCCAAAAATACTTGAGATGAAACCGCAGCATCTGTGCTTCTAAGGGGCATTCTGACTGTCCTCCTTTCATGTCAAATTTGCTTGCTTTCTTGGAAATGTAGGGCATATTCAATAGTTCTGGCCACTGACATAATTCAGAGGCATCGATTGCACTTCCATCTTCCATTTTCAACATGCAGATCCCACGTTCACATGAAAAGATCCTGGCTTGGTCCAGGAGCACTTCCTTTCTCCACCCGTCATAGTCACTTTGGAACCCCACAAGGAGATCTCTGGCGGCAGATTGTCACAAGACAGTCTGTTGTTTGTTTTAGTGGCGGCAGGCATTGACTGTGGACCAAATAAAATGAAGCCCCTTCTAACGGCAATATTATCTCCATTTATTATGATGCCGATTGTGGGTTCAGTTGTGAGATTGGCTTTCTTTTTGTTGAAGTGTCATCTACACCGAGGGCTTGTCGATCCTCATCAGCATGTGCCACAATTTCTCTTGCTTTCAGCTGGCTAGAGAGTGACATCTGTCGATCACAGTTTTTTAACAGTTGTACTGTCGCAAAATCTATATAGCACACAATTCACTAGTTCAATTATAGCAAAAATGGTTGTACAATCATTGAAATAATCAATTTTAGAACATTTTCTTCTTTCCTGCAATCATTGTTACTAGCTCCCCATTTCCCTGATTACAGGCTTTTAACAAGATCCTTCTTCCATTCCGAATGCGTTGAATTTCTAATGTAGGATTGCTTCTCAGATTCTTCGCGCAGCACACAAATTGAATATGTACATTAAGATAGTAATGCCAACACACACCTCTCCCTGTTTCAAACCATGCAGTCTTCCTTTACTCCTTTTGGACAATTCCCTCTTGGTCTCTCTGCAGAGCCTTTGTGCGCACAATGAAGTGTGCCGGACTTCCCATTGTTCTCATGATCGTCCGTCATTTGTTATGCCCTCCACAGCCAGATGGCTTCATATGGTCCATAAAAGCATCTTTTGGGAAACGCATTGTAGCTCCCCCGAATTCACAACCACATCCCATTGAAATCAGAAGAAAAGATGAACAAAATTCATCCTAAAGATCACAGTTCTGACGGGCCGTTAAAGCAGTTCGATTTGGCACCGCACAGAATTACCAGGGATTTGAATCGATCCTCTAACAACTAGCTCATGTGTTTGCTTGCTTGCTTATTTAATAGCTGCTTTTGGAAATGCTAAGTTCTACCCTTTACTGGAGCCATTTCTTCTCTATTACATTTTCAGCCCTTACAGTTAACTCTTGGCTTCTTCAAAATGATCCAAATGACAGATTAAAAAATGTTTCTACCTCTGGATTCTTCATTCATCCAATTCTTCTTCTTTTGGGAGAAGGGGTATGTCATTTAAGATTGGTGGTCTGCGTGACGGGAGTTGAGTTGGAAGTTGATTCTTGAAAGTTATTTCATGAATGTAATACTCAAAACAGACGGAAACCCTCTACACACAAATGTAAAAGGAAAGTTGATGCAAAACCTCTTCAAACTTTGTGGAAACGCTGTTTTGCCCCATAACTCAATGAAGCCCCTGGGAGAAAAGCACAATTTCCTGAGCACGTTTTTCTTATCCATTGAAAAATATCTAATTTTTATTTGGCATGTTTTCCACTACTGTTCTTTCTTACTTGCCGGCACATTCCACGCTGTTCAGGAGCTTTGATAGGTGCTGAGATCTAAGAAAAGGTCTGGGGGCTGAGCAAGGAAATGACAATGAGCCTCAAGCTAAATATCTTCTCTCACCTTTGGTGGGGTGGGGAGGGGACAGAAATAAGCAGATGCTATTTGTTATCCTCACACTGCTGGCAAGATTACCATGAATGCTACAGGCAAAGATTGCAGCAAAGAGCTTACTTCAACTGCCAATTGTTCTGTGTCTTAAGGAAATGTGTTGACTTGCTGAATGACTGAACCTAGCCATTTTGCAGAATACATGAATTTTGCCTCTGATGCTGGGGCTATGTCATGGCACTGTGTTCTCCATGTCAGATATGATCTGTAACATAACAGCATATTGTCTTGTCTCACTTTCTCCTTTTTCCCCCTCTCTTCCTATTTTATTAAAGTTAAGGAGAAAAGATTATTTAACCTACCACTACTAATATTTGGATCTTTCCCTGGGTTTCTGCAACTCAGCTTATAAGAGGTTGAGGTTTCATGTTTTTGTAAGTTTTTAAAATAACATCTTATTGCCAGAGAATTTTTCACAATTGTAAGTGGAGTTTATCTATTTGTCCAGTGCTGCCAGGCCAGAGATCTGGAAAAGTGTACCCATAACACACACTAAATCAACTAGGAAAAACAATTATACCCAAACATATTTTGCCCTCCAAAATAATCTGCTAGCCGTCACAAGGAAATCAATATGACGTCAAATTGTCTTTGGAATCTTTTCACTTCTCTAAGTAGATCTTCTGCTCCAATGTCCCAAACAGAAATATTGGGTGCCTCAATTTATCCTAGTTTCCTGCCTTCTTCTGAGAACATTCAACACACCGCAGGGATATTTTTACGTTCTCTCTGGCCTGGAAGCCATAGGGCAGCAAGGACTAGATGGATGGGTAGAACAATTGTGAGCACTTTGAAACATATCAAGCCAACAGCAGTCAGTTGTCGTGAAAGACTGACTGATCTTACCTTTTCTTCCAAGTGATTATTATTTAATAATCTATTGATCTGTTTTGAAGAATCCTGGACTGTTCTAACTTTTATCAGCTTCTCAGCTTGCCAAGGAACTTCCATCTTCTGGATCTGTTTCTTGCTTTCCTCATATTTGTGATAGGGTATAACCTCCTTTTTCGCATCTCCTATCATCTCCACAGAATGACAATAGTGAGATGGTACCCACCATGAGTGTGCTGGATGGTCAGCGCGCTCTTTCAGCATAGTGTAAGGAAACAAGACCTGGGTTTCATAGCTTAGCTCTGCGATATATAAGCTGTGTGATTTTCCACAAAGTATTAACCTTTTTTAAGCCCCTGTTTCTCCTTGTCTGTAAGAAACTTATAATTATTGCTAAGAAATTAATATTCAATGTAAGGCATTTAAGGAAGCCTGTTCAATAAATGAGTTTTCTTTTTCTTCCTAAATTTACATAATTTAAATAATTTCAAACCTAGGGTATTAAACAGCATAGCAAAAGCACAGGTGTCAAGGAAACGATCTAAAAGTGTCACAAGACTAAATTTCTAAGGGTAGAACTTTTAAAGACTATGTCTTTCTGAAGAAAGTAATTCACTTTCCTTTCTTGAATCTAAGATTCTCAGAAAGAACAACTAAGCACTAGAAAGGTGACCTCTAATCATGGCCTATCCCTGATAACTGATTCAAAACTCTCAACATTGATAAGCGAGTCTTCTCTCCATGGAAAAAATTACTGATTCAAAGGGAAGCATTAAAAATCATCATTTGAATTTCATTGCATTCATCTCTCACTGCCAGGGAGTTGATTCTGACATCATGACACCAGCTAAGTGGTGGGCTGCGAATCAGAAGGTTAGTGGTTCAACCCACCAGCTGCTATGAAGGAAACATGAACTATCTGCTCCTGTCAAGATTCACAACCTTGAAAACTCTCTACAGGGTGGCCAGACATCAAAATTCACTCGGTGGCAGTGGTTTTTGTTGGTTGGGTGGTTGGTTTATACGTGTGAATATTAACACACAGGATAGCATTTAAAGGGTCTACAGTCCACAGGTTGGGATCTTCATAAACATGTGTCCTCTGGCATTTGATAAGCTATGAGCTGAGATGTTTTCATTATTGAATCTCAAGGCAGACCTTTGCTCTGGATACTTGTGGGGCTGTGTTTACATACCACGTACAGCTAATCAAGGCACATGCAACAGTGAGGACCGGGAGCAATTGTGAGAGGTAATGGCCCACAGCATTATCACCTAACATGCCTTTAATGTTTATTTAGTTGGATTACTTGTAATACTGAATACCAATGAAGAAATCTATTTCTCTAGGTCCTAAAGCAGCAGCCATGTATTGAGTTTAAAACAAAACTAAATAAAACTGCAGTTCCCAGGTGTTATAAAAGCTACCTCTTTCCAAAATCATTTGCATATTACACTAGAATTTAGCCCACCTGTATGTTAGTGGGATCATATGAAATTGACCAAGGCGCGCTGGTGGCACGTTAATCAAAAGGTCAGCAGTTTGAACACACAAGTGTCTTCGTGGGAGAAAAACGCTCCTGTGTTCTTTCTTAAAACGCTGTGGGGTAGTTCTATTCTCTCTCAAAGGGTTTGTTATATGTAAAAATTGAATCGATGGTACCAAATGTGGTTTTCTTCAGATTCTATGAACCTTAAACTTCTGGCCCCTCTGCGGAGAGGTACACCCACTGAAGAAACTTCTTTTTCTGAATTACCAGCTTCCCCCAAATCCCAAAGTATGGTTTGGAAGGAAGCACAGGAACATCAATTCTAGATGCCCCAACGGGCGGTTCCTCAGGTCAACATCAGTGGCAACAGATAGAACATGGGGATTGTCATGGGTCATAAAAAGCAATAAAAATATCAGAGCAATGAACACGGTTTCCTGAGTTCAGCTTTCATTTGTCAAACTTTGAAAATGTCACCTCATACTCTCAGATTCAAAGTTTATTTTTTCCAGCTAAATCTAGAGACCTGGCAGATTGAGTTTCTCAGTTTTGTTTGTTTGTTTCTTTACCCCCTGAAACTAAAAATTGTAAAGACCGCATCTAAACAATTTCGATGCCATATTGATATGACGACGATGATCGGGACAGAAGATTTGATCTTCGCGGCAGCCATTTCAGATGATCGCTCTCATCTGTTCCTGCCATTTTCCTTGAAAACGAAGCTGTCTGCATTAGAATTCAGGACGCATGAAATTGTCCATCTGAGAGAAGCCTGGCCTGTTCAGAAAGGCTACGGCTTGTCACTGACAGGGAAGGAAGGGGAGGTGAAGTGGAGAGAGAGAGACAGAGGAAGAGAAAGAAGGAAAGAAGAGAAGGAAGAACCAGGCTGATTTAATTTTGTTTGTATTCCATTAGGTTTACCAGTGTCAGGACTGACAAGTCCTGAGCAAGATTGAGCTCAATCCTCCTTTTAAATGGTAGGGCTTGTATTGACGAAGTAAATGCTCAGCGATCAATTTTTTGAATATAGATGGATTTCTGGTGCCGGGTTCAGCAGAACTATTAGGAGAAATGTTAAAGTGTGATATGCTACACCAATCAGCACTTCTTTATTCAATAGCTAAAGAATGATCATATTTCTGTTATCCTTTGATTTGAAAGAATGATTCAAATTATCAATGCAGAAATATAACTCCAATTTTACCTAAATGTTAATGTTTTGTCTACAAGGTAATTCCAAAGTGGTGGTATTAGTGGGCATTCTCTTTTCTAATCTGATCGAGACATGCTTTTGGGATCTCTCCAGAGATCCTGTAACATTTCATACCTGCTTCATCATCACTCATCAATATTCATAGACACAACTATAATTTTCAAGACACCATACACAGCCTTGTTGGTAATGCAGGAAAAATCAGCCCCTGTAGGGGCAGCGTGATGATGGGAGCAATGTGCACCCGTAAGTACTCTTCTTCTTGCCTCTGCGCCTCTATGACCAGTCCCTGCTTCCCCAGGCCCCGTGTCTTTCTGATGCTCGGAACCTGCTATAATTTCTGATGCATTCTTTTTTCCTTCATCTCTATTCCCAAAGCATCTTGCTGCAAAGCTAAAACGATTGTAATAATCTAATTTGTATGCATGTGTTAATGGTTTATAAGAGTTTAATGTGTTCACCCTCTCAGGCGACATGCTTACATGCTTGAATATCTTTGTTCCTGCTTTCAGGACTGTATCTAAAGGAGCACCTTTACATTCTCAAGATGAGAGTTGCCGATTTTTAATAGAGTTCTGGGCCAACTCACAAACAATTTCATATCCAGCCATGTGCAGGAAGAGCAACCTCCTTCTACTTCTTTTTTCCTCAAATATGAAAAATCAATAACTAGCTTAACAAGATGATTCTGTAAGGGTGAGACTATACCAAGCAGACACACGTTGTTCAAGTGGCAGCTCCTGGATAAGCACAGGCCCTGGTCAAAGTCTAGATGTGTTTGTCACTTTGACAGTGCTACGTGCCATCCATGTGAGTGCCTGCCCGTCATTATATCGGATTAAAGGGGCATGCAGGGTTTAAACATGGAAAAACACAGTCAGGAGGTCTCAATTCCAAGAGAGGAGAGGAGAGAAGGAATCAGAGGGACATGTACTCTCCCCATGCTTTGGACCAGGTCCTGGTGGTGCCCATGATTTACAAGTCAGTTGCTCACCTAAAGTGTAGAGGGTGGTGTACATGCAGAGGTTCCTCTGAAGAAATGGTTAACAATCTCCTCACCCTCACCCCCCCTCAAATCAGTCATTGAAAATCCCATGGAGCACAGTTCTCCTCTGAAACATCTGGAGTCACCATACAGTGGAATCAAGTAGAAAACAGACAGCAAGAGCTAAGAACAAATTTATCTGCAGGCATCTACTGACCTCTGTCCCAACCCTTCCCCGCTTTTCCAATTTCCTTGCACCTTTCCCTGTCTCTTTTTGCCAAAAGAGCAGCATGAGAAGAGGGTACTTTTGAGAGATGGTTTCTAGAAATATATTCTTTTTCTTTTCCACACAGAGCTTTGGGCCTAAATAATAGAGTATCTGCAAGCATAAATGTTGTTCAAAGAAAAAAACAATGTGCAACGACTTGGGAAGCTTTCCTCTTCGCTAAGTGACCTAGCTTAAAAAATCCATTGCACAGAACTGTTTGGTCACAGAGTTAGGTACAGAAGAAACTGTTTTGTTGCCATTTGTCCCTTTCCAAGTAACTGTGGAACCATCTGGCATGCAGTAAACAGACTCATGCATTAACTGACTGAGCACAGGAAACCCAACAGTTAGCAATTAATTTTATCCCTGAATAATGTGGTGGAAATAATAATCAATGGGACAAAAATGGAGAACTGTGGAAGAGAACTTGGAAAATGCTACACAACTACAGCCACAGAGGTTCCTAGGCATTCACTCCGATCAGAAAGCAAATCAATGTCAGCTTGTCTTGGCGTTTATAGATCTGATATGGTTGCACAAATGGCAGCTCACTGATCATAAATTACACACAGTCTTCCCTTAATGACCTCAATGGGTTGCCATTATTGTACTGTGCTATCATTTAAAAAAAGCCCATCTGCTATTCATAAATACACACAGAGGAGGGTGGGCGTCGACAGATACAAATACCACTGAAAACCACCTTCCGTTCAAGTGCTATAAAGAGATTCAAGGACAAACACTTTCTCCCTCGATAAGTTTCCATGATTCTTTCGATAGATGCAAAAAAAATAGTGAAATAAGCTCAGATAGCTAATACTCAGAACTGGTTAAGTAAATCATGTTGTTGGTGTTCTTCACATGGCAGATAATTATGTTAAGCTATCTTATTTAAATGCAAATGTTATACAGATATTTAAATGACAAATGCAGACTATAAACTGCATGTACCCCTATCTCTATCATCTAATGGAACTGCAAAGACCTATTAGCAAGTGACTTCCACTCCCCTGGTCTCAATTTCTTCTCTTCTATGATACGAAATGCCCCTGTTTGCGTTCCTCCGGAGCGTACAGTGATCAAGAATGTGTGTACAAATAGTATATTGGGGTAATGACCTGGGAAACACAGTGAAGCATAAGGACCTGAGTTAAAGAAAAGAAAAAGCAAACACAGTAGCCCAGTGAATGACAACCTTGTGGGTGACTGGAGACCATCTGAGGTACGTGTCTACCACATCTCAATGTTGTCCACCAATTCAGTGCCTCATCAGCTCCCATTCTCTCTTCCTTGTTGGTCACTTCAAGAACACAATAGACCTAAGCTGCATCATCCAAGCATATATATACTATAACCCAAATGCATGACAGGCAGAGAGTTTCAGGAAACCATGAGAGCAAAGGAGACCTGACTGCAGGGTGGGCCAAGGCAATGTAGTTAAGGCTAGGCAGAGACGTCTAACACACTTCCAGCCTTGCAAGCTCATTGATGGGACAGGATGATATTTAGTGATCTTGCAGTACATTCGTTGGAATTCTCAACAATAAGATTTAGAAAGCAGAAAGAAAAAAAATTCTGGGAATATGGTAAAATTCTGTTTTGCTTGGGTTCTCCAGAAGTTGACCCTAAGTCAAGAATTCAACAGAAAGATTTTGTTGTTGTTTTCTTAGAACATTATCCCAGGAGAAGTAACAGACATGGAAAAGTGATCAAAATAAAGAAGAAATTCAATAAAGTATCTGCTATTATGTCTGTCACCACAGTTAGAAACTAGCCCATGGGCAATTATGGAAGATAATGTAAGATATACCTCACAGATAATCTTTCTAAGATTCCAGATAATTGAAGTACTGATCCACCCACTGCTATTATCATTTGTTGAAAATTAATTATGAGGACATTATTTCCCCAGTATTTCTGGGCTACCCAGTGGGTGTTGAGAATAGGTTTGGATGATCTGAGAACATCCTCATGGAAAGAGTTGCAGGCTCTTGGTGTGGAAGTCAACAGTTTAAGAAGGAAATGACGAGAACAGGGGGGTAAGTGGGTCAACTGAAGCGTTTATTACAAAGGTAGTTGATCACTTAAGCCCTCTGGTACACATGCGACCCTGGATAATGCAAACTCTTTGGCACTTGGCTACTGAAAATATGACTGGTGGTTCAAATTCACCCAGAAGTACGTTGGAAGACAGCCATATCCATATAGAGCCCTGCTGCACTCCGAAACATGAGTTGGCATCAACTCAACAGCAAATAGTTTGTTTGAAATGATATACAGGTAAGTAATGGAAGATCTCAGGATGTCTTGTGCTCACAACCTTTAGGGCGGTCACTGGAAAAATAAAAACTTGGACACTTCAAAATCCAACGTAAGCCTACTGACTCTATTAAGACCTTCCCAAGAAGTTCCCATGCATGTGAAACCCGAAAAATGAAAGATGGAGAAGAATTGATGCATCTGAATTGTGGTGTTGGTGAAAATTATGGAATATACTACGGGCCGTAAGAGGAACAAATATGTTTTAGAAATTCATCTTAGAATTTGGGATATTTTACTTCGGGCATGTCATCACCAAAAACAAGTGGCTAGAAAATCACAACATGTTTGGTCAAAGGGGAGTGAAAAATAGAGGAACTTCCTGTGACCTGGAGGAACACAATCACTGTAACCATAGTTGCAAGCACACCACGATTGTAAAAGTTGTGCAGGACCAAACAGCATGCCATTCTGTTCTACGTAGGTTCCCTGACTTGAAGCCAACTTAATAGCAACTAACAAAAATAAAAACCACCACAGCCTACCGTATATACTCGTGTATAAGCCAAAGCCCAGTTTTTCAGCCCAAAAAATGTGCTGAAAAACTGGGGTTTGGCTTATACATGGGTCAGTGGTACCCCAGCAAGGACAGTGTCTATGATGACCTCACACCAGCTGAAGCTCTGCATCGGGATACGATGATGATGAGGAATCCAGTTTTGAAGGATTTTAACTCTTTACATTTTAGCTTGGTTGCTGATTGAGCTCAGGGCATAGTACTCTTAAGGTATCATTGTTGATACCTTATTGTTTTTGTTGAACCTATTTTCCACTTACTGTGCTGGTTTACTAATGTTAAATGACTTGTCCTTTTATTTGTTTTTTATTTAAAATAAATATTTAAATACATTACCCCACTGATGTCTCAATTTTTAGTAATTTTATTTTCATTTGTTTTGATTATTGAAACTCACCAATAGCTTCTGCATTTTCCACCCTGGCTTATACTCGAGTCAATCAGTTTTTCTGGTTTCCCAGGTAATAATTAGCTACCTGGGCTTATACTCGGGTCAGCTTATATTTAAGTATATACGGTAGTTTCTTTCTTTTCTTCAAACTAATCTTTATCACCCATTTCTAATTTCTCAACTCACTGTCATTGAGTCAGTCCTGACTCATTGGGACCCTATAATTTATTATACTCTTTTTATGTTCACACACAGTCATTACCAGTTTTCCTCAATGTGCAGTAAGTTTCATCGGAACATAAACTTTCTTTGTTTTCCACTCTCAGTATCTGTGGGGTACCAGTCCCCATAATCGAACAGGTCCATGGGGTGGTTGTGCAATCAAGGGGTAAAATTAAAGAGACGCCAGACAAGATAAAGCACGCAAGTGCTCATCGCTGGGACAGCTATCATGACTCCAGGAGCCAGGCCCGCACAGAGAGTATTTTTCTAACCAAGGCTTATATACACTCGCGGGGTGTGGGGTGGGGGGCGTGCAGGCCCACATATGTAACAAAGTGGGCTATACCCTAACCCTAAATGTCCCTGCGTATATTGGAGGAGTAACCTAACACCAAGGCCTAGATCAGGTGGTGGAGTAGCTGTCCTCAAAGCCTAGAGAGCAATAGCACATGTCTGCTCCTATAGCTAACACTGCTGCTACATGGCAATCAGTCATGTGCTTGTAAGAGGTGACTTTAAGGTAGCACTTTTATGGGAGGATATAGTGGGGAAGAATATTAATTAATGGACTGTGATTTGGATTCACTTCCAACTCACAAGGGTGAAGGCCTCCCTTCACCCTAGAAACCCAGCCCGCCAGACTTCTTAATCTATGAGACAAAAAGGATTCAGTCGTATACACTGTCTTCCTGTTCTTGCGCCCCACAAGTATCTAGAATGAGGTGATATTCCCCAAATCTGAAGGGGCTTAAAAGTGTATGAAAAAATGGAGTTATAGGAAAATATAATTTTCCAAAATAGTTTATGCCCTGTATACTTGATGGTTCAGTCTTTAAAATGTCTGTGGGGGAAACAACTGAAGAAAATGTTTCTTCAAAATGGCATCTATAGCTGGTGGGATGGGTTTGCTTTGATTTTATTTTTGTTGCTTTCTTTTGCTCTTGCATTTCTGTTTAGGATATTTGGTAAGTATAAATAAAGTAATATATATATATATATATATATATATATTTGTATTACACTAGTGACTATAAGGAAAAAGGCTGCTTCTTAAAATTAAATTCATCCTCACTTCCAGGACTAGATTTCCATAATACTGAAAGTTTCCATTGTCAAACCATTTGGTGATTTGTTACTTACGTAACAATTATTTTTATATGCCTACTTAAAAAGCCATTTTTCAACAAAGAAAAGGAGTTGTGAAATTTGAAAGATGACCTCAATAACCTTTCTGGATTGCACTGCTTTCGAGCTTCTCAACGTGTTCTGCCCCTCATTCCTTCTGGAGCTCTCCAGATACCGGGCACCAGGCTTGCCTGACTCAATTCAGAAACCAAACGGCACTTCTGCATAGGACTAAGCTAAAGAATGACTTTCTTTGAGCTGAGATGACCCTCCTTCATTTCAATGTGCCAGTAAAACTATCAATTTAATGTCTCATGTTTTAGAGAAATCTGGGTTTCAATCAGCACATTATTAAAAATTAATGGTCAAATTTAGGGTGGGATACTCTAATTTTAATAAAAGACTTCTGAAGAAAGGTCAATGAACTCTATAGAATCAATCATTCATAAGCTGCCTTTGGTTTTCATTGAAATATTTATGAATGATAAAATTATTTTGACAAGGCAAAGTTCAATATGGAGGCCATTTCTGACAATATAACTTTTTTTTTTAATTCTGGGTACAATTAAAATAATGGGAAAGCTAAGTCAAAGAAAATGGGCAATTCCATACTAACTTCTCCAAGAAACAGCAGTCATTAATGTGACCTTCCATATGATCATCTACCCAGCAAGCTTACAGGACTAGACTAGATGAAGCAGGCGAAAATAAAAATTAAAATCAGCACAGGTAAAATAAGACTATACTCCAATGTCTTAACAAGCAGAGATCTGGGTGTTTCTACAATAGATGCATGTTGTTGTTATGAGGTGCCATCAAGTCAATTACAACCTAAGGAGAGACTTTGAACGCAACAGGACAAAACACTGCCTGGCTTGAGCCACCTCACAAGTGTTCCTTTCCCTGACCCATGTGGCAGCCACTGTGGCCGTCTGTCTCGCAGGATTTCCTCGTTTTGCTGCCCCTCCATTTTACCAGGCATTATCTCTCCTGCCCATGTGTTCAAAGTCCTGTATGTAAGACAGTCTCTCCATCCTTACCTGTAAGGAGCACTGTGGTGGTGCTTCTTCAAGACAAATGTGTTTGTCTCGTTAGCGGTCCACAGGACTTTCAAGATGCTTTGCCAACAACACAATTCAAATGGATCGACCTTCTTCGGTCTACTTTATTTGGTCAGAATTCTGGTTCTAGACATGAAAAGTTAGGTCACCTTTGTTTATATACACAGAATGCCTACTCATGCCTCCGCCAAAAGGATATAACCACAAGCAATGGAATGGTGCTGGCCCAGCAGGTTGTGGCTCCTGTGGCAGATATCACAGATGGTGAGATTAAGAATGTGCACCGATAGACATAGTAATTTGAGGCTATCACCTCGGGGATCACCACCAAAAAAAGAGCTGCCTTTGTTTGACAGCATTGGTAAATAAAAAGATGGGTGTCTTTTCCCATGCAGCCTCAGTCTGGAAGCTTTTGGTATTTATTTTTATCTAATTTCTCATGCCTATACTGGGAATCTCAGAGGAAAAGAAAGGCATGGTTCAATGTGGTGCGCTCGCAGTCTGACTTCCTTCTGCCCCTGAGCCCCACCTCCACAGTCCCGCCGAGAGGGCAAATCTAGCAGACTTTACTGCTCAGTGGGAATGATGCTTGTTGTGAGACGAAAGGCTAGTAAGATGAAATGGATTAACCAACCTTAAAAGCAGGTGATTTAAATGGCTTGGCTTATTTCTTTGCATATCCTTCCAAAATGTAAAGCATGTCTGTATAATTTGGACTCAGTTAAAAACCTTCTCACTTACATTTATATAGACTTGTGTAATATAGGACTCCTTAGGTACAGGGAAGTATAGGGTAAAAATGAAAATCTTTGAGGGTCCTATATGTAGACTTAAAATATCAGTAAACTCACATTGATTTTAAATACTTAGAACTGAAGGGTCCA